>NC_132908.1:55415967-55722526 GCF_047675955.1 Chlorocebus sabaeus | reverse complement strand
TGCAGCCTCAAAACTCGTGGGCTCAGGGGATCCTTCTGCCCCAGCCTCCCGAGTAGCTGGGACTACAGGCATACACTACTATGCTCGGCTAATTAGAAGTCTGACTCCTGAGCCCAGACAGTAGTACTCAAGGTACCTCATTCTGGCCTCCCTGGAAGCATCCTTGGGGCCAGTTGTCTGTGCTGAGGCAGTCTTGGACTGGGGACAGCACAGTCTTGAACCTGAAAGGAATCAAGGTGGTGGGTTGCTCAGGTGGTGGAAATGAGGGACAGGCAGCACTTCCCCAGGGTCCCCTATCCAAGGCAGGTAAACCCTGGTCCCCACCTCTTAGGAATATTGGATGGCAATGGAGGCGGAAAGGAAGGCATGCAGAGGGCCTTACTGCCTCTCCTCTTTCCACCTCACCTTTCCTGGGTTACTCTCCCTGAGAACCCTCATTTGGAGTACTGTGTGGACCAGGGGCTACTGTGACTCAGAACAGTTCCAAGTGGAAACGACTTAGAGATCATCCTAGCCCGGCCGGGCGCGGTGGCTCAAGCCTGTAATCCCAGCACTTTGGGAGGCCGAGACGGGCGGATCACGAGGTCAGGAGATCGAGACCATCCTGGCTAACACGGTGAAACCCCGTCTCTACTAAAAAATACAAAAAAAAACTAGCCGGGCGAGGTGGCGGGCGCCTGTAGTCCGAGCTACTTGGGAGGCTGAGGCAGGAGAATGGCGTAAACCCGGGAGGCGGAGCTTGCAGTGAGCTGAGATCCGGCCACTGCACTCCAGCCTGGGCTACAGAGCCAGACTCCGTCTCAAAAAAAAAAAAAAAAAAAAAAAAAAAGAGATCATCCTAGCCAATTCTTCTGTTTTACAGAAAGATTCTGAGACCTAGAGAGGAAGAAAGACTGAGTCTATATGGGAAGGACATGAGCAAAGGTGTAATTGCCTCATCATGGGTTCTTCCTGCCTGTTGCACAAACAAAATCAGTTCGTTGAGACTGTGATATTGCAGGAGAGAGTTTTATTAACTCAAGGCTGGTCGTGCAGTAGTTGGAGTTATTACTCAAATCAGTGTCTCTGAGAAGTCAGGGGCTGGGCTTTTTATGAACAAGTTGGTGGGCAGGGGGCAGGGAATCAGCTGGAGATAGCACAGAAGTGTAGAAAATGGGCCTCCTGTACTGAGTCTGCCTCCAGGTGGGGCCACAGGACTGGTTGAGGCATGAGTCACAGGTTGGGGCAGGATCAGCCAGTTGCCAAAAAATCTGGGAAAAAAAAAAAATTGGGGCCGGCCGGGCGCGGTGGCTCAAGCCTGTAATCCCAGCACTTTGGGAGGCCGAGACGGGCGGATCACGAGGTCAGGAGATCGAGACCATCCTGGCTGACACGGTGAAACCCCGTCTCTACTAAAATACAAAAAACTAGCCGGGCGAGGTGGCGGGCGCCTGTAGTCCCAGCTACTCGGGAGGCTGAGGCAGGAGAATGGCGTGAACTCGGGAGGCGGAGCTTGCAGTGAGCTGAGATCCGGCCACTGCACTCCAGCCTGGACGACAGAGCGAGACTCCGTCTCAAAAAAAAAAAAAAAAAAAAAAAAAAAAAAAAAAAAAAAAATCGGGGCCAAGAACGGTATCTCACACCTGTAATTCCAGCACTTTGGGAGGCTGAGACAGTCGGATCACGAGGCCAGGAGTTTGACACCAGCCTGACCAACATGGTGAAACCCTGTCTCTACTAAAAATACAAAAACTAGCCGGTCATGGTGGCACACTCTTGTAATCCCAGCTACTCAGGAGGCTGAGGCAGGAGAATCTCTTGAACCCGAGAGGTGGAGGTTGCAGTGAGCCGAGATCGCACCACTGCACTCTAGCCTGGGCGACAGAGGGAGACTTCATCTCAAGAAAAAAAGAACTCTCAAAAGACAAATCTTAAATTTCACAAGTAATGTTATCTATAGGAGCAAGAGGAAGTCACAAATCCTGTGGCCTCTGGCCACATGACTGCTGAGCATAAGGGATTACAGAAACTATGCCTACAATTAGCAGAGTTTGGGCCCGTCCCATACTCCTAATCTTGTGGACTTTCGTTAGTCCTTTTTTGCTTTTTGTGTTTTTTTGTGTGTTTTTTGTTTTTTGTTTTTTTTGAGACAAAGTTCTGCTCTGTCGTCTAGGCTGAAGTGCAATGGCATAATCACAGCTCACTGCCTCAAACCCTCTTCCTACCTCAGCCTCCCAAGTAGCTGGGACTAGAGGTGTGCACCACCACATATTGCTAATTTTTTATTTAAAAAGTTTCTTTCTTTCCTTTCATTTTTTTTTGAGATGGAGTTTCACTCTGTCACCCAGGTTGGAGTGCAGTTGCGTGATCTCTACTCACTGCAACCCCTGGCTCCCAAGTAGCTTAGATTACAGGCATCTACCATCATGCCCAGCTCATTTTTGTATTTTTAGTAGAGACGGGGTTTCACCACGTTGGCCAAACTGGTCTTGAACTCCTGACCTCAGGTGATCCACCTGCCTCAGCCTCCCAAAGTGCTGGGATTACAGGTGTGAGCCACCATGCCCAGCCTAGAGGGGGTTAGTTTTAAAGAAGGACTGTTATCATCCTTGCTTTCAAATTAAACTATTAATATCAGGGCATGGTGGCTCACGCCTGTAATCCTAACATTTTGAGAGGCCAAGATGGGAGGATCGCTTGAGGCCAGGAGTTTGAGACCAGCCTAGTCAACATAGTGAGACCTCATCTCTTTATTTTTATTTTATTTATTTATTTATTTATTTATTTATTTATTTAGAGTCAGAGTCTTGCTCCATTGCCCAGGCTGGAGTGCAGTGGCGCAATCTTGGCTCACTGCAACCTCTGCCTTCCTGGTTCAAGTGATCCTCCTGCCTCAGTCTCCCGAGTATCCGGGATTACAGACATGTGCCACTATACCCAGCTAATTTTTGTATTTTTAGTAGAGCCAGGGTTTCACCATGTTGGATAGGCTGGTCTCAAACTCCTGACCTCAGCCTCCCAAAGTGCTGGGATTATAGGCGTGAACCACCACACCCAGCTGAGACCCCATCTCTATTTTTTAAAAAAATTAAACTATCAACTAAATTCCTCCCATGATTAGCTTGGCCTATGCCCAGGAATGAATGGAAGAGAGCCAGCCTGTGAGGCTAGAAGCAAGATGGAGTCAGCCATGTGAGACTTTTCTCACTCTCACAATCTTTGCAAAGGCAATTTCAAAAGTACAGAAACAGAGCATGGGTATAGAACTTGGAAAACGTTTGCAGGATTCCAAAAGAGCATCTTCATGGGATTCACCAAGTCTGGGGGGCCTGGTCATGGAACAATGGGATGGAGGGATAATGTGTCTCTGACTTTGAATTCTATAAACCCCTACTGCACTCTCTTCCTCCAGTCTCCTAATGGTCCCATCCCTGGGGTACCCGAATGCATGAATACCACTGCCATAGGGATGTCAGGGACGTGGCTGAAATGCTCTCTGTTTTCCTGACTCCCTCCCTGCCTGGAAACCATGCAGCTGAGTCTAAGATCTGGTCAGCCAATGGCAGAGGCATGACAGTTGGGCTGTGGCCTCAAAGGATTGAGGGACTTTCTTGAGGGAGAGTTAGGGCACGTAAGCACTCAGTTATTTGTTGAAAGAAGAAATAAGTGAGGGTGTGAAAGGAAAATAAAATCTCAAAATCCTCAAATCACTAAGCCAAAGGGAAAAGTCAAGCTGGGAACTGTGTCAGGCAAACCTGCCTTCCATTCTATTCCTCAATAAGATAGCTACAAAGATATGTCCACTGCAGCCTCAACTGCCTAGGCTCAAGTCATCCTCCCACCTCAGCCTCCTGAGTAGCTGGGACTACAGAGGTGCACCAACACAAAAATTCCTTGTGGGCCTCAAGGTCATTACCCTGTTGAATTTCACCCTGGCAATGTAAATTGATAGCTTATCTTCACAGGTGAGGGACAAAGGACAGAATTCAAAGTCATCCCTCTGCTCACCTGAGACAAATCCATATCTGATTGCCTTCTCTCCCCTATTGTTTATGTAAAAATGTAGATTCACTGAGCTGGACTAAGGCATAAGGGACCATTCCTCTACCTCCCTCTCACATGTAAATTGTATGTTTAGTAAAATGCTAATCTGAGACTCAAAGAAATGCAACCTTTTGTCTCTTATCTATGGATGACTCTGACGCAGAAGCCCCCACTTTCAGCTGTCACAACCTTTCCAGATGGAACCAAAGTACATCTTACACATACTGATTGATGCCTTATGTCTCCCTAAAATGCATGAAACCAGGCTGCACCCCAGCCACCTTGGGCACGTGTTGTCAGGATCTCCTGAGGCTGTGTCATGGGTGCGTCCTTAACTTTGGCAAAATAAACTTTCTAAACTGATTGAGACCTGTCTCAGATAGTTTTGGGTTAAGAAGGGAGAGTGATATGTGGCAGTTGGAGAGGATTCAGGGGTGAAGGTCGGGGGAGTCCTAGGGTCCAGGAAGAGGGTGTGGGAAAGAGTTGTGATCCTGGGAGGAGTGTGAGTGTGCCCATGTCTAGTAGCAACTTTGTGCTGCTTGGGATTCGGGGTTGACAAGGGCCCCCGGGAATCCCAGTTCTCAGTTTCCCTGAGACCCAGAGTAGACACAGCCATCCTCAGCTGCTTCTCCCTGCAGTACTATGCGGACATGTCCCCTTTCTACCGGAAGCTGCTGCAGCACGTCTGTGTCCCATGTGACAAACGCAAAGTCATCTGACTGGGAAGAGGTTTGTGGAGACCCTGTGCCCCAGGGGAGGGGAAGAGTGGATTCTAGTTGGGGGTTGTTGATGGGGATTGGGGGTGGAGGTGGAGTACTGTAGTCCTTCATTCTTCCAGAAGTCGGCAGCTTGGGGAAGAGTCCTAGTGCTGCTCCAAAAGGCTGCCATCCTGGAAGCATTCTGCCTCAGGGAAGAATCAAGTGGAGGAGGGCTGGGAAGATGATCAAAGTTCAAGCATTTCTTTCTTTTCATTGGTATCCAAAAGGAGATCTTGTCCTTTCAACTACCTAAAGCTGGGCTCCACCCAGATCACAGACAAGAGATAACTTTCCAAAAGAGCTTCATTAGCATTTAAATGTGTGCCAATCTCTTCATCTAAAAAACAAAAATAGAACCCTCTCCTCCAGCTATAGCTCTCCTCCCCTTTCCCAGACTCACAGGCCACTTCCATCTGGCTTTGGTCTCCCCTCATTCCACGGAAAGGACTCTCTCTAAGGTCACCATGGCCAAGCTGAGCTGTCACACAGCCCAAGGACCTTGTCAATCCCCTCCTTGCTTGACTGCTCAAAAACACTGAGCCTCTCAGTTCTCTTGGCCCCAGTAGCCCTCAGGCCTTTTGGGCTGGGCTGCTCTTTCACGCCTTCTTTGTGGGAGGCTCTTCCACACTTAACCTTGAGCTCCAGCAGGATTCTTTTCAGGTCCTGGCTTCTGCTCTCTGCAAGCTCCCACTGGGCAGCAGCTCTACCAGCCTGGCCTGTCAGTAACTGCATGCTCTGTTTCCAGAGTCTTCCCGAGTGTTAGCTCCTTGGAGGTCACAGGACACCTCCACTTGGGTTGAATCATAGCTACCTTCAACACCTGCACTAAACTCACCAACTCTTCTCCCAAACTTCCCCAGTCTCCTTGTCTCATAGGGAGAAATGCACCCAATAGCAGACAATTCTTTTTTTTTTTTTGAGACAGTCTTGCTCTGTCGCCCATGCTGGAGTGTAGTGTGCAGTGGCCCATCTCGGTGTAGGTTGCAGTGACCGATCTCGGGACTATAGGCACGTGCCACCACGCCTGCTTAATTTTTGTATTTTTGTAGAGTTGGGGTTTCATCATGTTGGCCAGGCTAGTCTCAAACTCCTGACCTCAGCTGATCTGCCCACCTCAGCCTCCCAAAATGCTGGGATTACAGGCATGAGCCACCGCGCCCAGCCCCTTCATTTATTTTCTCTTACCTTTCACACTCTATCAATTACTAAAGTCCGACAATTTCACTTCCCATATCTGTCGTGGTCCCAGTTCTCCCCATTCCCACCGCACTATCTCCCCTGGACTCTAAGATCAGCTTCCTGGTTAGTTTCCCAGTCCTTCCTCCACATCACAGCCAGTGTGACCTTAAAAAAAATGCAAATATAAGCCTGTCCGCTGCTCAACCCAACCCTTCAAAGGCTTCCCAGAGCTCTTAGGATAAAGGGCTGACCACAGCAGCCCTAGATGGGCTTCTGGCTACCTCTCTGGGTTCCAACCTTCCTGGTCTTTTAGCTCCTCACAGATGCCCAAATGCTCATCTGTGAGGAGCATCTTTTAGCTCCTCACAGATGCACAGATGCTCCTTTTAGATGCCCAAAGATGCTGTATCATCTCTGGAAGGCCTAGCTCTTTGCTAGAATGTAACCCTTCCCTCCACTCTTCCTCTGTAACTCCTACTCCATGCCCAGCCAGGCTTTTACTTTTTAAAATATATATATTATATTTTTTATTGTACTTTAAGTTCTGGGATACAAGTGCAAAATGTGTAGGTTTGTTACACAGGTATATGTGTGCCATGGTGGTTTGCTGCACCTATCAACCCATCATCTCAGTTTTAAGCCTTGCTTATATTAGCTATTTGTCCTAATGCTCTCCTCCTTGCCCCTCACCCTCTGACTGGCCCCTGTGTGTCATGTTCCCCTCCCTGTGCCCATGTGTTCTCATTGTTCAACTCCTGCTTATGAGTGAGAACATATGGTGTTCAGTTTTCTGTTCCTGTGTTAGTTTGCTGAGGATGATGGCTTCCAGCTTCACCCATGTCCCTGAAAAGGACATGGTCTCATTTCCTTTTTATGGCTGCAGGTTTCTGAATTTCTCAGTGGGCTTTTTGCAGTGTGCCTCCCTGGACATCCTCCCAGGGTAGAGCTACCAATGTCCTACTAAAGCTTGAGCGCCCAGGGAATCAGAGGGATTGGGGCAAGGCAGTGGTAATGGGCTGGATTTAGAGTTAGGCTGTCAATGGGTAGCTCTGGATAACAGAGAGAATCCTAAGGTAGTTAAAACTACTGTAAATTGAAGTTACTAACCTGAAAAATGAGACTGAAAAACAGGAACATGAAATAATAAGGCCTTGTATTTCTTACATTCTTTTTTATGTATTTCTTTATTTTTTGAGACAAGGTATCAGTCTGTTGCCGAGACTGGAGTGTACTGGTACAATCATGGCTCACTGCAGCCTTGACCTTCTGGCCTCAGGGGATCCTCCCACCTCAGCCTCCTAAGTAGCTGCAACTACAGGTATGCAGCACCATGCCTGGCGAATTTTTCTTTTTCTTTTTTGTAGAATCAGGGTCTTGCTGCGTTTCCCAGGCTGATCTTTAACTCCTGGGCTCAAGTAGTCCTCCCACCTTGGCCTCCCAAAGTGCTGGGATTATAGGCGTAAGCCACCATGCCCAAAGGCCTTGTATTTCCATTCACCTTTCTTCCAAGCACTTTGAAACATACTATAATATAGTTTGCACAGATCTCAAAGCCTCAAAATTCTTTGTCTTCTAAGTATTTTTTGTTCCCCTCCCTAACCTAATTAAACAAGACTTTTGTTTTCAGCATTTACATTTCCCTCTCTGGGCTATTTTGGGAAACAATGAAAAGTTTCCTAAAACCATAGTCTCCTCTCTCTCTTTTTTTTTTTTTTTTTGAGACCGAGTCTCGCTCTGTCGCCCAGGCTGGAGTGCAGTGGCCGGATCTCAGCTCACTGCAAGCTCCGCCTCCCGGGTTTACGCCATTCTCCTGCCTCAGCCTCCCGAGTAGCTGGGACTACAGGCGCCCGCCACCTCGCCCGGCTAGTTTTTTGTATTTTTTAGTAGAGACGGGGTTTCACCGTGTTAGCCAGGATGGTCTCGATCTCCTGACCTCGTGATCCACCCGCCTCGGCCTCCCAAAGTGCTGGGATTACAGGCTTGAGCCACCGCGCCCGGCCCATAGTCTCCTCTCTAGCCAGGCTGGAGTGCAGTGGCGTCATCTCGGCTCACTGCAATTCTGCCTTCTGGGTTCAAGCAATTCCCCCCTGCCTCAGCCTCCAGAGTAGCTGGGACCACAGGCATGCGCCACCATGTCTGGCTAAGTTTTTGTATTTTAGTGGAGACGGGGTTTCACCATGTTAACCAGGATGGTCTCGTCCTCTTGACCTCGTGATCGGCCCACCCGGCCTCTCAAAGTGCTGGGATTATAGGCATGAACCACCACACCCGGCGAGAGTTTTGTAAATTCTTCCAGAGGCTGGGATGCAGTTACTTGGGGAGAAGTGAAAGACTGGAAGAAGATGAAGGAAAGAGGCCAGGAAAGTAATTAACGGCTAGCTAAAATATCTCTCTCCTTCCTTCCTTCCTTCCTTCCTTCCTTCCTTCCTTCCTTCCTTCCTTCCTTCCTTCCTTCCTTCCTTCCTTCCTTCCTTCCCTCCCTCCCTCCCTCCCTCCCTCCCTCCCTCCCTCCTTCTCTCTTCTCTTCTCTTCTCTTCTCTTCTCTTCTCTTCTCTTCTCTTCTCTTCTCTTCTCTTCTCTTCTCTTCTCTTCTCTTCTCTTCTCTTCTCTTTTCTTTTCTTTTCTTTTCTTTTCTTTTCTTTTCTTTTGATACGGAGTCTCGCTCTGTCGCCCAGGCTGGAGTGCAGTGGCCGGATCTCAGCTCACTGCAAACTCCGCCTCCCGGGTTCACGCCATTCTCCTGCCTCAGCAGATACGGAGTCTCGCTCTGTCGCCCAGGCTGGAGTGCAGTGGCCGGATCTCAGCTCACTGCAAACTCCGCCTCCCGGGTTCACGCCATTCTCCTGCCTCAGCCTCCCGAGTACCTGGGACTACAGGCGCCCGCCACTTCGCCCGGCTAGTTTTTTTTTTTTGTATTTAGTAGAGACGGGGTTTCACCGTGTTAGCCAGAATGGTCTTGATCTCCTGACCTTGTGATCCGCCCTCCTCGGCCTCCCAAAGTGCTGGGAATACAGGCGTGAGCCACTGCGCCCGGCCCTAAAATATCCTGTTTCTAAATACAGTGTGTTGCTGAGTTATTAGGTGATTCAGTTAATCCTTTGTGAAGGTGTCCAGTAAAATGGTTGGTCTGGGCCGGGAGCGGTGGCTCACGCCTGTAATCCTAGCACTTTGGAGGCTGAGGCGGGCGGATCACAAGGTCAGGAGATCGAGACCATCCTGGCTAACACGGTGAAACCCCGTCTCTACTACAAATGCAAAAAAATTAACCGGGTGTGGTGGCGGGGCGCCTGTAGCCCCAGCTACTCGGGAGGCTGAGGCAGGAGAATGGCCTGAACTCGGGAGGCGGAGCTTGCAGTGAGCCGAGACCGTGCCACTGCACTCCAACCTGGGCTACAGAGCCAGACTCCGCCTCAAAAAAAAAAAAAAAAAAAAGTTGGTCTGGGCTTGATTTCCAGTTACCTCTTTTGATAAAAATTCAAAGGTGTATCACGTGATCTACAGTACCCCTTCCAGTTTGTAAATTTCCTGTGAGTCTTTCAGCTTTTTAGTAAGGATGTAAGCCACCTAGGATTCTGACAGACGGTTGAAGGACTTTGATCTCTAGGCCATTGTGCAAATCTTGCAGGTACTTAGCTCAGGCTCCATGACCAGTCAAATCCTAGAAGTGGTGTTGTAACTCCAGGGGAGGGGTTGGCAGTGAGCACAAGGGTCTGCTGGTGCAGTCTCAGTTGAAAGCAGCAAACCATTTTCCTGGCAAAGACAGGCTGAAGTAGAAAAAGGCATTTCACCTGTATTTTACCTTATCTTTATTTTTGGAGATCTATGTTTGAGACCAGAACTAGCTGTAGAATTACAGAGTTGACTTTAGATAGCTGACCTCTATGGGTATCACCTTCTGTCTCTTAAAAAAAAAAAATTTTGGCTGGGCACAGTGGCGCATGCCTGTAATCCCAGCACTTTGGGAGGCTGAGGCGGGTGGATCATGAGGTCAGGAGATCGAGACCATCCTGGCTAACATGGTGAAACCCCGTCTCTACTAAAAATACAAAAAATTAGCCAGGTGTGGTGGCGGGCGCCTGTAGTCCCAGCTACTCAGGAGGCTGAGGCAGGAGAATGGCGTGAACCTGTGAGGCAGAGCTTGCAGTGAGCTGAGATTGCGCCACTGCACTCCAGCCTGGGTGACAGAGTGAGACTCCCTCTCAAAAAAAAAAAAAAAAAATTCTTAAAGTGGGGTGTGGTGGTTCAAACCTGCAACCCCAGCCCTTTGGGAGGCCTAGGTGTGGGGAATCACTTGAGGCCAGGAGTTGGAGACCAGACTGAGTGAGATCCCATCTCTACAAAAAAAGTTTTTAATTCATTTTAAAAAGTATTTAAAATTATACAAATAAAACATAAATACATACTCTTTGCAAAAAGTTCAAATAGTGGCCAGGTGCAGTGGCTCACGCCTGTAATCCCAGCACTTTGGGAGGCTGAGGTGGGTGGATCACCTAAGGTCAGGCGTTCGAGACCAGCCTGGCCAACATGCTGAAACCCTGTCTCTACTAAAAATACAAAAAATTAGCTGGGCATGGTGGCAGGTGCCTGTAATTCCAGCTGATTGGGAGGCTGAAGCAGGAGAATCGCTTGTACCTGGGAGGCAGAGGTTGCAGTGAGTCAAGACTATGCCATTGCACTCCAGCCTAGGCAAAAAAAGAAAAGAAAAAAAAAAAGGTACAGTCTCTATAGAATAAAAAGCACAGTTTCCTTTTACCGTTCCTCATTCCCACTTCTCTCCCTACAGACAATCATTAGTGTTAGTTGGGGTGGGGGGAGGAGTATATCTTTTCAAATGTTTTGATGCATTTAGTTATATATAAATACAGACAGTTATTTTCTTCCACACAAATGATAACATAATGATTATATATTTTTTCTTTCCTGCATCTAACTTTCTAATTTAGCAATAAATCTTAGAACCATTCCATATAAGCAAATATAGACTTACCTCATTTTTTTATTATTATTTTTTTGAGTCTTGCTCTGTTGCCTAGGCTGGAGTGCAATGGCACAATCTTGGCTCACTGCAACCTCCGCCTCCCAGGTTCAAGTGATTCTCCTGCCTCAGCTTCCTGAGTAGCTGGGATTATTTTGTATTTTTAGTAGAGATGTGGTTTCACCATGCTGGCCAGGCTGATCTCAAATTCCGGACCTCAGGCGATCCACCCGCTTTGGTCTCCCAAAGTGCTGGGATTACAAGTGTGAGCCACAATGCCCAGCCGACTTACCTCATTTAAAAAAAAAAAAAAAAAAAGGCCGGGTGCGATGGCTCATGCCTGTAATCCCAGCACTTTGGGAGGCTGAGGTGGGTGGATCACGAGGTCAGGAGATTGATACCACCCTGGCTAACAAGGTGAAACCCCGTCTCTACTAAAAATACAAAAATTAGCGCGGCGTGGTGGCAGGCGCCTGTAGCCCCAGGTACTCGGGAGGCTGAGGCAAGAGAACTGCGTGAACCTGGGAGGCGGAGCTTGCAGTGAGCCAAGATGGCGCCACTGTACTCCAGCCTGAGTGACAGAGAGAGGGACTCAGTTAAAAAAAAAAAAAAAAATTCATAATATTCCATAAAAAAGTACGATATTTATTTATTTTTGAGTCACAGTCTCACTCTGTCACCCAGGCTGGAGTGCAGTGGTGCGGTCTTGGCTTGCTGCAACTTCTGCCTCCCAGGTTCAAGTGATTCTCCTGCCTCAGCCTCCCTAGCAGCTGGGATTACAGGCACGTACCACCACACCTGGCTAATTTTTGTATTTTTAGTAGAGACGGGGTCTGGCCCAAAGTACTATACATTTTAACAATCAGTTTATTATTGTTTCCAATCTTTTGGGTCCCCATAAACAATGCTTCCATGTGTATGTATATGCACTCTACACACATTTGCAATCTTCATCTGTGGAGTAATTTCTTAGACATGGAATTATTGGGTCGGTGGGGTTGGCATTTTCACTTTCGATAAACTCAGCCAAAATGCTGCTATACATAGGGGTTTTGGCAACTTTTACTAGCAACAGGGCAGGGAAGGGCCTTATTCCTTGTCTTTGTTCTGTTTAGGGGACCTTTTACTTCCAAGAATACAATGTTGTAAGTCGATTTCTCCCTTTAGTACCCTGCAAGGCTTATTTGCACATATGCCTACCATGTGCCAGGCACAATGCTAGGTGCTGAGAACACAGCTATGAACAAGACTGAAGCGATCCTTTTTCTTACTATAGGTGGGGTCCCTGGCTCTTGCACAGTTCTGGCTCTTGCATGGTTGCTTGAAAACACGAGGGACTCAGTAAATGTATGCTGAAAGACCTGGCCTCCAACTAAGGAAAGGTACATGTCGAAAAGTATTTTTAGGCTGGATTTGGTGGCTCATGCCTGTAATCCCAGCACTTTGGGAGGCTGAGGTGGATTACCTGAGGTCAGGAGTTCAAGACCAGCCCGACCAAGATGGTGAAACCCCGTCTCTACTAAAAATACAAAAACTAGCTGGGTGTGGTGGCACGTGCCTGCAATCTCAGCTACTTGGGAGGCTAAGGCAGAGTCTCACTTGAACCGGGGAGGCGGAGGTTGCAGTGAGCTGAAATCGCACCATGCACTCCAGCCTGGGCAACAAGAGCAAAACTCCGTCTCAAAAAAAAAAAAAAAAAAAGAAAAGATGTATTTTTAGGACATTATGTTCAGTTAAATAGGCCAGTCACAAAAAAACAAATACTGCATGATTTCACTTATATGAGGTATCTAAAGTAATCAAACTCAGAAACATAAAGAAGAATGGTGATTGCCAGGGACTAGGGAGAAGGGGAAATGGAAGGTGTTAAACAACAGATACAGTTTCAGTTTTGCAAGATGAAAAAGTTCTAGAGATCTGTTGTACAACAATATGCATATAGTTAACACTACTGTATTCTACACTTAAAAATGATTAAGATGGTAAATTTCATGTGTTTCTTACCATAATTTTTTAAAGTATTTTTTTGGGCACCAGAGGTAATATGAGACAGATGGCCAGGAGACCACCTACTGAGCCTAGCCTGAGGATAGGGGTGAGCAGAGGGATAGGTTTGAATTTCTTTTTCTTTTCTTTTTTTTATTTTTTGGAGACGGGGTCTCGCTCAGTCGCCCAGGCTGAAGTGCAGTGGCACGATCTCGGCTCACTGCAACCTCCCCCTCCAGGGTTCACACCATCCTCCTGCCTCAGCCTCCCGAGTAGCTGGGACTACAGGCGCCCGCCACTACGCCCGGCTAATTTTTCTGTATTTTTAGTAGAGACGGGGTTTCACCGTGTTAGCCGGGATGGTATCGATCTCCTGACCTCGTGTTCCGCCCGTCTCGGCCTCCCAAAGTGCTGGGATTACAGGCGCGAGCCACCGCGCTTGGCCTTTTTTTTTTTTTTTTTGAGATAGAGTCTCGTTCTGTTGCTCAGGCTGGAGTGCAGTGGCGCGATCTCTACTCATTGCAACCCACGCCTCCTGGGTTCAAGCGATTCTTCTGCCTCACCTGCTAAGTAGCTGGGATTACAGGTCTGCGCCACCACGCCCGGCTATTTTTTTTTTTGCATTTTAGTAGAGATGGGGTTTCACCGTTGTTAGCCAGGATGGTCTCGATCTCCTGCCTCGTGATCCACCCGCCTCAGCCTCCCAAAGTGCTGGGATTACAAGCGTGAGCCACCGTGCCCGGCCTTAATTTCAAAAGGTAATAGAGCTAACCAGTCAACACTTTCTTCCCAATCCTTTCTCTTTGGGGTACAGGTGAGTATAAAATCTTACCAACTATCATAGATAAGAAACAAACTAAAGCAAAATATGTCTCTATGCTTTTTCTCTTGAGAGCGAAGGACACGGGTATCCTTTCTTAGAAGGCTTCTAGGACTTAAGCCAGTAAGAGAACTTGCATCTCCTACGTCTCTGGAAGGCGTCTCTGGAAGGTGTCCTTTCTTCAATAGGCAGAAGTAAAACAAAGTTCCCTTGACCAAAGCGAAGCAAGCGAGGACAAGGTGGCCACCTGGGTGACTACATCCCCCAGGATGCACTGCTCCTTCTAGGTCGCAGCCAGTGACGGACGAAGTCGCATTACTTCTGAGATGGGAACGGGGTAGGGGAGCGCGACTACACATCCCAGGATGCAAAGCGCCCCAACTCTAGTCGCAACCTGGCTTGCTTTCTGGCTGGCGTTCCCCGCCAAAGGGACACTAGGGGAGGGGAATGTTTCGGTTGGGAATCCCCGAAGTCTGCTGGATCGTGACATTTCGAAAGAGGAAGGAAAGTGGAGGAAGGCTGTTGCACTGTAACTCAAAGTAGTTCCCGCGCAGGGTGGCGAGGAGTTATGGACCCCTTCCATAATTTATTGTTCCTCAAAGGCAATGCCAAGCCCCACTGGTCGCAGCACTCGAGGGCAGGTGGGAAGTACGTGAAGCCCCAAATCGAAGTTACCAGCGTCTCCTTATTGGCCCTCGCCTCGAGCGCAGGCGCGAGGGCTCTGACTCTGGTCCCCTGGGCCTGGTGAGCGGCAATTGGCCAAAGTCCGCGAAGTAAGAGTCCGGATTGGTAGTTGCTAGCAGGAGCCTGGTTTCTTCCTCGACTTCTGCAAGTGATAGAGTGTGATTGGTTTAAATCCGCGGGCACCTGTCGGTGATTGGCTAGGAGCCACAGGCGGGGCGCGGCCATTGGCTGGCACTGGGGCCATCCCTCCTCGGGCGGGCAGCGAATGATGAAATGGGAACGGGGAGGGGAAAGGCCGCGACGTGAGCGCGCGACCTCCGGCGCCATTTTGTAGAGAAACAAGCGGAGTTAACCGAAGAGGGGGTCGAGGAGAGCCGGAGTCGGGGACCCAGGAGTTTCCTGTGTCCAGCGCTGCCGGAGCCGCCTGAGGTGAGGCGGGCTGGCGTCAGGGGCTACGGTAGCGTGGCGGTGACAGCTTGGGAACGCGAGTGCCGGTGGGAAGAGGAATAGGGGTGGACCTGGGGCCACTGGAAGCGTTTCCCGGAGCTTCAGGGAGTGAGAGGCAGCCGGGACGGGGAATTGGGACGAGGCGGGAGAGGGCGGACTCTTCTCCGCACGGCTCTCGGAGCTTCGCGCTCTGAAAATTAGAGGCCAGCCAGAAGGCTCCAGGGAGCGGAGGGCAGAGCTCGGGGGAGACCCGGGGTGGTCTCTGTCCCGGGCCTGGAGGCTCAGGGGGCGGCAGTGGCGGCAGTTTGTGTCGCTGGGCCTGGCTTCGCGCGGGTTGCACCCTCCTGAGACCTGCACGAGCTCCTCAACTACTCTGTCTCTGCTCCCGGATGGTTGCAGTGGGCATCGGCTCCCGAGGCCTAGCGCTTCGGGCGAGGGGCACCGTGTTTGGAGTTTTTGCACGTTTCCAGTTCTTCTCCGTGTACTCGGAGCTGCCACTCTCCCCCTCTGACGCCCCCAGCACGTTGTCAAAGCCCCCCAGGTTTCGGGTGTCCCTGGATGGGAAGGGCGGGCGGGAGCGAGCACTTCCTTATTACTTGCTACAGGTTTTGTTCCACTCGCGCGCCTGGGCGCTCACACTTTCTTTGAAGTCGGCCCCCACCTACTCGGTCCGGTGTCTGCAGTAGTGGCGGCCCTGCTCACCCAGGACAAGTGTCCCGCTAGTGAGCTGAACACTTGTAGGCCTCAAGGCTGATGAGATCCACTGCAGATCTTGTAGAGGTACTTAAGGCCACACACAAATAATACTTTTTCAGTACCACCTCCTCTGCAGAATTTACCCAAGAGGACTCACCGATACTAACTCCACGAGGAGTAAGCTTTGTAGATTAAAAAAGAATGCTTGACATCTGTGTGTTTGAAAATGTTGTATTTAAAATAAACTTTATGACAAACTTTTCCCATGAAGTTACTTCAATCAAATGTCCCATTTCTTAGGACTCTAATCAATTAAGGTCTGTTTTCTTCCTGAAAACTGAGCAACAATGCTTAACCTACCCTGCCGATTTCTCTACAATTCGATCGCCTGTGACTACTTGGGTTTTTTTTTAAGTCAATAATTGAGTGAATATAATTATACTGTTTGAAAAATGCCGAAAGTTTTCCTTATGACAGCCTCCTTGATAGGAATAGGGAATATATGTATTAAAACAAAGAGGGAGGGCAGGTAAAATATTAGGAAGAAGATGAAACAGATTAAGAACAATTTTTTTGTATGGGTACGTGGGTTTAATACTTAAGTGGTCCGTGGTCCAGGTTGGCATTCCTACCCTTTTAGAGATTGGCAGCAGAGTATTTTAGCTATTAAGAAGACATGTGGTAACAGTTTAAATAATTACGTCTTAGGACACTGCAAGTTGTTACCTTGTCTAAGGAGAACGTGCATTGATAATACATGGTTTTAGGTGACTGGCTGTGTTTTCAGTGAAATGGTAGCATGTTGATAAAACTAGTTTGGGGAGTTGATCCCTTTTCAACAAGTGTGAGTCCCCCAAGTCATAGTGGAAACAAGTCTAGAATCTACTGGGCGCCATGGTTCACGCCTGTAGTCCCAGTACTTATGGAGGCCGAGGTGGGTGAATCACCAGAGGTCAGGAGTTCAAGACCAGCCTGGCCAACATGGTGAAACCTCGTTTCTACTAGAAATACAAAAATTAGTCAGGTGTGGTGGCAGGTGCCTGTAATCCCAGCTACTTGGGAGGCTGAGGCGGGAGAATCGCTTGAACCCGGGAGGTGAAGTTTGCAGTGAGCCGAGATAGAGCCACTGCACTCCAGCCTGGGGGACAGGGAGACTTTGTCTCAAAAAAAAAAAAAAAATGTCTAGAATCAAGGCACAAAGACATGTCTATTTGTAACTGAAAATATTTCCTTTTCTTACCTAAGATTGTAATCTTAGAAGTTTTAAGGTACAGTTTTGTGGCATTATGGTGGAAAATAATTGAAATACATTCTTTTTGGTTCCCAGCTTACCACCCTGGGTTCATTTTCTTTTTTTCTGGTTTCTGAATTTCTCCTGGGGGTTTAGATCCTAGTCTCTTTAATATAAATGTTGTCAAGCTAAGTAATAAGACATCCTTCTTTTTTTTTTTTTTTTTGAGACAGAGTCTCGCTGTGTCACCCAGGCTGGAGTGCAGTGGCCGGATCTCAGCTCACTGCAAGCTCCGCCTCCCGGGTTCACGCCATTCTCCTGCCTCAGCCTCCCGAGTAGCTGGGACTACAGGCGCCGCCACCTCGCCTGGCTAGTTTTTTTGTATTTTTTAGTAGAGACGGGGTTTCACCGTGTTAGCCAGGATGGTCTCGATCTCCTGACCTCGTGATCCGCCCGTCTCGGCCTCCCAAAGTGCTGAGATTACAGGCTTGAGCCACCGCGCCCGGCCAAGACATCCTTCTTATTTGGAGTCAAGTCATTAAAAAAAACTATGAAAACAAGTGGAAATGCTTGCCATCTTTTCAAAACATGCTTTAAAGTCTGATTTCAAATTATGTTGCATTTTACTTTTTGTGAGTATGTTTTTGGATAGATTCTGATCTGGTTATGATAAACTTTTTTTTTTAAGATGGAGCCTCTCTCTGTCACCAGGCTGGAGTGCAGTGGCGCGCAATCTCGGTTCACTGCAACCTCTGCCTCCAGGGTTCAAGCAATTCTCCTGACTTGGCCCCCTGAGTAGCTGGGACTACTGGCGCCTGCCACCATGCCCAGCTGATTTTTGTATTTTAATAGAGATGGGGTTTCACCATGTTGGCCAGGATGGTCTTGAACTCTTAACCTCGTGAACCGCCCGCCTCACCCTCCCAAAGTGCTGGGATTACAGATACGAGCCACCGTGCCCAACCAAGAAGCTTTCTTTTTCACCAGTTTAAATTTATGAACTTAATTATTTCTTTCTGTGAAGTAACAGGTCTTCGGTACCCAATGCCAGAGAGTGGAATTTGTCCACAATAATTCTGATTGAATGCTGTCATATTTTGAGACTAATTTTTTTGGCCCAGGCAAGTGGCTCAAGCCCGTATCCTAGCTTTTTGGGAGGATGAGGGAGGAGGATGCTTGAGACTAGGAGTTAGAGACCAGCCTGGGCAATATAGTGAGACCCTGTCTTTACAAAAAAGAAAATTAAATTTTAAAAAATTAAGTTTTTGCAGAATATTTATTATGAACATTTTGTCCCAGATTAACAAAAAGAGTAGTCTACCGTTTTGAAATGCTGTATTTTATGAACTTGGTATATCTTTTTTTTTTTGAGACGCAGTCTCGCTCTGTTGTCCAGGCTAGAGTGCAATGTGGGATCTTTGTTCATTGCAACCCTCACCTCCCAGGTTCAAGCGATTCTCCTGTTTTGGCCTCCTGGGTAGCTGGATTACAGGCGCCCATCACCACGGCCAGCTAGTTTTTGTATTTTTAGTAGAGAAGAGGTTTCAACGTGTTGGCCGGGCTGATCTCGAACTCCTGACCTCAGGGGATCCACCTGTCTTGGTCCCCCAAAGTGCTGGGATTACAGGCATGAGCCATAGCGCCCAGCATGAACTTGGTATATACTTTTATTAAAAAAAAAGACTTTCAAGCCGTATATATTAACTGAGGCATTTCTTTAATGACCCTCTGACCAAACTAAACTTCCTGCTGTGAAGTTTCAAAATGGCATCCCATTGAGTGACTCTCTATATAGAAGAATCTAGCAATTCCTTTTCTGTTTGCTCACAATTTTAAAGATGAATCTTTGAAAGTTAAAAGGGGCTCAAAACCTTCTGTCCCCCAGTGTATACAATAGTTTTTTTTTTTTCCTGAGACAGGGTTTCACTTCAATGCCTAGGCTGGAGTGCAGCGGCACAATCACTGCCCACTGCAGCCTTGATATTCTGGTCTCAGGTGATTCTCCCACCTCAGCCCCTGAGTAGCTGGGACTACAGTTGCATGCTACCACACGTGTCAAAATTTTTTTTCTTTTTTTTTTTGAGATAGTGTTTTGCTCTTCTCCCCCAGGCTGGAGTGCAGTGGTGCGGTCTTGGCTTGCTGCAACTTCTGCCTCCCGGGTTCAAGTGATTCTCCTGCCTCAGCTTCCCAAGTAGCTGGGATTACAGGTGCGCGCCATCATGCCTGGCTAATTATATATATATGTTTTTTTAAAACAAGGTTTTGCTCTTGTTGCCCAGGCTGAAGTGCAGTGGTGTGATTTCTGCTCAATGCAACCTCTGGCTCCTGGATTCAAGCAATTCTCCTGCCTCAGCCTCCCGAGTAGCTGGGATTACAGGCGCACACCACCGTGCCCGGCTAATTTTGTATTTAGTAGAGACAGGGTTTCACCACGTTAGTCAGGGTGGTCTCGAACTCCTGACCTCAGGTGATCCACCTGCCTCAGCCTCCCAAAGTGCTGGGATTACAGGCGTGAGCCACTGCACTGGCCTGTAGTTTTAGTAGAGATGGGGTTTTACCATGTTGGCTGGTCTGGTCTTGAACTCCTGACCTCAAGTGATCTACCTGCCCCAGCTTCCCAAAGTTCTGGGATTACAGGTGTGAGCCACTGCGCCTGGCCTAATTTTTGTATTTTTTTGTTAGAGATGAGGTTTCACCGTGTTTTCCAGGCGTGTCTGGAACTCCTGGCCTCAAGCGATATGTCCACCAAGACCTCCCAGAGTGCTGTGATTACAGATGTGAGCCACCATGCTGGCCTATGATACTTTTTTTAAGTGTACTTTTCACTCAAATTTGCAAGAATGTAGCAAACCAAATAAAGCATTGTTCACTGGAAAGCATAGTTTAAGAAGGCAGTAATTAGAGGTGTAGACTTAATATGAAGCCCTTTGTTGAGTTTTTTGTTTGTTTGTTAATATGGAGTCTCGCTCTGTTGCCCAGGCTGGACTGCAGTGGTGTGATCTTGGCTCACTGCAACCTCTGCCTCCCGGGTTCAAGTGATTCTCCTCCCTCAGCCTCCTGAGTAGCTGGGATTATAGGCGTGTGCCATCACGGCCAGGTAATTTTTTTTTTTTTGAGACGGAGTCTTGCTCTGTCGCCCAGGCTGGTGTGCAGTGGCTGGATCTCAGCTCACTGCAAGCTCCCCCTCCCGACTTTGCGCCATTCTCCTGCCTCAGCCTCCTGAGTAGCTGGGACTGCAGGTGCCCGCCACCTCGCCCGTCTAGTTTTTTGCATTTTTTAGTAGAGACAGGGTTTCACCGTGTTACCCAGGATGGTCTCGATCTCCTGACCTTGTGATCCGCCTGTCTCGGCCTCCCAAAGTGCTGGGATTACAGGCTTGAGCCACCGTGCCTGGCCATGGCCCGGTAATTTTTGTATTTTGGGTAGAGATGTGGTTCACCATGTTGGTCAGGCTGGTCTCAAACTCCTGACATTGTGATCCACTCACCTCGGCCTCCCAAAGTGCTGGGATTACAGGCGTTAGCCACCATACCTGGCAGTGATTTAAAGGAATGTAGTGCATATATTTAAGAAATGCATTTATGTCTTTAATTCTGGAAAACACAGCATTAACCTCCAGGATACCTGTTGCTTAATTGTGTTACAGTTGTTACAGGGAAATTCCTAAAATGTTGAATACGATATTCAACCGTGTAGGATAATTTTTTGTTGATTCTGAGAATATAGATATAAACTTTTTCTTCCAGTATATTCTCACAACACCAGATGCGTGGGGTTTTCCCCTGCACATCAAACAAGCTATTCAACAATGGACACCACATGGGTATCCTCTAATTCAGTATGATTCTGACATAGTGTGCCTGAAGATAGCATCAGATCCCACAGGTTGAAGGCTCAAGTCCCATAGACAGCCCCCCACTTCCAGTGCTAATCTCAAGCCCCAGGTTGTTTTACCTGTATTTCTGACCAACTGACTATAAATTGAGTTCCTAAGTACTCCTTCTTTTGTTCAATTAACTTGCTAGAGTGGCTTATATAATTTAGAACTCTGGGAAATACTTAGGTTTTTTTTTTTTTTTTTTTGAGCCGGAGTCTTGGCTCTGTCACCCAGGCTGGAGTGCAGTGGCACGATCTAGGCTCACTGCAACCTCTGCCACTCTGGTTCAAGCGATTCTCCTGCCTCAGCCTCCCAAGTAGCTGGGATTATGGGCATGCGCCACCATACCTGGCTGGTTTTTTATATTTTTAATAGAGACGGGATTTCATCATGTTTGCCAGACTGGTCTCGAATTCTTGACCTCAAGTGATTGACCCACCTCAGCCTCCCAAAGTGCTAGGATTACAGACGTGAGCCAGCACTGTACCTGGCCAACACGTAGGTTTGGGTTTATTATAAAGGATATGGATGAGGAGGTGCATAGGAGAAGTAAGAGCTGTGGAGCTTCCATGCCCTCCACTGGCTACGCTATGCCTCAACTATCTGGAAGCTCTCTGAACCCAGTCATTTATGGACTTTTATGGAGGCTTCATTACATAGGCACAATTGATTAAATCATTGGCCTTTGGTGGTCACCTTAACCTTTAGCACGTTTCCCCTCCCTGGAGTTTGGAGGAGGTGGGGCTAAAAGTCCTAACCCTCTAATCTTGCCTTGGTCTTTCAGGTGACCAGCACCCATGCAAAAACTACCTAGAAATTGCCAAGCTATCAGTCAACTCAGCATACAAAAAGAAACTTACCATTCTAAGGATCTTAGAAGTTGTATGCCAGGAAATGGGATGAAGACCAAATGTATATCTCACAATATTACAGTAATGTTGAACTAATTATTTGAAATATAAAAGTGGGATTAAAGTATTTTTTCTTTTCTTTTTTTGGAGGCAGAGTCTCGCTCTATTCCCCAGGCTGGAGTGCAGTGGCGCGGTCTCGGCTCACTGCAACCTCCTCCTCCCAGGTTCAAGCGATTCTTTTGCCTCAGCCTTCTGAGTAGGTGAGATTATAGGTGCCCACCACTACACCCAGCTAATTTTTATATTTTTGGTAGAGACATGGTTTCGCCATATTGGTCAGCCTGGTCCCGAACTCCTGACCTTAGATGATCCGCCTGCCTTGGCCTCCCAAAGTGCTGGGATTACAGGCGTGAGCCACCGCGCCCAGCCTCTAATATTCTTAAGCTTTATATTCAGAACTCGGCAGTTTCCCAGTCAGATAATTAAACATTTGCTCCCTTAGATTTATAGCTTCTAAGTTTTGGGGTTTTTTTCTTAATCGGATTATTTTATTTTATAGAGCAGTTTTGGGATCACAGTAAAATTGATCAGAAAGTACGGAGGTTTCCCATATTATCTCCTGCCCCAATACATGCTTTGCCTTCCCTGTTATCAACACCCCCCCACTAGAGTGGTATATTTCTTATAATTGATGAACCTACACTGATACATCATTATCATCCAAAGTCTCCAGTTTACATTGGAATTCACTCTTGGTGTTGTATAGGCTGGATTTGGACAAAATATAGGGCCTGGTTTTGCTAACAAGAATAGTTGCCAGGCATGGTGGCTCACACCTGTAATCCTAACATTTTGGGAGGCCGAGGCGGGCAGATCACCTGAAGTCAGTAGTTTGAGACCAGCCTGACCAACATGGAGAAATCCCGTCTCTACTAAAAATACAAACTTAGCTGGGCATGGTGGCGCATGCCTGTAATCCCAGCTACTCAGGAGGCTGAGACAGGAGAATCGCTTGACCCTGGGAGGTAGAGGTTGTGATGAGCCGAGATCGAGCCATTGCACTCCAGCCTAGGCAACAACAGCAAAACTCTGTCTCAAAAAAAAAAAAAAAAAAAAAAAAAAAAAAAAAAAAAAAAAAAAAAAACAGGCTGGGCGCAGTGGCTCACGCCTGTAATCCCAGCACTTTGGGAGGCCAAGACGGGTGGATCACCTGAGGTCAGGAGTTCGAGATGAGCCTGACCAACATGGTGAAACCCCATCTCTACTAAATACAAAAAATTAGCTGGGCATGGTGGTGCATGCCTGTTGTCCCAGCTACTTGGGAGGCTGAGGCAGGAGAATCGCTTGAACTCGGGAGATGGAGGTTGCAGTGAGCTGAGATTGCGCCATTGCACTCCAGCCAGGGCAACAAGAGCGAAACTCTGTCTTAAAAAAAAAAAAACAAAAACAAAGAATAGTTAGCTGGGCCAGCGCAGTGGCTCACACCTGCAATACTAACACTTTTGGGAGGCAGAGGTGTACAAATCACTTAAGCCCAGGAGTTTCACACCACCCTGGACAAACCACCCTAGAGATGGGAAACCCCGTCTCTTCTAAAAAGACAAAACCTGAGGTGGGAGGATCACCTGAGCCTGGGGAGGTCGAGGCTGCAGTGGGCCGTGATCATTGCACTCCAGCCTGGGTGACAGACTCTGTCTCAAAAAAAAAAAAAAAAAAAAAAAGTTACCCTTTTGTCTAGTTTCAGGCTCTTTTGTCTTTTTTGAAATAATTTTCTAACTAATCTCCGTTGTAGTTTCTTTATCATTGGTTTTTGGGTTTATTTCAAAAATAATATGTGGATAGTCTGATTGTAAAAGATTCTAGGAATGCAGTTAATTTTTTATATTTCTGCCAAGATTCCACCTAAATCATTGCTTTGAAAATATCCTTTCTTTGTTCAGAAGTCATTCTAATACCTTCATCTGAAGTTATGAGTGTTGATTCCTCCTTCCCTATGGTACTACTGTGTTGTGTTATAGCGAAAAGACTGTTAAGCAGTGGTCCCCAAATATATCTTTGTCCTTTTTCTTTCTTTAAATGAGAAGAAGTCTTTGCTGTGTCACCCAGGCTGGAATGTAGTGTTGCGATCTTGGTTCACTGCCATACAACCACCTCCTTCCGGGTTCAAGTGATTCTTCTGCCTTATCCCCCGCCGAGTAGCTGGGATAACAGGCGCCTGCCACGCCACACCTGGCTAATTTTTGGTTTCATCATGTTGGCCAGGCTGGTCCTGAACCCCTGACCTCAGGTCGTCTGCCTACCTTGGCCTCCCAAAGTGTTGGGATTACAGGTGTGAGCCACCGCACCCAGCCTCTTTGTCTTTTTACATCTGGAATGTCATCTCTACCAAAACTTTATCATTCTAGTCCAAACTCAGATGTACTGTCTATAGGTCCCTAATTTCCGTAAGCAAAATTGATTTTTTGCCATCCTTGTCCAGTTTCACTTATGTGCACCCTACACTACCTTTTTAAGTTTTCTGTCTCATAGTGAGTAAGGAGTCTCCCTTTCCCCAGTGCATACATACAGTTGAACTGTAATTGAATAGTGCTCCATTTATTACAGTTGGGTAAATTGATAGAATATAGCATTCTTGGAAATCGATACTCTTTGGTTTTTCTTTTTTTCGTACTGCTTGAATGAGCAAGTAACATTTGAGAGGAAAAGATAGATCTATCATTGGTGGTTCATTATGTAGATCAGGATTTTAGTTTCATTTGTGCATTGGATTTTAGAATATCATGACTAACTCTAGTAGTCTACAGAGTTAACTATTTACATCTTGGCAATTCCTTGAATTGATTAGGGAGATCTTTCTTTACCCCCAACCTTTTATTTGGATAGAGTTTTCTTAGTTGTGACCAAAGCAAATAAGGTTTTTTCCCCAGCAATTTTTTGGAGGACTGGAAACAAGATTTGAATTTTTCATTGCCTCACTATGAAAATGCAAAACTCGGCCGGGCGCGGTGGCTCAAGCCTGTAATCCCAGCACTTTGGGAGGCCGAGACGGGTGGATCACGAGGTCAGGAGATCGAGACTATCCTGGCTAACACGGTGAAACCCCGTCTCTACTAAGAAATACAAAAAACTAGCCGGGCGAGGTGGCGGGCGCCTGTAGTCCCAGCTACTTGGGAGACTGAGGCTGGAGAATGGCGTGAACCCAGGAGGCGGAGCTTGCAGTGAGCTGAGATCCGGCCACTGCACTCCAGCCTGGGCTACAGAGCAAGACTCCGTCTCAAAAAAAAAAAATAAAAAAAAAAAAGAAAATGCAAAACTCGGCTAGGCGCGGTGGCTCACGCCTCTAATCCCAGTACTTTGGGAGGCCGAGGCAGGCGGATCACTAGGTCAGGAGTTCAAGACCAACCTGGCCAAGATGTTGAAACCCTGTCTCCACTAGAAATATAAAAATTAGCCGGGAGTGGTGGCAGGTGCCTATAATCCCAGTTACTTGGGAGGCTGAGGCAGAGAATTGCTTGAACACAGGAGGCGAGGCTGCAGTGAGCTGACATCATGCCACTGCACTCCAGCCTGGCAGCAGAGCGAGACTCTGAAAAAAAGCAAAAAAAAAAAAAGAGTCCTTGCAATTTCTTATTTTTTATTTTTTTGGTAGAGTCAGTGTCTTGCTCTGTCATCCAGGCTGGAGGACAGTGGCCTGATCATAGCTCACTGCAAGCTCGGACACTTGGGCTCGAACAGTCCTCCCCCTTTAGCCTCTTTAGTAGCTAGGGCTACAGGCATTTGCCACTGCACCCTGCTGATTAAAAAAAAAAAAAAAAAGTAGAGATGGGGTTATTCTATGTTGCCTAGGCTGGTCTTGAACTCCTGGCCCCAAGCCGTCCTCCCTTCTTGGCCTCCCAAAGTGCTGGGATTAGAGATGTGAGCTACTGTGTCTGGCCTGCTGTTTCTTGAGTACATTAGCTTCTCTTTTCCTTCCATGTTCATGGCTTTCCTGTGACCTTATCTTTCCTTTCTTGGTATTTCTCATCATCAAGAGTAACTTCTAAAAATGTTCATTTGACCATTTTGAGTGTTATTAGGCAAAACAGGCCTAAAACATATCCAGGATAACGGCGGCTTAACAGAGTAAAAATGTATTTCTTCCTCAAATAATTTTCATTGAGGAAGTTTGTGCAAATTTCATTGAGGATATTTCATTGAAGATCCTGTGCAGTAACTCAAGAACTCTGCCTTCATCTGTCATATTGTGACATCCTCCTCCCCTAGGTCTTGGGACTTATTCATCGAGCAGATAGTGAAAAATGAGAGAATCATGAGTGAGGTTTTATGAGCTAGATCTGAAAGTGCCACATACCGTATTTGGTGTATACTTTGTGGGTGAGGAACTAAGTCTTGCAGCCAAACCAATGCAAGAGAAGCTGAGAAATATATTCTAATTCTTTAGCCAGGAAGAGGAAACAGTTTGGTGAGCATCTAGTCCATCTTTGCATCACCCTGTTCACTAAAACAGACCCAAACCAATCGAAATAGCTTCCCAGATCATTTTCGTGATAAGATTCAAAATTCTTAAATGAATTCTCCATGTGCTAGACAGGAAATCCACAATTTGGGTCCCATTTACCACCAGAAGATATTTCATCTCTGCCACTAGCTGGGCGAGAGTGTTGGGGGCAGTCCCCAAGTCCACCTGCAGGTTTGGTAATTCACTAGGAGGACAGACAGCCCAGGGCCATGATTTTTTTTTTTTAAATAGCAAAGGATACAGGCCCGCTGCTGTGGCTGACCAGCACTTTAGGAGACCGTGGCAGGCAGATCATTTGAGGCCAGGCGTTCAAGGCCAGCCTGGCCAGCATGGTGAAACCCTGTCTCTAGTAAAAATACAAAAAATTAGTCAGACGTAGTGACTTACGCCTGTGGTCCCAGCTACTCTGGAAGCTGAGGCAGGAGATCACTTGAGCCTGGCAGGTAGAGGCCACAGTGAGCCCAGCCCAGGCCACTGGGAACTCTTCTGAAAGTTATCAGAGACCAGTCAAGGGCCAACTATGCAAGCCTTTCTAAGGACAGCAGGCTCAGGCCATCTGTGTTACCTCTTTTCTACAGTGAGTGAGGTGAATGGCTTCCATAGCTTGGGATTTTGCATAGTCTTGGAATATGCAAAGCTTCTGGTGTAATATTTTTTGGTTTTGAGAGTTAATTTTCTACTTTGAGAAAAAAAAATTCAATTCCTTTCTCAACTATTTTATGTAACTTTTCAAAAGTTATTCTTATTAAATACTTTGTGTATATAAGAACATAATCTAAATAGACCACTGTTATGTGACTGTTTTTTTCCCCCTCAATAGATAATTTCTATTATTTATGGGTCTCTCTTTTTTTTTTTTTTTTTTTTTGAGACAGAGTCTCGCTTTTTCGCCCAGGCTGGAGTGCAGTGCTGCAATCTGGGCTCACTACAAGCTCCGCCTCCTGGGTTCAGGCCATTGTTCTGCCTCAGCCTCCTGAGTAGCTGGGACTACAGGCGCACCAGGCCCGGCTAATTTTTTTTGTATTTTTTTTTTTGTATTTTTATTTTTTGTATTTTTATTTTTTGTAGTTTTTGTATTTTTAGTAGAGATGAGGTTTCACCGCGTTAGATGGTCTCGATCGCCTGACCTCGTGATCCACCCACCTCGGCCTCCCGAAGTGCTGGGATTACAGGTGTGAGCCACCGCGCCCAGCTGGGTCCCTTTTTAGTTTTTACATAGTATGCCATTTTATGATTTACTTAATCAGCGCCCTTTTGATGGATATTTAGGCTTTCAGTTGATAGTTTTTAAAGAGTTGGTCATTGCCTGGAGAAAAAGTAATGAATTAAAAGGTGACTCCTAAGTATTCAGTGCAGAAGTATAATACAGGTGGTTTAGGGGCCTAAAGCTCTTCTGTGAGGGTGGAGATGCTTAGTGATAGCAGGAATTGGCATTAAAACAATTATTTAGACTTGTACAAATTGATTTTGAAACTATAATACGAAGATTTTTGCTTGTTTTTTTTTTTTTTTTTTTTTTAAACTTAGCTCTAGGCCAGACGTGGTGGCTCAAGCCTGCAGTCCCAGCACTTTGGGAGCCTGAGGTGGGCAGATCATGAGGTTAGGAGTTCAAGACCAGCGTGGCCAACATGGTGAAACCCCATCTCTACTGAAAATAAAAAAAATTAGCTGGGCGTGTTGGTGCGCGCCTGTAATCCCAGTTACTTAGGAGGCTGAGGCAGGAGAATCGCTTGAACCTGGGAGGGGGAGGTTGCAGTGAGCCAAGATCATGCCACTGCACTCCAGCCTGGGCGACACAGCAAGTCTCAAAAACAAAAACAAACAAACAAAAAACTTAACCTCTACTGCTCAATATCTTCAAAATTATACTACTTATTATCTCTGAAAGTTAAACTATTCTTTATCTGTAAAGTTTGGGTAATAATATCACCCTTGAGTTGTGAGAATTAAATAAACATGTAAAGTGCTTAGACCAATTCTACTTAGTATTTATTATACTTGCATAAGTTATCCTATTATGTACACAATAGTTATAACTAAGATTTTAATAAGTGAACCAACCTTTTGGAACTGCCTCATAAATCTAGAATCTTTGCCTCTTGGAGAAGTAGTTAATATCAGTAAGTGTATAATCAGCCTTCCATAGAAGTTTTGCTCTTGTTGCCTGGTCTGGAGTGCAGTGGCACGATCTCAGCTCACTGCAACCTCCACCTCCTGGGTTCAAGCTATTCTCCTGCCTTAGCCTCCTGAGTAGCTGGGATTACAGGTGTGTACCACCACGCCTGGCCAATTTTTGTACTTTTAGTGGAGATGGGGTTTCGCCGTATTGGCCAGGCTGGTCTTGAACTCGTGACCTCAGGTGATCCATCCTCCTTGGCCTCCCAAGGTGCTGGGATTACAGGCGTGAGCTACCACACCTGTCCGATGTAGAACATTTTCATAATTGCAGAAGGAGAGTGAAAAAAAGACAAGGCTTAGATTGACTTATTTTAGGTCAGAATGCTTCTTTGGAAGTAAAGAATTTTCAAGGTCAAACTTGGTTATCAGTTGGTGTGAGTATTCTGTATTTCTTATTAGTATTGGAAGTTGGTAGCCTTGGGTCTTGCCTACTTGTCTTTTTAAAGTGCCTGATATTTAAATGTAGAGCAAGGTAGGTAGTAGAACATTGCTGGCATCAGTGCTGTGGGAAACCAAACTGCCTTTAGATCGATGTCTTTGCAGTGTGGCATGGTGGCACGTTCTTGTAGGTCCGGCTACTTGGGAGGCTCAGGTGGGAGGATCACTTGAGTCTAGAAGTTTGAGGTTGGCAGTGAGGTGTGGTCACACCACTAGACTCCAGCCTGGATAACAGAGCAAGACCACCTCTGTTAAAGGAAAAAACAAATAGATGTCTTTGGTTCAGTTAGAGGGAGTTAAGGGGAGAAAAAGGAGGTGTGAGGGGCATTCCTTGTCCTCAAAGAAGAGGTTGCATCAAACTACAGTATCCTTTTCTTAAATGTTTCTTTTTTTTTTTTTTTCCCCCGAGATGGAGGCTCCTCTGTCACCCAGGCTGGAGTATGGTGGTGTGATCTCGGCTAACTGCAAGCTCCACCTCCCAGGTTCATGCATTTCTCCTGCCTCAGCCTCCCGAGTAGCTGGGACTACAGGTGCCTACCACTGTGCCCAGCTAATTTTTTGTATTTTTAGTAGAGACAGGGTTTCACCATGGTCTCAATCTCTTGACCTTGTGATCTGCCTGCCTTGGCCTCCCAAAGTGCTGGGATTACAGGTGTGAGCCACCGCACCCGGCTTCTTAAATATTTCTAAAACCTGTTAGCAAGGAAGAACCTGACACTGCTCCTTAGGTCAGTGGTTCTCAGGAATTGACTGGGGAGTTTATTTATTTTATTTATTTATTTATGGAGATGGAGTCTCGCTCTGTCGCCCAGGCTGGAGTACAGTGGTGTGATCTTGGCTCAGTGTAACCTCTGCCTCCCGGGTTCAAGCAGTTCTCCTGCCTCAGCCTCCCTAGTAGCTGGGACTACAGGTGTACGCTGTCACGCCCGGCTAACTTTTTGTATTTTAGTAGAGACAGAGTTTCACTGTATTGCCCAGGCTGATCTCGAACTCCGGAGCTCAGGCAGTTCACTCGGCCTCCCAAAGCGGTAGGATTACAGGCGTGAGTCATCATGCTCAGCCTGACTGGGGAGTTTAAAACAGCCTGTACTCCCTTTCTCCAGCAGTGTTGACTCTCTTGGTCTTGGGTGGTGCTTAGGAGTCAGCATTTTATTTATTTATTTAGAGACCGAGTCTTGCTCTGTTGTGCAGGCTGAAGTGCAGTGGTGCGATCTTGGCTCACTGCAACCTCTGCCTTCCGGGTTTAAGCGATTCTCCTGCCTCAGCCTCCCAAGTAGCTGGGACTAAAGGCACCTGCCACCATGCCTGGCTAATTTTTCATATTTTCAGCAGAGACAGAATTTCACCATGTTAGCAAGGATGATCTCAATCTCCTGACCTCAAGTGATCCACCTACCTCGCCCTCCCAAAGTGGTGTGATTACAGGCATGAGCCACCACGCCTCGCCTATTTATTTCTTTATTGAGGCAGAATCTTGCTCTAGCCGGGCGCGGTGGCTGAAGCCTGTAATCCCAGCACTTTGGGAGGCCGAGACGGGCGGATCACGAGGTCAGGAGTTCGAGACCATCCTGGCTAACACGGTGAAACCCCATCTCTACTAAAAAATACAAAAAACTAGCCGGGCGAGGTGGCGGGCGCCTGTAGTCCCGGCTACTCGGGAGGCTGAGGCAGGAGAATGGCGGAAAAACCCAGGAGGCGGAGCTTGCAGTGAGCTGAGATCCGGCCACTGCACTCCAGCCTGGGCGATACAGCGAGACTCCGTCTCAAAAAAAAAAAAAAGAATCTTGCTCTGTCGCCCAGGCTGGAGTCCATTGGTGCGATCTCATCTCACTGCAACCCCCCACCTCCTGGGTACCTGGGATTACAGGTGTGTACCACCATACCTGGCTAGTTTTTTGTATTTTTAGTAGAGATGGGGTTTTGCCATGTTGGCAAGGCCGGTCTTGAACTCCTGACTTCAAGTAATTCACCTGTCTCGGCCTCCTGAAGTGTTGGAATTACAGGCGTGAGCCTCCTTGCCCACCTTGCCCAACGAGGAATCAGCATTTTAAATATTGCCCTCTCTCCCCCTTTCCAGTTCTTAGGCATAGCTGCCTTTGTTGAATAGCATTATAGTAAAGTCTGTATTTATTACATTAAGCCTCTTGGTCAATGTTTCCTTTCATGTATTCTATAATACCTAAAGTGAGTATATGGTGTATAGTTAGGGCTCAAATGTTTGAGTTGCTAGGAATGCTCACTTTAGTAGATAATGATGTATTTGTTTGTTTATTAGTAATATGTTAATGTATTATATTTTATATATATATCTATATATATCACCCTAAGTGATCCCAGAAGGATATTCCTTCATGATAAAAGAAGAAATGGGAATAGTACAGTTTTCCAGTTAAAAATGTTTTCTGGCCAAATAGTTCATGCCTATAATCCCAACACTTTGGGTGGCTGAGGTAGGAGGATTACTTGAGCTCAGGAGTTCCAGACCAGCCTGGGCGACAAAGTGAGACCCCGTGTCTGCAAAAAAATAAAATAAGTAGCCAGGCATGGTGGCATGTACCTGTAGTCCCAGCTACTTGGGAGGCTAAGGCGGGAGGATCACTTGAGCCTAAGAGAGCAAGGCTGCATGAGCTATGATCACGCCATTGCACTTCAGCCTGGGTGACAAGCTTGAAACTCCCTCTCCCACCCCTCCAAAATTTTTATTTCCATAGGTTATTGGGGGACAGGTGGTGTGGGTTACATAAGTTTTTTTTTTTTTTTTTTGGAGACAGAGTCTCTCTCTGTCACCCAGGCTGGAATGCAGTGGCAAGATCTTGGCTCACTGCAACCTCCCCCTCCTAGGTTCAAGCGATTCTCCTGCCTCAGCCTCCCAAGTAGCTGGGATTATAGGTGTGTGCCACCACACCTGACTAATTTTTGTGTTTTTAGTAGAAATGGAGTTTGTCACCATGTTGGTCAGGCTGGTCTCGAACTCCTGACCTCGTGATCCACCCGCTTTGGCCTCCTCAAGTGCTGGGATTACAGGCGTGAGCCACTGCACCTGGCGAGTAAGTTCTTTAGTGGTGATTTGTGAGAATTTGGTGAACCCATCACCTGAGCAGTGTATACTGTACCCACTTTGTAGTCTTTTATTCCTCATCCCCTTCCCACACTTTACCCCTGAATCCCCAAGGTCTATTGTGTCATTCTTACGCTTTTGCATCCTCATAGCGTAGCTCCAACTTACAAGTGAGAACATATGATGTTTGGTTTTCCATTCCTGAGTTACTTCGCTTAGAATAATAGTCTCCAGTCTCATCCAGGTCGCTGCGAATGCCATTAATTCATTCCTTTTTATGGCTGAGTACTACTCCGTTGTGTGTGTATATATATACCACAGTTTGTTTATCCACTCGTTGATGGATGGGCATTTGGATTGGTTCCATGTTTTGCAGTTGCGAATTGTGCTGCTATAAACGTGTGTGCAAGTATCTTTTTTGTATAATAACTTATTTTCCTCTGGACAGATACCCAGTAGTGGGATTGCTGGATCAAATGATAGTTCTGTTTTTAGTTCTTATTTTATTTTATTTTATTTTTGAAACAGAGTCTCACTACATCACCCAGGCTGGAGTGCAGTGATGCAATCTCGGCTCACTGCAGCCTCAACCTCCCAGGCTCAACAATTTTCAGCCTCCCTAGTAGCTGGTATTATAGGCACGTGACACTATGCCCGGCTAAGTTTTTGTATTTTTAGTAGAGGCAGGATTTCACCATGTTGGCCAGGGTGGTCTTGAATTCATGACCTCAAGTTATCTGCCTGCTTTGGTCTCCCATAGTACTGGGATTACATTGTGAGCCACCGTGCCTGGTTCACTGTGTTTTGTAATACAGATTGGATACTCAGGTTTATTTGTTTTAGTTTAATTTTTCTTTTTTTAAATTGAGACAGTCTCTCTGTCACCCTGGCTGGAGTGAAACGGCATAATCTCGACTCATTGCAACCTCCATGGCCTGGGTTCAAGCGATTCTCATGCCTTAGCCTCCTGAGTAGCTGGGACTACAGGCGCCTGCTACCACACCTGGTTAATTTTTTTGTGTTTTTTAGTAGAGACAGGGTTTCACCATGTTGGCCAGGTTGGTCTTGAACTCCTGGCCTCAGGTAATCCTCCAACCTCACCCTCCCAAAGTACTGGGATTACAGGCGTGAGCCACCGCGCCTGGCCTTTTCTTAAAATTTTCAATCATGCAGTATATTTACATGGCTCAGAAATAAATCAAAACCAAAAATAAAAGATATAATCAGTGAATTTTTGTTCTGACTTCTGTCTCTTCTCCTTTTTTCTCACCCATTCCCTTTTAGATAGCCCCTTTGCTTTCCTTTCCTTTCCTTTCCCTTCCCTTCCTCTTTCTTCTTTCCTCTTTCCTCTTTCCTCTTCGAGACGGCGTTTCGCTCTTGTTCCCCAGGCTGGAGTACAATGGCATGATCTTCACTCACTGCAACCTCCACCTCCTGGATTCAAGCGATTCTCCTGCCTCAGCCTCCTAAGTAGCTGGGATTACAGGCATGTACCACCATGCCCAGCTAATTTTGTATTTTTAGTAGTGATGGGGTTTCTGCATGTTGGCCAGGCTGGTCTCAAACTTCTGACCTTAGGCGATTGCCTGCCTTGGCCTCCTGAAGTGCTGGGATTGCAGCCGTGAGCCACCTTGCCCAGCTCAGATAGCCATTTTCATAGGCTTGTAGTTTATTATTTTCTTTTTCTTTTTTTTTTTTTTTTTGGAGACGGAGTCTGGCTCTGTCGCCCAGGCTGGAGTGCAGTGGCCGGATCTCAGCTCACTGCAAGCTCCGCCTCCCGGGTTTACACTATTCTCCTGCCTCAGCCTCCCGAGTAGCTGGGACTACAGGCGCCGCCACCACGCCCGGCTAGTTTTTTGTATTTTTTAGTAGAGACGGGGTTTCACCGTGTTAGCCAGGATGGTCTCGATCTCCTGACCTCGTGATCCGCCCGTCTCGGCCTCCCAAAGTGCTGGGATTACAGGCTTGAGCCACCGCGCCCGGCCAGTTTATTATTTTCACAAAAAAGCAACTATATATATGTGTGCATATATACAAACAAAAGGTAGTGTATATACAAGTGCTTAAACAAAGACACATGACTATATACACTGTCCAGGATGTTTATTCACCAGTCACCTAGTCTTTCATGCTCTGACAGATACTGCTACAGTAAATAATGCCATCCATATGTTATACTTTTGGAGGTGTGTAGATTTCTGGACCTTTTTTTAGTGGGATTTTAAGTGAAAGCTTCTATGTAACTACTGTTAATTGAGACCTTATTTGGGATCATGCTATTTAAGAGTTCCACAGCTTTTCACTTAGCGACTTAGTGTCATGAGTATACTTTTTTGTTGACATTTAGCAAACTATGTACTACAGCTGCTCTTGGTTCTTTTTAGCTTGAATGTTCAATAGACAATTAGTAATGTTATATAATGTTCTCTAGTGAAAATGTGAATGCCATTTTATAATCCTTTTTCCCCCCAGCTCTGCAGTAGGTAGTGGTTTATGTATGGTAAAACTATATTTGAATTGGACATTAAGCATATTGGGTGGGTGTCCCATTGCATGTATGAAGATAATCTTTTTTTTTTTTTTTTTTTTGAGACTGTGACTTGCTCTGTTGTCCAGGCTAGAGTGCAATGGTGTGATCTCAGCTCACTGCAACCTCCTCCTCCCATGTTCAAGTGATTCTCCCTGCCTCAGCCTCTCTGGTAGCTGGGATTACAGGTGCCTGTCACCACGCCTGGCTAATTTTTGTGTGTTTAGTAGAGAGGGTTTTGCCATGTTGGCCAGGCTGATCTTGAACTCCTGACCTCAGGTGATCTTCCCGTCTCAGCCTCCCAAAGTGGTGGGATTACAGGCATGAGCCAGTGCACCTGGCCTGAAGATAATCTTTACACTCATTTATATTTGGGTGATTTATAGTATTTTAGTATTAGGAAAAGTACTGAGAATGGCCTTGTACAATCTTTGTTCCCCTGAGTTGCTGTTTTACTTATTTTTTGTTTTTTAAGAGATGAGGTGTCACTGTATTGCCCAGGCTAGGCTCAAACTCCTGGGCTCAGGCGATCTTTTTGCTTGAGCTTTCTGAGTAGCAGGGAGTACCAGTGTGTGCCATCTCACCCAGCTATTATTTTACTTTTTATTTCTTATATTTTAATTATAGAGACACTGTCTCACTATGTTGCTCAGACATGTCTTGAACTCTTGAGCTCAAGTGATCCTCCTGCCTTGGCCTCCCAAAGTGCTAGGATTACAGGTGTGAACCACCATGCTTGGTTACTTTATATTATCGTAAGCATATTGTTGGTAAATTTTTTGATATCATTGTTCAGGTAGCAGTTGACTTGTAGTATATTATTGTCAAATGTCAGTGACCTTTTATTGGCACTGTACATTGTTTAATTGAGAAGTGCTATGAGAAGACTTAAGGAAACAAGGTAATTTGACTGGGTGCGGTGGCTCATGCCTGTAATCCTAGCACTTTGGGAGGCCTAGGCAGAGGGATCACTGAGCCCCAGAGTTTAAGACCAGCCTGCGAAACATGGCAAAACCCCATCTCTACAAAAAATACGAAAATTAGCCGTGTGGTGGCAGGCGCTTGTAGTCCTGCCTACTCAGGAAGCTGAGGTGGGAGGATCACCTGAGCCAGGGAGGCTGCGGTAAGCCGTGATTGTGCCACCGCCCTCCAGCCTGGGTGACAGAGACCCTGTCTCAAAAGAAAAATAGATAATTTATTGCTTGGAAAGGATTTAGCATTTTTATTGTACTATTGCTGCTGTTACCTTATTTTCCTTAGAATTATAGTTGTTTCCCATGTTGAAATATCAGTGGCATGATAATGACAAGTCCTCTGGAGTTTTGGAAGGATGTATATATGTGTTTTTATTTTATTTTATTTTTTTTGAGACAGAGTCTTGCTTTGTTACCTAGGCTGGAGTACAGTGGTGGTATGATCTCGGCTCACTTTAGCCTCCGCCTCCCGGGTTCGTTCAAGCTATTCTCCTGCCTCAGCCTCCTGAGTAGCTGGGATTACAGGTGGGCACCACCACACTGGGCCAATTTTTGTATTTTTAGTGGAGATGGGGTTTCACCATGTTGGCCAGGCTGGTCTCGAACTCCTGACCTCAGGTGATCCACCCGCCTCAGCCTCCCAAAGTGCTGGGATTATAGGTGTGAGCCACCACACCCAGCAATATGTGTTTTTAATGATGAAGATTGGGAGATTTGTTGAAATGGTAGCCATTTTTGGAGTGGTGGTGGTGGTGTTTTTTTTTTTTTTTGAGACGGAGTCTGGCTCTGTCACCCAGGCTGGAGTGCAGTGGCCGGATCTCAGCTCACTGCAAGCTCCGCCTCCCGGGTTCACGCCATTCTCCTGCCTCAGCCTCCCGAGTAGCTGGGACTACAGGCACCCGCCACTTCGCCCGGCTAATTTTTTGTATTTTTCACTAGAGACGGGGTTTCACCGTGTTAGCCAGGATGGTCTCGATCTCCTGACCTCGTGATCCACCCATCTCGGCCTCCCAAAGTGCTGGGATTACAGGCTTGAGCCACCGCGCCCGGCCGGTGGTGTTTTTTTGAGATGGAGTTTCGCTCTTGTTGCCCAGGCTGGTGTGCAATGGCGCGATCTCGGCCCACCGCAACCTCCACCTCCCGAGTTCAAGCGATTCTTCTGCCGCAGCCTCCCAAGTAGCTGGGATGCTGGGATTACAGGCATACGCCACCACGCGTGGCTAATTTTGTGTTTTTTTTTTTAAGCAGAGATGCGGTTTCTCCATGTTAGTCAGGCTGGTCTCCAACTCCTGACCTCAGGTCATCCGCCCTCCTTGGACTTCCAAAGTGCTGGGATTACAGGCATGAGCCACCACGCCCGGCCTTTTGGAGTGTTTTTTTTAAGGCTTTGGCCTGGATATGAACTTAATCATTAAAACTATCTGAGTCCCTGGCATGTAAAGAGCCAATAGTGCACAAATAGAATGATCCTGCACTACAAATCCCTTATAGTGAATGAATATCTTGGAATCTCAATTTTAATGATCTTAAAATAATTAACTCTCTAAATAAATATTTTTGTGATGAACTTGTTGGAAAGTGACTATAGCTTTTTGTTACAGTATTTAAAAATGGCCTATAAATAATGACATGTGACCTAACTCTGTATACACATAATGCTAGAGGTTTATTGGAAGGCTGTTTACACCTTTGTAGTAGTATATGCTACTAAGGCTAAATCACTTATTGTCTATTCTCATGTAATTGTTGTATATGACTAGCAGTATTTCAGTGGATTTTCGTGTTTTTTTGGTAGAGTTAAAATACAGGTTACAAAATCCTAAGCTTCAATTTATATCTTATTCATTGAACAAATATTTAGTGAGTTCTTACTATGGGACATGAAGTATGTATAATAAATTGGTGCAGAGTAAATAATTACTATCGTTGTTATGTAATTTATATCCTAATATGAGGACACAAGAAAAATATAAATATGATACATGTTAGTTGATATGTGGAAAAATGCATGGGGCAGGGGTGTGGGGATTACAATTTTGCATAGGATAGTCAGAGTGGTCTTCACTGAGAAGGTGATGTTTGAGTAAAGACTTAAAGAGAGGTAGTTAGCCATATTGCCATCCATGAGAAGGGCATTCCAGACTGACGTATCAGTTTGGTACAGAGGCATTAAGTTGAGAGTGTACCTGAGAAGCAACAAGGAGGCCACTGTGGCCAGACAGAACTGAGTAGGGGAAGAAGAGTATAAGAGGAAGCCAGAGGAGTACCAGTGGTTAGGTCCCTTAACCTAACCACTGTTTTATTCATTGGACATTTTAAAGACTTCGGCTTCTTTCCATTCTTTGAGTCATTGGAGGGTTTTGAGGACAGGGTGACACATCTGAGTTCTAGACACACACACATACACTTTTAAATTGTAGAGGTAGGGTCTAGGTATGTTATCCCAGGCTGGAATGCACGTGGTGTGATCATAGCTAACTGCAGTGTTGAACTCCTGCGTTCAAGCAGTCCTGCCTCAGCATCACAAGTAGCTAGGACTGCAAGTGTGAGCCACCATGCTTGGGTTTTGAGTTTTTTTTTTTTTTTTTTGAGACAGAGTTTCACTCTGTCGCCCAGGCTGGAGTGCAGTGGCGCTCTCTTGGCTCACTGCAAACTCCACTTCCCAGGTTCACACCATTCTGCCTCAACCTCCCAAGTAGCTGGGACTACAGGCACCCGCCACCATGCCCGGCTAATTTTTTGTATTTTTAATAGAGACGGGAGTTTCAACGTGTTAGCTAGGATGGTCTTGATCTCCTGACCTCGTGATCTGCCTGCCTCAGCCTTCCAAAGTGCTGGGATCACAAGCGTGAGCCACCGCGCCTGGCCGATTTTGAGTTTTTTGTTTGAAAATTATTTTTCTCAGGACACTGTGTTGAGAATAGACCATAGGAAGCAAGTGTAGCAGGGAGACCAAGTTAGAGGGCTATCATAGTAATCCAGGTGAGAGATTGATGGTCTTTATCATAGCTTGGATATTGTGAGCAATGGTTGGATTCTGGTTATATTTAATAGGCAGAGCCAAAAGAATTTCCTGTCAGATTGGCTATAAGGGAGTAGGAGGACTCTTAAGATTTTGACCTGAGTAAGTTTAAGGGTGAAATTAGCACCAACTGAGATGGAGAGTGCTTTGCAGGGAGTGACATCATTAAGGGGGGGAAAGACAAGGAGCTTTTTTTTGAACACGATATGTTTGAGATGTGAAGTAGAGATTATATTATACAAATTTGGACACTATCAGAGAGGTCTGGGCTGAAGATAGAACTTTTGAGTTATAGATATAGATGATTTTTTCTTAAAAAATTTTTTTTAATGTATTCTTTTATTTTTTGAGACAGAGTCTCGCTGTGTTGCCCAGGCTGGAGTGCAGTGGCACAATCTCGGCTCACTACAGCCTCCACCTCCTAGGTTTAAGTGATTCTCCTGCCTCAACCTCCTGGGTAGCGGGGATTATAGATGTGCACCATGACATCTGGCTAATTTATAGATTTTTTTTTTTTTTTTTTTTTTTTTAGACAGAGTCTTGCTCTGTTGACCAGGCTGGAGTGCGGTGGCATGATCTCGGCTCACTGCAACCTCCGCCTCCCAGGTTCAGACAGTTCTCCTGTCTCAGCCTCCCGAGTAGCTGGGATTATAGGCTTGCGCCACCACACCAGGCCTATAGATGATTTTTTAAGCCATAAGACTGCAGCAGGCCAGATGAGGTGGCTCACGCCTATAATCCTAACACTTTGGGAGGCCGAGACGGGCGGATCACCTGAGGTTGGGAGTTCGAGACCAGCCTGACCATCATGGAGAAACCCCGTCTCTACCAAAAAAAAAAAAAAAAAAAAAAAAAAAACACCACAATTAGCCAGTCGTGGTGGCGCATGCCAGTAATCCCAGCTACCCGGGAGGTGGAGGTTGCAGTGAGCTGAGATTGCGCCATTGCACTCCAGCCTGGGCAAGAGCGAAAGCTGAGATTGTGCCGTTTCACTCCAGCCAGGGCAACAGGAGCGAAATGGTCTTTAAAAAAAAAAAAAAAAAAAAAAAAAAAAACGACTGAAGTAGATTACTAAGAAAGTTAATCTAGAGAGGAAAAGTTCAAGGACTCCAATATTGTGAGGCCAAAATCATCAGAATAGACTAGAGAGACTAGTGAAATGCCGTATTAGGAACAAAATAAGTGTATCCATCATCTTTTTATTGTTAAAAGTATTTCACTTTTTTTTTTTTTTTTTTTAAATAGACAGGGTCTCGCCATGTTGCGCAGGCTGGTCTCAAACTCCTGGGCTCAAGTGATCCTCTTGCCTCAGCCTCCCAAAGTGCTGGGATTACAGGTGTTAGCCACAGTGCACAGGCCTTTTTGTTTGTTTGTTTGTTTTAGGTGGGTATGGAGCAGTAGCATATGTAGAACCCTTGATTTTTCTAGATAAAACTATGTAGCCTTTATACATTAAACTGTTACCTTTGCTTTGTCTTGATAAAACTATGTAACCTTTATACATTAAGAAACTGTTAGAGATAAAGGTTTTAAATGGCCTCTTAAAGGGGCTTTAATCTTCCTGAGTTTACTGCATCTTACATGGTGAGTTTTGATCGTAATGAAACTGCAAGTGGACTTCAGAACACAAAGCTGTGGATAAGCTCAGCTCCTTTCCTTCAGAGATTTTTGTGTTTCAGTGGTTCTTGGTGAATTCCTTAGAAAATGGGTGTTGTAGCTGGGCACGGTGGCTCACACCTGTAATCCCAGCACTTTGGGAGGCCAAGGAGGGCGGATCACGAGGTCAGGAGTTAAAGACCAGCCTGGACATCATGGCGAAACCCTGTCTCTACTAAAAATACAAAAACTAGCTGGGATGCGGGCTCCATGGCTCATGCCTGTAGTCCCAGCGTTTTGGAAGGCCGAAGCAGATGGATCGCCTGAGGTCAGGAGTTCAAGACCAGCCTGGCCAACATGGTGAAACCCCTTCTTTACTAAAAATACACAAAATTAGCTGGGCATGGTGGCTGTTGCCTGTGATTCCAGCTACTCGGGAGGCTGAGACAGGAGGATCAGTTGAACCCAGGAGGCCGAGGTTGCAATGAGCTGAGACCGCGCCATTGAACTCCACCCTCGGCAACAAGAGCGAAACTCTGTCTCAAACAACAACAAATAGAGATGTGCTCTCACTATGTTCTTCAGGCTTTTCTCAAACTCCTGGCTTCAAGCAATCCTTCCACCTCCCACCTCAACCTCCCAGAGTGTTGGGATTAAAACACTTTGGCGTGAGCCACTGCACAGCCACATTTGTCTTTTTATAGAGAATAGTTCTCATTCAGTAGATGGCTGGAGTTAAACTGATAATCATCCTGTCATTTTAGCTGTACTGCTACTTTGGGCTTCCCTTTCTGAATTCTCCCAGTGAACAGTTTCAACAATGCAGGACGCAGTTTGGCTTCTGGAGTCATTACTTGTACAGCCATTCAAATACCTAAGGTATAAGTATAAGACCAAACTACCTGATTCTGAAGCAGTAACGTAAAGAATAAAGTGAATACATAGTGTCTTATAAATAGGTCGCAGATACCATGGAAAGAGAGTCTGAAAATGAGAGGTGAATGTTCTTTCCACAAACCTTAGTTTCAAGTAAGTTTCCACTTGCTGCTTCCAAAGGGTATAGTAGAAATTATTTTGAAATAGGTAAAATAGAAATTTTAAGTGTTACAAGTTGTCTTACTAAAGTGAAACTCTTTGGTTGAGTATTTTCTTTTTTTGAGACGGAGTCCTGCTCTCTCACCCAGGCTGGAGTGCAGTGGCATAATCTTGGCTCACCGCAATCTCCACCTCCCTGGTTCAAGCAATTCCCCTGCCTCAGCCTCTTGAGTAGCTGGGATTACAGGCACACACCACCATGCCTGGCCAAATTTTTTTGTATTCTTAGTAGAGACGGGGTTTCACCATGTTGGCCAGACTGGTCACGAACTCCTGATCTCAGGCAATCCACACACCTTGGCCTGCCAAAGTGCTGGGATTACAGGCATATTTTTTTCCCCCCAAATGGAGTCTTGCTCTCGCCCAAAGCTGAAGTGCAATGGCACAATCTCAGCTGACTGCACCCTCCGCCTCCCAGGTTCAAGCAATCCTGCCTCAGCCTCCTGGGTAGCTGGGATTACAGGCATGCGCCACCATACCTGGCTAATTTTTGTATTTTTAGGAGAGACGGGTTTCACCATGTTGGCCGGGCTAGTCTCGAACTCCTGCCCTTGTGATCTGTCTGCTTTGGCCTCGCAAAGTGCTGGGATTACAGACATGAGCCACCACACCCAGCCACGTATTTTATTTTTATACCTGCCCTGCCTAATTGAGAAACTTGGCATCTCTTATCAACAGTGGTTGAGCTACTTTATTGTCTTTTTAAAGTCCTTAGTAACATTTTAGGTACTAACACAGAGATGATGGTAGTTTAACCCTATTCTCTTCTAATTATTATTTTTTTTATGGCTAGTCGAGTGAAGCAGTGGGAGTGGCAAGGAACAAAGAAATCTGCAACTAGTTGTGATCAGTTAGTTGTAAACATCACTGCACTTGGACCAGCCTTTTTCCTTTAATTTAAAAATCTGGATTTGTGTGTGTGTGTTTTTTTTTAAACAGGTGCCATGTTTCAGAACAGAGTAAGACTCTTGGTAAAGAAGAACTGAAGATATTATACAGATACCAGATATAGCCTAATTACAAAGAAAGCATTAACCTGCCTCTGAGGTGACTAAAGGGGAATAATGGTGATTTTGCGCCGGGCTCGGCCGCCTGCTTCCGCCCCAACCAGCAATGAATCTTGACTCGCTCTCGCTGGCCTTGTCTCAAATCAGCTACCTGGTGGACAATTTAACCAAGAAAAATTACCGAGCCAGCCAGCAGGAAATACAGCATGTAAGTAAACTAGCCAGAAAACAAATGCCATTGAAGGAATGAATAGACAGTGGAAAGAAAACCACACATTTATGTGGTCATGTTGCATGAAAGGTAACAAACTTTTGCCCCTTATTTTCTGTCATCATCTGTAAAACAGCTCTTAGCCCAGTCTTTTTTTTTTTTGTTGGAGACAGTCTTACTCTGTCACCCAAGCTGGAGTGCAGTGGCATGATCTTGGCTTACTGCATCCTCTGCCTCCCGGCTTCAAGCAGTTCTCCTGCCTCAGCCTCCCGAGTAGCTGGGATTACAGGCATGTGCCACCACGCCTGGCTGTATTTTTAGTAGAGACGGGGTTTCACCATGTTGGTCAGTCTGGTCTCGAACTCCCAACCTCAAGTGATCCGCCTCGGCCTCATTCTGGGATTACAGGCGTGAGCCACCACGCCCAGCCCAATCTTTTTTTTAAAAAAGATTTTTCACAGCTTTTTATTTTCCATGGAAATTATAAAATAGGTCTGACCTGTCTTTGGGCTGGTGCTCAGGGCCCAGAGAAACCTGCTAGCTAGGGTTTTCCTTTCTTTACTTTTTTTTTTGAGATAGAGTCGCCCAGGCTAGTGTGCAGTGGCGCAATTTCGGCTTACCGCGACCTCCGCCTCCCAGAGGAGCCTGAGCTCTGTTGCTCAGGCTGGAGTGCAGCGAAGTGATCTCGGCTTACTGCAACCTCCTTCTCCTGGGTTCAAGCGATTCTCATGCCTCAGCCTCCTGAGTAGCTGGGACTACAGGCACCCGCCACCACACCCAGCTAATTTTTTTTTTTTTTTTTTTTGAGACGGAGTCTTGCTCAGCTTCCCAGGAGTGCAGTGGTGCAATCTTAGCTCACTGCAGCCACCATCTCCCAAGTTCAAGCGATTCTTCTGTCTTAACCTTCCGAGTAGCTGGGATTATGGGCATGCACCATCATGCCTGGCTAATTTTTGTATTTTAGTAGAGATGAGTTTTCACCATGTTGGCTAGGCTGGTCCTGACCTCAGGTGATCTGCCTGCCTTGGCCTCCCAAAGTGCTAGGATTACAGGTGTGAGCCACCATGCCCGGCAGATTTTTATATTTTTAGTAGAGACAGGGTGTCACCATGTTGGCCAGGCTGATCTGAAACTCCTGACCTCAGGTGATCTGCCCGCCTTGGCCTCCCAAGGTGCTGGGATTATAGGCATGAGCTCTTGCGCCTGGCTCCCAGGCTTTTCTTAAACAGGGTTGGGGATGGTCCCCAACCAACTTCATGTCTGGGTTTTTCATGATAGTGAAGTTGGAAGCCAGCAATGCAGCTGCCACCTACTTCTGTCCAGCCAGACCCTTCCCCTTGCTGATCACAGTCCTGGGGCTGGACTGCTTCACATAGGTTGTCTTTTGGCCTTGGAGTATCCTTTATCAGAACCTTGGGCCCCTGGGCTCCTTTACTCAGTACTTGGTGGGCCACCATCACACCCTCCCGTACAGTAGGTATTGGTTTGCCTGCTGAGTCATGTGGGAGAGTCCTTGTATGGTTCCTACAGACTTTCCTCTTTGAGATAGCGTTTCTCCATGTTTGATTGCTTACAGATCAAAGTGCCAAAAACGAACCTCAAGATAGCTGAAAGTTTTCTTTACGCTTTTACATTTATTCTCAACATTTTTTGTGTGTTGGGGAGGGTGGTGAAGTGTTTATCCAGTGATCTTTCTATTTTTTTTTTTTTTTGAGACAGAGTTTTACTCTGTCGCTCAGGCTGGAGTACAGTGGTGCTCACTGCAGCCTCGTTCTCCTGGGTTTGAGCAATCTTCCTATTTCACCCTGCCGAGTAGCTGGGATTACAGGCTTCCACCACCACACTCAGCTAATTTTTTGTATTTTTAGTAGAGAGGGAGTTTCACCATGTTGGCCACACTGGTCTCGAACTCCTGACCTCAGGCCATTTGCCCGCCTCGTCCTCCCAAAGTGCTGTGATTACAGGCATGAGCCATCGTGCCCGGCCAATCTTTGTACTTTCTAGAAATTGTCCTTCAAAGCTATTTAAACTAGTTAGTCCTTTTTTTTATCTTTTTCTTTTTAAATGCCCTGGTTGAGCTTGAATAGACCAGTTGTTAAAAAAGAAATAGAAAAAGATTTTAGCTGTTCAGTCCTATTTGGCAAGAGGACTTCCAGTTACCTTCTTGTGGTTCTTGACTATCAGGACCCTTGTGTCCTCTGGGGTAAGTCACATGTTAAATTGACTTTCTTTTTTTTTTTGAGACGGAGTCTCGCTTTGTCAACCAGGCTGGAGTGCAGTGGTGTGATCTCGGCTCACTTCAAGCTCCGCCTCCTGGGTTCACGCCATTCTCCTGCCTCAGCCTCCCAAGTAGCTGGGACTACAGGTGCCTGCCACCATGCCCGGCTAATTTTTTTGTATTTTTAGTAGAGACGGGGTTTCACCGTGTTAGCCAGGATGATCTCAATCTGACCTCGTGATCCACCTGCCTCGGCCTTCCAAAGTGCTGGATTACAGGTGTGAGCCACCGCGCCCAGCCGTAAATGGACTTTTTAGTATGTATACCTTTGCCTCCACCTTCTGATGAGAACACTTTGCCCTCACCACCACTATTTACCTCTCTTTTCCCAATTATTTTTCTACCTTGCTGGAACAAGATAAAGTGACACTTCCACCGTACATCAATTCCACACACTTTTATTAGGTACCTGTGAGGTAGGATTTTTATCCTTTCAAACTTACATTTCTCATGCTATAGAGAGAGATAAAGAAGATGAGCAAGTTCCCAGAACATGGCAAGCTGAGCGGTCACACAGGCATGGAGCACATGCTGAGAACCTAGAGGGAAGGACTGCAGAGTGCCATCCCGGATGCCTCAGCCGGAAGTGGTCCTTCCCTCCACTTGGCCCCTGACACCATGCTCTGTAGTGTGCAGGGGTCTGATGGCACTGCTAGATTGCTCCTTCAGCTAAGGGCCACATCTTAGACAGCTTTACTTTTCCCTTCAGCACTTGTCCCACTGCCTTGCACACAGGTGCTCTATCAGTGTTCATTGAACAAAGGAGGGAAACTGATTTCAATTTCACTTGTTCAGTATCATTCCAGTTTTTATGTGAAAATTGCACAACCCATTTGGGGTACCTTCATCTCAAAAGAAAAGCACAAGACTGCCTTTGATACCTTTCTATGAATTCCGTGGTGAAAAACCTTTATGCTTTTCATCCTTTTCTATTCTCCGTAACTTTCTTCAAAAGTATCTCTTTCCACCTCTTTCTTACTCAAACACAAAAGCATTCCTGTTTTAGAGATTCTGGCCCGTGGGTTATCTGGCTAGTTACGGCCTCTCCCGTTCACCTGGTTATACTTTATTACTGGTGAGTGGTTGGAGAGGCAGGATCACTGACTCTGTCACCCCTAGGAGCCATTAGGACCCCTTCCCTGGAGGACGGCCTGCTTGTTCTCTGGGGACTAGTCCTCATTTCCCTTCCATGATACAGTGGGGCAGGTTATTTTTATTAAGCAAACATTTATGAGAACCCCCTCCCCAAAATAAAGTCCCCAAGTAAAGCACAACTCTGAGAGGTTGTGGACTATGAATTATTTCTAGGGAAGATAAATTTCTGCAAATATATTTTAATCTTTCCCTCTATCTGTCTTGTGATTAAGGGGTTGCTTTTTGGTAAGGATTTTTTTTTTTTTTTTTTTTTTGAGATGAAGTTTTCTTTTTTTTTTTTTTTTTTTTTTGAGGTGGAAAAATATTTTTGATCATAGAGTTAGGCATTATGGAAATTCAAGCCAGATTTTTAAAAACCTGGTCATTTCCGAAGAGAAATAATGACAGTAATAGTGGTGCAGGGAACAATATGGTAGATTATTGAATGAAACAGATGAACTTGAATAAAATGCTGTGACTTGCATCTCTAAAACAGATTATAAAATGTGATCGGACTTGTTTTGGTCTGGTTCCTCTTTTTTTTCTTTATTGGTTCCTTTATTTTTCACATTTTAAAAAATTGAAATATCCACAGGTTGTAAAAATCCTTTTTTTTTTTTTGTTTTTGACGGAGTCTTGCTCTGTCTCCCAGGCTAGAGTGCAGTGGTGCGATCTCCGCTCACTGCAACCTCCGCCTCCCGGGTTAAAGCAATTCTCCGCCTCAGCCTCCCGAGTAGTGAGATTACAGGCACCCACCACCATGCCCAAGTAATTTTTTTGTATTTTTAGTACAGATGGGGTTTTCACCATCTTGGCCAGGCTGGTCTTGAACTCCTTACCTTGTGATCCACCTGCCTCAGCCTCCCAAAGTGCTGGGATTATAGACGTGAGCCACTGTGCCCAGCTTTTTTTTTTCTTTTTCTTTTTCTTTTCTTTTTTTTTGAGATGGAGTTTCACTATTGCTTCCCAGGCTGGAGTGCAATGGTGCGATCTTGGCTCACTGCAACCTTCACCTCCTGGGTTCAAGACATTTTCCTGCCTCAACTTCCCGAGTAGCTGGAATTACAGGCATCCACCACAATGCCTGGCTAATTTTTTGTGTGTTTTTAGTAGAGATGGGGTTTCACCATGTTGGCCAGGCTGGTTTCAAACTCCTGACCTGAGGTGATCCACCCACCTTGGCCTCCCAGAGTGCTGGGATTACAGGCGTGAACCACCATGCCCGGCCTCTTTTTTTTTTTTTTTTTTTTTAAATGAGACAGTATTGATCTGTTTCCCAGGCTGGAGTGCAGTGGTATAATCTCCACTGACTGCAATCTCCGCCCCCGGGTTCAAGTGATTTCCAAGTCTCTCCCTCCGCAGTAGCTGGGATTACAGGCGTGCACCACCACATCGGCTTATTTTTGTTTGTAGTAGAGATGGGGTTTCACTGTGTAGACCAGGTTGGTCTCAAACTTCTGGCCTCATGTGATCCACCCGCCTCGGCCTCCCAAAGCGCTGGGATTAAAGACATGAGCCACCACGCCTGGCCAGATTCACCCTTTTAAAATACATAATTTGGTAGTTTTTTAGATTCACAAAGTTGTGCAACCATAACCACTATCTAATTTCAGAACATTTTCATTACCTCAGAAAGAAATACCTGGGTTAATTTGCACTCATTATTATTTTCCTCCTCCGTTTAGTCCTTAGTGACCACTATTCTATTTCTGCCTTGATGGATTTGCATGTTCTGAACATTTCATGTAAATGGAATCTTACTATATGTGGCCTTCTGTGTCTGCTTTTTTTTTTTTGTTTTTTTGATTTTGGTTTGAGATGAGAGTTTCACTCTTGTTGCCCAGGCTGGAATGCAATGGCGTGATCTCCACTCACTGCAACCTCCGCCTCCTGGGTTCAAGCGATTCTCCTGCCTCAGCCTCCAGAGTTGCTGAGATTACAGGCATGCGCCACCACGCCCAGCTAATTTTGTATTTTTAGTAGAGATGGGGTTTTTCCATGTCGATCAGACTGGTCTTGAACTCCCAACCTCAGGTGATCCGCCCGCTTTGGCCTCCCAAAGTGCTGGGGTTACAGGCGTGAGCCACCATGCCCCTCCTTGCCTTTTTTCATTTAATGTTTTCAAGTAATATTCATCTGTATTGTAGCATGTATCAGTACTTCATTCCTTTTTATGGCTAAATAATATTCCACTATATAGGTATTTCATATTTTGTATATCCATATCATCAGTTGATGGATATTTAGTTTTGTTTCTACTTTCTTTGGCTACTGTGAATATGGCTGCTATCAACATTTGTTTAATTTAACTTTTCCTCATTTATGTTTTGAGACAGAGTCTCACTCTGTTGCCTAGGTTGGAATGCAGTGGCAAGATCATAATCTCCTGAAACTCCTGGGCTAAAGCAGTTCTTCTGCTTCAGCCTTCTGAGTAGCTAGGACTACAGGCGTGTGCTACCATGCCTGGCTAACTTTTTTTTTTTTTTTCCTTGAGATGGAGTTTTGCTCTTGTTGCCCAGGCTGGAGTAAGTACAATGGCACGATCTCTGCTCACCGCAACTTCTACCTCCCAGGTTCAAGCGATTCTCCTGCCTCAGCCTCCCAAGTAGCTGTGATTACAGGCATGTGCCACTATGCCCAGCTAATATTGTATTTTTAGTAGAGACGAGGTTTCTCCATGTTGGTCAGGCTGGTCTTGAACTCCTGACCTCAGGTGATCTGCCTGCCGTGGCCTCCCAAAGTGCTGGGATTACAGGTGTGAGCCACTGCACCCAGCCAGTTTTTGTATTTTGAGTAGAGACTAGGTTTCATCATGTTGGCCAGGCTAGTTTTGAACTCCTGACCTCAGGTGATCCACCCACCTTGGGCAAAGTGCTGGGATTACAGTCGTGAGCCACCATGCACAGCCTAGACTCTATATTATTAATCACTAGGTGCATTAATGTACCCTCCTCAGCCTCTCAAAGTGTTGGGATTACAGGCGTCAGCCACCGTGACTGGCCGAAATGTACTGTTTTTTTTTTTTTTTTTTATACGGAGTCTCGCTCTGTTGCCCAGACTGGAGTGCAGTGGCGCGATCATGGCTTACTGCAACCTCCACTTCCCAAGTTCACTCCATTCTCCTGCCTCAGCCTCCCGAGCAGCTGGGACTACAGGTGGCCGCCACCATGCCTGGCTAATTTTTTATATTTTTAGTAGAGATGGGGTTTCACTGTGTTAGCCAGGATGGTCTCGATTTCCCAACCTCGTGATCTGCCCGCCTCGGCCTCCCAAAGTGCTGGGATTACAGGCGTGAGCCACCGTGCCCGGCCCAAAATGTATATTCTTAACCTGTGTTTTGTTTTAGCTGTTTGTTTTACAGTTTCTTAAAATAGGTTCCATGCTGATTCTTCGTGTTTTTATTTTTGAATTGTCCCAATTATTTATTCACATCAACAATCTTGGGCATGCTTGAGGGTGAGGAGTATGTTGGGGGTAGTGTCTCCCCTTTCTGTTTTCAGGTTTGGTAATGGTTGCTGCTTCCTCTTCTGCATTCTGCTTTTCCAGCACACTCCTTTGACTAGGTGGTTAATCACAGATATTAAAATGATATCTTGATTCTTCCCTCAGCTCTATGCTTTTGACCATTCTGCAATTTTTGTGGGTTGATGTGGGTCTCTAAATGGAGAACTTTTTTCTTTCATGGTTTATTGGTGCTACAGATTCATCACTTGAACAGAGGATAATTGTATGTTTTGGGGCATTTATCGGTCCTAAACATTTTAATTTCTGAATTTATCAGTTTCAAAGAGAAATCTGAATTTGGCCCTTTATTAGAGGTGGTAAGAAGGACCTCTCTGGACTACTTTGTTTGTTTGTTTTAGGGAGATGGAGTCTTGGTGTCTTTACCAGCCTGGAATGCAGTGGCTGTTTACGGGCGCATTCATGGCACACTGCAACCTCCAGCTCCTGGCCTCAAGTGATCATCCTGCCTCACCCTCCCCCAGTAGTTAGGACTATAGGTGTGCTCCACCACACCCAGCTTGTTTATATAATACTTTTAAATTTAATACTTGCTTTTACAGCCACTCAGTCTTTTTAATACCATGTTAATAGGGAAGATTTTTTTTTTTTTAAAGTCTGTGTTGCAGTAATTAAAGACAGACATTTTATGGCTGTGAATGGAATGTTTTTTTCTACGCTGCCATGCTGTCTGCTCCTCACCAGGAGCAACTGTTTCTTCTAAAACTAAAGTGGTATTTTACAAACAAAATCTTATGTTACAAAGATGTTAAAGTAAGATTATATTTATCCTCTGAAATTAAGCCCTACACATTTTTGCTTAAAATAGAAACCATTCTACCAGTTGGTAAGGGGAGACTAGTAAAATAATTAAAAAACTGTATTAAACACCTTACAATCTGGTAGCAAAATCTTAGGCTGTATGAAAAATTAAGTATATCAAAGGCTTTTTGCAGTATTTCTATAATGTTTCGATTTATGACTGTAGTAAAACATTGTGATCTAGGAGCCACATATTAAGAGGGATATTAGCAAATAAGTCTATGATGTCAGAGATTTAGAAAATTATATGGAATGGTTGAAAAAAACATATTGAATGGTAGACACTATTTGACCTAAAGAAGACACATGAGGGAGGATTAAGACTTAGAGTGTATCAAACATATGTGCCACACAAATAATGGAGTATCTCCATAGTTAACTTTTTTTTTGAGACGGGTTTCGCTCTTGTTGCCCAAGCTGGAGTGCAATGGCGCGATCTCGGCTTACTGCAAACTCCAGCTCCTCGGTTCAAGCGATTCTCCAACCGCAGCCTCCTGAGTAGCTGGGATTAGGAGAGCACGCCACCACGTCCGGCTAATTTTTGTATTTTTAGTAGAGATGGGGTTTCACCATGTTGGTCAGGCTGGTCTCGAACTCGACCTCAGGTGATCCACCCACCTTGGCCCCACAAAGTGCTGGGATTACAGGCGTGAGCCACTGTGCCCGGTGTGTAGTTAACTTTGAAAACATATTCTGCCTCTTAAAAATATTCATTCCAGGTTTTTTTTTTTTTTTTTTTTTTTGAGGTGGAGTCTCGCTCTGTTGCCCAGGCTGGAGTGCAGTGGCCGGATCTCAGCTCACTGCAAGCTCTGACTCCCGGGTTTACGCCATTCTCCTGCCTCAGCCTCCCGAGTAGCTGGGACTACAGGCGCCCGCCACCTCGCCCGGCTAGTTTTTTGTATTTTTTAGTAGAGATGGGGTTTCACCATATTAGCCAGGATGGTCTCGATCTCCTAACCTCTTGATCCACCCGTCTCGGCCTCCCAAAGTGCTGGGATTACAGGCTTGAGCCACCGTGCCCGGCCTCCAGGTTTTTATTGTATAATCCGCATGGGAAAAAAATTAAGCAAGAAACAAATGTAAGGATAATGGGATTTTAGTAAATCTTTGCTGATCCTAGTGAAGCAAAAACTTGAAACTTTTTTATTCTTTGGCCATTGACAGTGTGATGAAATGTGCCTTCTATTTTTTAGGTTGATAACACAGTCTCAGACAAGTCAGTGTATTCATTAACAATGATCTGGCCCCCTGATTCCCTCTGAACTTTTTTCTGATCTTCAGAGTTCTTTTCTGTTTCTGTGCTTTTGCACTCTAGGTTTTTGCTTCTCCCTGGATTGTTTTTTCTTCACCCGTATCTGTGGTTGTTTCAGCTCACAGGTCTCACCTTAGAAGGTCTCTGAGATAACCCCCTGCATCAATATTAGCAAGCTCTGTTTTATTTTCTTTTTGTAACAGATAATGTCAGAAATTTTTTGTCTGTACTTCTCCCACAAAAATTGGCTTAGTGAGAATTTGGAACCTATTAGTCTCCTCTGCTGCTATGTTTACAGCTAGAATAGTGTGTAGCATATACTCAACAAATGTAGGTTGAACCAGATTATCGTATTTTTTCAAGGGTGAGAGATCTGGTTAATTGGATCGTAGTTAATTCTCTTTCTTTCTTTCTTTCTTTCTTTCTTTCTTTCTTTCTTTCTTTCTTTCTTTCTTTCTTTCTTTCTTTCTCTCTCTCTTTCTCTCTTTCTCTCTCTCTCTCTCTCTTTCTCTCTCTTTCTTTCTTTCTTTCTTTCTCTCTTTCTCTCTTTCTCTCTCTCTCTTTCTCTCTCTCTCTCTTTCTTTCTTTCTTTCTTTCTTTCTTTCTTTCTTTCTTTCTTTCTTTCTTTCTTTCTTTCTTTCTTTCGTTTGTTTTGAGATGGAGTCTCGCTGTGTTGCCCAGCCTGGAGTGTGCAGTGGCACGATCTGGGCTCACTGCAAGCTCTGCCTCCTGGGTTCAAGCCATTCTCCCACCTCAACCTCCCTGGTAGCTAGGACTACAGGTGCCTGCCATCACACCTGGCTAATTTTTTTGTATTTTTTAGTAGAGACGGGGTTTCACTGTGTTACCCAGGATGATCTCGGTCTCTTGACCTTGTGATCTGCCCGCCTCGGCCTCCCAAAGTGCTGGGATTATGGGTATGAGCCACTTTGCCTGTCCTTTTGTTTTATTTTTTATTGAGACAGGGTACTGCTTTGTCCCCCAAGGTGGGAGCACAGTGGCACCGTCATAGCTCACTGTAACCTTGAATTCCTGGATTCATGTGATCCTCCAGCCTCAGCCTCCCAAGGTGTTTGGATTATGGGTGTAAGCCACTGCGCCCGGCCTCTATTCTCTTTTTTTTTTTTTGGAGACAGAGTTTCACTCCCTCATCCAGGCTGGAATGCAGTGGCGCAGTCTCTGCTTACTGCAACCTCTGCCTCCCGGGTTCAAGCGATTCTTGTACCTCAGCCTCTCAAGTAGCTGGAAATTATAGGTGTACATCACCATGCCTAGCTATTTTTTTTGGTAGAGATGGTCTTTCTTAACTTCCATATTTTCTGAATGAGGAGACGGGAAACTGAAATAAGCTAAGAACTTAGTTAGCCAGCTTTCATGTTGTTATCGTGATATAATGGGAAGATCATAGCCTTTGAAGTTGGACTATAAATCCAGATTCTTCAGCTCATAGTCTTGGATTTTCGGCTCAAAGAGTCTGTTTTAACTGTGTCAACCCCTTATCCGTGGGGATAGAGGTGGTAAATGTTAGCAGTTGTTGAAGATTAAGCCAGGAAAGCTCAGTGCAATATGTAGCCCAGCGTGTAGGTAGTATGTGGCTCTTAGTAAACATGATTACTCTGCACATATACTGTGCTCAAGTCTTTTCTAGACTAGATGTGCAGAAGTGAACACAGCTACAGAAAATTTCAATAAATTAGCAGGTAGTAGTAATTGCTATGGAGAAATAAAGCAGAATAAGGAGTGATGCTGGGGCAGGTCATATTGCTATTTTAGGAATGGTAATAAGACCTCACTGATAAGGTGGCTTTAGAGTAGAAACCTAAATGAAGTGAAAGAACAAACCATGATAGCTATCTGGAGTTTTTCATTTAGAGAGAATAACAAATACCAACAAACATGGATAAATTTGAGGAAGAGCAGAAAACTAATTGAGCTCTAGGGCAGCATCTAAATCACTGAAGTCTGATCTGGTGGCAGCTTCATTTAAGGCTGTGCTGTGTAGCGTTATAGTTGTGTTAGCAGAGAGAATTTGAGTTATGTAAAATTGTTGCCTTAAAAAAAAATCTTTGTTAACACATTTGATCAATGCTACTTGGTGTTTTTGGTGTAGATGTTGAGCAAAGTACAGAGTTGCATGGTAAAATTACCGTAGTTTTTCTACTCTTCTTCCTGCCAGTGACTGACTATAGGAAACTTTTTTCTTGAGATGAAGTTTCACTCTTGTTGGCCAGGCTAGACTACAATGGCATGATCTCGGCTCGCTGCAACCTCTGCCTCCCGGGTTCAAGTGATTCTCCTGCCTCAGCCTTGCAAGTAACTGGGATTACAGGCACCCACCACCATGCTTGGCTAATTTTTGTGTATTTACTAGAGGCGGGGTTTCCCCATGTTGACCAGGCTGGTCTTGAATGCCTGACCTCAGGTAACCCACCTGCCTTGGCCTCCCAAAGTGCTGGGATTACAGGCATGAGCCACTGCGCCCGGCACAGGAAACATTTTAAAAATATTGAATTACAGGTGGAAGCAGTGGTGTATGCCTGTGATCCTAGCTACTCAGAAGGGTGAGGCAAGGAGATGCTGTGAGTCCAGGAATTCGATATCAGTCTGGGCAATATGGACCCTCTCTAAAAAAAAAATTAATTATAACTTATGGGCACTTCCATCAATAATTCCTTTAACTTCAAAAATGAGTAATTAATGTAAATTGGAATTTTGCCTTGGAGGTTGATTTTCTTTTTTGAAACTTTTAAATCCTCTCTTAAACATACTATTTTTGGTCATTTTAGATTGTGAATCGGCACGGTCCTGAGGCAGACAGGCATTTATTACGCTGCCTATTTTCGCATGTGGATTTCAGTGGCGATGGTAAAAGCAGTGGCAAAGATTTCCATCAGGTATTTGGGGCTTACAAAGTTCATGTCCACTTAGCTGTAATTGTTAAATGAATTTTGGGCATAGTGTATGTAGCATATGACACATACAAAATAGCATCCAGAAGTAATTGTAGCTGGAGGGTGAAAAGGTGTTAGATTTTTCCTTTTTTTTCTGTGCGTCCCTTCTTCTGCCTGCCTGTAGACTATAGCAGCTACCTAGTTCAGATTTCGAGAGGTACGGATCAGACTTGCCTGAAGGAAGCAGGAATGTGGGGGTTCCCTGCCTGAAAAGGTAGTAAGGCAGAGGGGATCTCATGTCCTGGATTGAATCTGTAGCTTTATTTCCCATCTAGCAAGAGTTTGTCATTATACTGTTTCTTACAGTAATCTTATCAATGAGCTCTTCTTTTCTGGAAGTTTTGCTGATAATAGACTTTGAGTAGTGTAATGAGTTTTTTAAAAAACCTCTATTTTTATAACTTTTTTTTTTTTTTTTTGAGACGGAGTCTCGCTCTGTCGCCCGGGTTGGAGTGCAGTGGCCGGATCTCAGCTCATTGCAAGCTCCGCCTCCCGGGTTCACGCCATTCTCCTGCCTCAGACTCCCGAGTTGCTGGGACTACAGGCGCCGTCACCTTGCCCGGCTAGTTTTTTTGTATTTTTTTTAGTAGAGATGGGGTATCACCGTGTTAGCCAGGATGGTCTTGATCTCCTGACCTCGTGATCCACCCGTCTCGGCCTCCCAAAGTGCTGGGATTACAGGCTTGAGCCACCGTGCCTGGCCTTATTTTTATTTTTTTATTATTTCCTGGTTCCTTTTACCTTGGGTGTTGTTGAGACAGAGTCTCTCGTCACCCAGGCTGGAGTGTGGTGGCACAATCATGGCTCACTGCAACCTCTGCCTCTTGGATTCAAGCAATTCTCCTGCCTCAGCCTCCCAAGTAACTGAGATTATAGGTGCCTGGCACCACGCCTGGCTAATTTTTGTATTTTTAGTAGAGACAGAGTTTTACCATGTTGGCCAGGCAGGTCTTGAATTCCTGGCCTCAGGTGATCCACCTGCTTTAGCTTCTCAAAGCGCTGGGATTATGGGCATCAACCACTGCGCCTGGCAAGATTTTTAAAGAGCTGATTTTGATAAGATATAACAGTATATAGTGTTAGATCACAGTTTAGTGTTCTGAGTACCTCAGCTTCTGTTTGTTCTTAGATGACGTTTAGTGCTAATGAAAGTCATTTTTTATTTTTAAAGACTCAGTTTCTGATTCAGGAGTGTGCGTTGCTGATTACAAAGCCAAATTTTATCTCGACGCTGTCCTATGCCATTGATAATCCATTGCACTATCAGAAGGTTGGTATTACTATTATCTTTAAGAATGTGATCTCAGGCTTTCTAAAAAGGCCCTAAGCCTTGATCTGATAATGTGATGTCTTAATATAAAAATTTCAGGTTGTTATTTTGGGATGTCTTTCATAGCTTTGTAACAAAATTAAGACAGTTCATTTAATAATAAATAGAATCTTACTAAAACCGGATCATGTGAAGGCTTAAGTTTGTCATAGTTTTAGGACATAGTGTGATGTTTCTAGCAACACTACAGAATTAAGCAACTCCTATGTAGTGCCATCCTTGAGCAAACAGATAGATTGTTAAAATTTTTTTGAAAAAACAAGTTCTTATTTTAAACTAAAATTTGGTTTGTTTCAGAGTTTAAAACCTGCACCCCACTTATTTGCCCAGCTGAGTAAAGTGCTCAAATTAAGCAAAGTACAAGAGGTGAGTGATTTAAGAAAAGAGACGTAGACAGAATTAGAATTAAAAACAGCCATTTGACTCTTTGGTTAATCTAACCCTTCTTGTTTCAGGTAATTTTTGGCCTTGCCCTGTTGAATTCTTCTAGCTCAGATCTTAGAGGTTTCGGTGAGTTACTTTTCCAAAAATATCATGAAGTGAGACTTTAAAATACATGGGTTTTTAATCATGAGGCTCTGTGGTTTAGACTTACTAAGATAATCTGAAATTAATTTCTCTCTATGGTAAAAAACATGTAATATAAATGTTACCTCATAACAGAATTTTTTTTTTGAGACGGAGTCTCGTTCTCTCTGTCACCCAGGCTGCAGTGTAGTGGCGTGATCTCGGCTCACTGGAAGTTCCGCCTCCTAGGTTCACGCCATTCTTCTGCCTCAGTCTCCTGAGTAGCTAGGACTACAGGCTCCTGCCACTATGCCCAGCTAATTTTTTGGTATTTTTTAGTGGAGACGGGGTTTCACTATGTTAGCCAGGGTGGTCTCGATCTCCTGACCTTGTGATCTGCCCACCTCGGCCTTCCAAAGTGCTGGGATTACAGGTGTGAGCCACCGCACCCGGCCCCCTCATAATTAAGTGTAAAGTTTCATAATGATAATTGTATTTAGGTTGTATAACATCTCTAGAACGTTATCTTGCCAAACAAAACTATGCCTATCAACAACTCTCCCATTTTCCCCTCACCAGAGCTGGTCCCTGGCCATTACTTTCTTTATACTTGTCAGCTAGAGAAAGCATTAGAGAGATGGGTGAGCTGGTGAATGAGAAGGGTGATTATCTGCATTTTGATGGTATGTGACTTTTTAACCCATTGTGGTGCAAAAATAACTTGTGTTTTTTGGTTTATCTGACTTCTAGCTGCCCAGTTTATCAAACAGAAGCTTCCAGATCTTCTGCGTTCTTACATTGACGCAGACGTCAGTGGAAATCAAGAAGGTGGCTTCCAAGATATAGCAATAGAGGTCCTACACCTCCTCCTCTCCCATCTCCTCTTTGGGCAGAAGGGAGCCTTTGGAGTTGGACAAGAACAGATAGACGCTTTTCTTAAGACGCTGCGCAGAGGTAAGGGAGTCTTTGTAGCCTACAGTGGATGGTTTTCTTGGATGACCACAGACACATCACAAAAGCATTTTTTTCTCTTTTCTCTCCTCTCTCTCTTCTCTTCTCCCCTCTCCGTCTCCCCTTCCCCTCCCTTCTCCCCCTCCCCCTCTTTCTTTCTCTTTTTAAAAAAGAGACAACATCAACTGGGCACAGTGGCTCAGGCCAGTAATCCCAGCACTTTGGGAAGCTCAGGAGAGCATGACACCATGCCTAGCCTTACATGCTGTTTTTAGCTTAAAAAATTGGTCACTTTTGATATGCTCACTTCACCTCCTTGGATATTGGCATTGTAAAGTTAAGATAAATTCTAGTTATTTTGTTGCCTCTGAGCTTTCATGTTTGAGAAAGATTAAATTAATCTTAATTAAGATTAATTAAGATTTTTAAAACAAATCTGGTAGTGGATTAACATCTATTCTCATGGTTATTTTTATTTACTTCCTAATGTTTATATAGTTTAATGTACATTAACATTCTCACTAGTGGGAAACTTTCCACTTGCCAGTGAAATAAATAGACTGATATTCTAATTGTTTGCTTTCTCTGCATGGGAAGTGATAGCCCTGTTGTGAAAATTTAAAGTAATATTTAGGGTATGAGTTGGTCAATAGATGGAATCCCAATATCAAATGTTAAAGGTACACTGATGAGCATTTTTTGTGATATAAAAGTATTCAAATTTTGAAATTGATGTTAAAGTCATAACTTGGGCTAGTAGGCTGGAAAAAATGAAATAAGCTTGCCTTTGATATGAACTTGTGAGAGAATTGGGTTTGAGGGGATTTTGGATAGAGCAAAAGAGGATTGCTTGTTTTTAATTAATATAGCAGTTGTAACCTTTTTCTTCCCTCAGATTTTCCCCAAGAACGCTGTCCCGTGGTGCTCGCACCACTTTTATACCCTGAAAAACGGGACATTCTAATGGACAGGATCCTGCCTGATTCCGGAGGGGTAGCTAAAACCATGATGGAGAGCTCTTTGGCTGATTTCATGCAAGAAGTAGGCTATGGCTTTTGTGCAAGGTTGGTAGTAAAACATGTTAAGTTTCTGATTATTCTTGTGCGAAACATGATGTAATTGTTTAAAAAATGTCTCTAAAATTCTTTAATCATCTTTTCCTCTCAAGAGGCATGCTTCTAAATTTTAATCTTCCACAAACTAGTATGTGTGACAGCTGTAAACATGCTGGGTGTTAAATGTTTATCTCCTTCCCCTCTCCAGTTTCTCAAAATTAGGAGTCAGTGGTTTCTAGGCTAGTTGCCACGATAGGGATATTTTAGCTTTTGGAAGGAAAAGAGCATTGAAGCAAGTTAGTGTTTATGGAACTTGTATCGCTTTACACTTAATGTGACTAATTTTCTCCTCTCTCACCCCCACCCCTCTAATTTCTTCATTCTGCCTTCATCTGTGGCTTCCTTCCTTTTCTGCCTCTTTTATACCCTGTCTCTTGCGTATTTTTCTCACTTGCTTAGGGCATCAAAGGATATTTCGCATTGTTAGTAGCACTTAAGACTGTGATATACTGGATTATTAATATTTTTCTAAAAGCAAATTATTAAGGACGTTAATGTGCTTTGCTTTGACTTAAAAATCCTTATGTTTTAAAAACTCTCAGACAAACCACATTCTCACTTAAGTTTGAAATAGTGCATTGGTGAGTGTTGTACTTGTGACTGGCATATAACTTTTGTTAATCAAACTGAATAAGATGAATAGTGAAACGTTAGGATGCAGACCAGGCACGGTGGCTCATGCCTGTAGTCCCAGCACTTAGGGAGGCCGAGGTGGGCAGATCACATGAGGTCGGGGTTCAAGACCAGCCTGACCAACATGGTAAAAATCCTGTCTATACTAAAAATACGAAAATTAGCTGGGCATGGTGGCACGCGCCTATAATCCGAGCTACTCAGGAGCCTGAGGCAGGAGAATCGCTTGAACCCAGGAGGCGGAGATTGCAGTGAGCCAAGATCGTGCCACTGCACTCCAGCCTGGGCAACAGGGTGAGACTTCATCTCAAAAAAAAAAAAGTTAGGATGGATGTTCAAGGTTTTGTTACATATCAGAATAATCAAACTCACTTTGGATGTTAAAATCTTAAAGAAGATTGAGGATAATTTTGTCATTGTGAAAGAGAGCATCACTCATGAGTCTTTATTTTCTTCCACTGATTTTTTTTTTTTTTTTTGAGATGGAGTCTTGTTCTGTTGCCCAGGCTGGAGTGCAGTGGCACAATCTCAGCTCACTGCAACCTCCGTCTCGTGGGGTCAAGTGATTTTCCTGCCTCAGCCTCCCTAGCAGCTGGGACTTCAGGTGCGTGCCACCATGCCCAGATAATTTTTTGTATTTTTAGTAGCGATGGAGTTTCACTGTGTTAGCCAGGATGGTCTTGGTCTGACCTCGTGATCTGCCCGCTTCAGCCTCCCAAAGTGCTGGGTTTGCAGGCGTGAGCCACCACATCCGGCTCTTACACTGAGTTTTAAAAATTATTTGCCTTTAAAAAAATTTTCAGGCTGGGCATTGTGGCTCACGCCTGTAATCCCGGCACTTTGGGAGGCCGAGGCGGGTGGATCACTTGAGGCCAGGCGTTTGAGATCAGTCTGGCCAACGTGGTGAAACCCCGTGTCCACTAAAAATACAAAAATTAGCCAGGCGTGGTGGTGCGTGCTTGTAATCCCAGCTACTTGGGAGGCTGAGGCAGGAGGATGATTTAAACTTGGGAAGTGAAGGTTGCAGTGAGCCAAGATCGTGCCACTGTACTCCAGTACTCTTGTACTCCACAAGAGGTGGAGCCCAAGTGGAAATACTTGCTCACTTCCTGCTGTGTGGATGGTTCCTAATAGGCCACAGACTGATAATGGTCCATGGCTGGGGATTCAGAAGCGCGCTGCATTATATCATTCTTACGCCTTTGCATCCTCATAGCTTATCTCCCATCTAACAAGTGAGAACATACAATATTTGGTTTTCCATTCCCTAGTTACTTAGAATAATGACTTTTGCCATTTTCTTACCGAAGTAGATGGTTTTTACATTCCTAGCTATATAAATATAACAAGAAATGACACTTACTGCTCTGCCTGTTTTATTTAGTAAAACTAAGGATTTCAAACAAGGTTCATTTAATGCCAGAATTTCTCAATCTTGATGTTGAGCCTGGTAGCATTTTTCTGAAGTTACATTTCTGTTTCAGTATTGAAGAATGTCGCAATATAATCATGCAGTTTGGTGTTCGGGAGGTCACAGCTGCCCAGGTTGCAAGGGTTTTGGGAATGATGGCTCGAACTCATTCAGGATTAACAGATGGCATTCCATTACAGGTGTGTTGAATTCAGCTATTTTACCAAGTGAGTTAATGTCCTGTCCTCTTTATTTTTTTATTAAATTACAATATGATTGATTGCTCTGTCGACCAGAAGTGAACATATGGAGTAGTTGGGTTTGTTTAATTCAAGTTTTACTTCTACAGAGTATTTCTGCTCCAGGCAGTGGGATCTGGAGTGATGGGAAAGATAAAAGTGATGGAGCACAGGCACACACGTGGAATGTAGAAGTCTTGATTGATGTTCTTAAAGAACTGGTGAGTATATGTGATGATGGTTTTTGATTTGTGGTATTTGGATGATATAGTCCAAAGAAAGCAAATTTTTAAGAATTTTCCACCTTTGTTAACTCAAAAAGTAATAAAGTGTCCAAGTTAATTGTGTACTGGAGACAGTAGATAATCAAATTTAAATTTTTTCATTAGGGTTGTTACCTTGTAACTTGGGGTGCTACTGCTAAGTTACTCTTGTCTATGGTGAATAAGAATAACGAAAATCATTTATCTTGCCGCTTCTACTTTGGTTGTAAACTGAATGAAAAATAAAAAAAGTACCTCTATTGAAATATTGAAGAGCTTAAATAAGACATAAAGGAATTGAACTGTATTTATTTTTGCTTTTGCTATGTTGCCCATATTGGACTTTAACTCCTGGGCTCTAGTTAGTGATCCTCCCACCTTTGGGAGCAAAGGGTTGGGATTACAAGCGTGAGCCATTGTGCCTGGCCTAGAATGGAACTTTTGTTTTTGTTTTCTTTTTAGATGAAGTCTCACTCTGTTGGCCAGGCTGAAGTGCAGTGGCATGATCATGGCTCACTGCATCCTCTGCCTCCTGGGTTCAAGCATTTCTCTTGCCTCAGCCTCCCAAGTAGCTGGGTCTACAGGCATGTGACACCATGCTTGGCTTTTTTTTTTTTTTTTTTTTTTTGTATTTTTAGTAGAGACAGGGTTTCATTATGTTGGCCAGGCTGGTCTCAAACTCCTGACCTCAGGCAATCCGCCCTCCTTCCAAAGTGCTGTGATTATAGACATAAGCCACTGCACGTGACCCTAGAATGGAACTTAGATATTAAGAGGTAGTGTGTGTAATAAGCCAGGTGTGGTGGCTCACTCCTGTAATCCCAGCACTTTGGAGGCCGAGGCAGGTGGATCACATGAGGCCAAGAGTTTGATACCATCCTGGCCAGCATGGCGAAAAACTTGCCTCTACTAAAATTAAAAAAAATTACCTGGGCATGTTGGTGTACTTCTGTAATCCCAGCTACTTCGGAGGCTGAGGCACGAGAATCTCTCGAACCCAGGAGGCAGAGGTTGCAATGAGCTGAAATCGTGCCACTGCAGTCCAACCTGAGTGACAGAGTGAGACTCTGTTTCAAAAAAGAAAAAAAAGAATGGGTTTCTTAAAATTCACATTTAAAATTTTGTAAGTAGAACATTTAAATTGAATTTCAGATTTAATATGACCTTTTGGACAATGTATCAAAATATACACACATTTATTACATTTTAAACTGCTTTGGTCTTTTTTAGAATCCGAGTTTGAATTTCAAGGAAGTAACTTATGAACTGGACCATCCTGGATTTCAAATTCGTGACAGTAAAGGACTTCATAATGTGGTTTATGGCATTCAGAGGGGTTTGGGTATGGAAGTGTTCCCAGTAGACCTCATATATAGACCTTGGAAACATGCTGAAGGCCAGGTGAGTGAGTGGTATTTAGCTATAGAAGGGGGATACAACTTGACTTATTCTATATGTAGTGCCATCTACCCGTTGATTGAAATATTCTTGTAAAATAGAATTTGTTATACATAGCACAGAAAAGCAAGGACTGTCATAAGTATTGAAGGAATATTATCATAGTTTTAGTACTAGTCAGACTCCTTTAAGGTGTAACTGTCAAGGTGTTTTCCCAATAGTTTAATGATGTGTTCGTTTCCAAGGCAACATTAAGTTTCCCTAATTGGCTCAAAAAAGTCTTCTAACAGTTATGATTGAGAATCCACACAGGGTTTCATTGTGCACCTTTCATGTGTCTGAATTATGTGTGGTTTTCAAAGGGCAAGTAATTAAGAATTTTTTTTTTTTTTTTTTTTTTTTTGAGAGGGAGTCTCGCTCTGTCGCCCAGGCTGGAGTGCAATGGTGCAATCTCACTACAAGCTTACTGCAAGCTCCGCCTCCCGGGTTCATGCCATTCTCCTGCCTCAGCCTCCCGAGTAGCTGGGACTACAGGCGCCCGCCACCACGCCTGACTAATTTTTTTTTTTGTAATTTTAGTAGAGACAGGGTTTTACCGTGTTAGCCAGGATGGTCTCGATCTCCTGACCTCGTGATCCGCCCGCCTCAGCCTCCCAAAGTGCTGGGATTACAGACGTGAGCCACCACGCTTGGCCATAATTAAGATTTTAAAAGGGAAATTGCCATGCTAATAACCTTAAGATTGACAATAGCCTAATGAAAACATTTCAGATTTTATAGCATTCACAGTCATTTATGGTGGTAAGCATTTTCTTTCATTGCAGCTCTCCTTCATTCAACATTCCCTTATAAATCCAGAGATCTTCTGTTTTGCTGACTATCCCTGTCATACTGTTGCCACTGATATTCTGAAAGCACCACCAGAGGATGACAATCGAGAAATTGCCACATGGTAAACACTTTGATTCAGCTTTCATTTAAAGGATTACTTCTTCTTTTGTGAAATATAAAGTTAATAGTAAGCCAAATACATAGTTAACAGGTTTAAATGAAGCAGTAGTTTTAGTGACCCTACTTATCTTAAGTATTTATAGAGGGGATTGTTGGATAACTTATTTTTCAGTCCCTATCGTTAGTTATATCTTGTAGGGTCTGTCCTTAGGTGTTCTTTTAAAAGCATCAAATCTGAAAGTATCAAATGTTGGAAAGAGGTTTGTACTTCCTCCTTTCTCCCTTAATGTTGCGATTTCTTCTCTGTAGAGCTTATGCCTTTTTTTTGATTTGTAAGTTGCTCAAGGTGCCCAACCTGTCAAATATAATAGTTTTCTTTTCTTTTCTTATTTATTTTATATTTTTGGGATGGAGTCTCGCTCTGTCGCCCAGGCTGGAGTGCAGTGGCACCATCTCGGCTCACTGCAAGCCCTGCCTCCCAGGTTCACACCATTCTCCTGCCTCAGCCTCCCGAGTAGCTGGGACTACAGACACCGGCCACCACGCCCGGATAATTTTTTGTATTTTTAATAGAGACAGGGTTTCACAGTGTTAGCCAGGATGGTCTCGATCTCCTGACCTCATGATCTGCCCGCCTCAGCCTTCCAAAGTGCTGAGATTACAGGCGTGAGCCACCACACCCGGCATATATATATATTTTTATTGAGATGGTGTCTCGCTCCGTTGCCCAGGCTGGAGTGTGGTGGTGCAATCTCGGCTCATTGCAAGCTCCGTCTCCCAGGTTCACACCATTCTCCTGTCTCACCCTTCCGAGTAGCTGGGACTACAGGCATCCGCCACCATACCTGGCTAATTTTTTTGTATTTTTAGTAGAGACGGGGTTTCACCGTGTTAGCCAGGATGCTCACGATCTGATCTTGTGAACCGCCCACCTCAGCCTCCCAAAGTGCTGGGATTATAGGCGTGAGCCACCCTGCCTGGCCTAGTTTTATATTTTTATTAGAGATGGGGTTTTACCATGTTGGCCAGGCTGGTCTTAAACTCCTGACGTCAAGTGATCCATCCACCTCGGTCTCTCCAAGTGCTGGGATTGCAGGCTTGAGCTACTGCACCTGGCCGAATCTAATACTTTTCAGCTAAAGTATCTAGTTTCTCTGAGTTCCAGTTTCAAATTTTCGAGGTGAAATCTTAGTCCGGTCCAGTGTCTAGATCAGGTTTCTCTTGGAACTCTGTCCCATCATTCCTCTCTGCGAATGTGTGAAGAAAGAATAGTACAAGTACTTTCATCATTGTTGAAGTACACAGGGCTACAGGGAGAGAGCGTGGCCTGAATTGTTCCCCAACAGGATCTAGTTCATAATGTATCTTCAATTTTTTTCTATCTATACCCTCCCAGAACACGTTTCTGTTATTGATCAAATAATTGTCTTTACTTTTTTTGGTGGTGGTGTGTCCTTTTCTTAGGTGGTAGCCAACATTAGATTTGTAAGCTTGCTTATTTTTTTCCTTATGAGTTTTGATGTATATAGTAGTAGTTCTTCTTCATTTTATTTGAACAGATAAAGGCCTCTTTCCATTTTTATAAAACTTAAATACCATTATCACTTTAACAAATAACAGTTCCTTAATATACTTAGTTATTTACATTTAAGTTCTCCAGTTGGCTCAAAAATGTCTTTTAATCTTTCTGTGATTGAGAATCCAGACACAGTCCATAGTTTCTTTTATTCTGTAAATCTATCTTTGTTCTCTCTTTTAAATTTATTTTTTGCCATTGATTTGATAGAGAAATACAGCATTTGTTCTCTAGTCTACCCCATGTTATTTTCTTTCTTGTTTTCTTGTGGTATTTACTTCATTCTCTATCCCCATGTTTTTCATGGGCTGAGGATAGAGTTAGATCTTTAGGCTCAGTTAAAGTCAACCACATTCAACCTCTTGGGGCAAAAATAATTCTTAAGAGAGTGCTGTGGACTTCAGACTTCTAATATTAAAACATGACACCAACTTGGTTTTGTGCTTACAAGCTGTTATCACTTATTTTGAAAATTAATCTGTATACTTGGATGTTCATTGATAAAGCATGTTTCTTCCTTTCTCGTTAGGAAGAGCTTGGATTTGATTGAATCTCTGCTGAGGCTTGCAGAGGTTGGGCAGTATGAGCAAGTCAAACAGCTCTTCAGCTTCCCTATCAAACACTGTCCAGACATGCTGGTATTGGCCTTACTACAAATTAACACCTCTTGGCATACCTTGCGCCATGAACTTATCTCCACTCTGATGCCAATTTTCCTTGGAAACCATCCTAACTCAGCTATTATTTTGCACTATGCATGGCATGGGCAGGTAAGATGTGACCTTGTGCTTACCATTTTTTCATCTGAATAATTGACTTTCAGAGTGTTGAGGAAGCTCAACCAGAGAAATTTTTTTTTTTAACATCTCTGAATTATTATGACTTTAGAAGTCATACTGTCATAAAACTTGTTTTATCTGTTAGAATCATGTGAGGAATAAAATATAAGATCTGAAAAGCAAGGAGGCAAAATAATATTTTCTTTCCTTTTTTTTTTTTTTTTTGAGATGGTGTCTTGCTCTGTCGCCCAGGCGGGAGTGCAGTCTGGCTCACTGCAACCTCCATCTCTTGGGTTCAAGTGATTCTCCTGCCTCAGCCTCCTGGGGAGCTGGGATTACAGGCATGCACCACCTTGCCTGGCTAATTTTTGTATTTTTGGTAGAAGCGAGATTTCACCATGTTGGCCAGGATAGTCTCGAACTCCTGACCTCAAATGATCCATCCACCTCGGCCTCCCAAAGTGCTGGGATTACAGGCGTGAGCCACCACACCCGGCCAATATTTAATAATTTCAGTAGTAAGAAAGGTCTGTATTGCTGGGGCATCCCTTTTCTTTTTATACTAAGGAACTTAAACATCTATAATGGAGGCAGAAGGTACTGATGTCATATTTTCACGGGAAATGAAAGAAGATCACAGATCAATTTAATTAGCATTCTTTTCTAATTTATCTAAATCCAACATTTACATTTTATTTCAGTTTGTGCTGAAATGCCTTTCAAGCCCCTGTGCTTTTCACCTCTAATTTTGTAGAATGTGTTTGGCAAGTAAGTATTCTTTTGTCCACTGATTTTTTTCCCTCCCCTACTTTTTTTTTTTTTTTGGAGAGAGGATCTTGCCCTGTCACTTAGGCTGGAGTACAGTGGTGCAACCATGTCTCACTGCAGCCTCAACCTCCTGGGCTCAGTCAGTCATCCTGCCTCAGCCATCCTGAGTAGATGGGACCACAGGCACATGCCACCATACCCAGTTAATTTTTTGGATTTTTGTAGAGACAGAGTCTTGCCAAGTTTCCCAAGCTAATATCCTACATTATATGATACATGTAGAAAAAAAAATTTTTCTTTGCCTTTACCTCAGGTGTCCTTTTTAGTTACTTTTTATCCTTTACCCATTCTTGTAATAGTTTATATTATATACAAGTGCTTTTTACAAAGTAATGAAATAAGGCTCTTTATTGTAAGTGAAAAATGATAGCCTTAGTTCTAGGTCATTCAAGTTAGTTTCTCCTCCTTTCCTAGAGACTCAATTAACATTGTAAACTTAACAGTTTACAAAATGCATGATAAACATTTAACCAAGCATTTGCAGTCCAGATGGTCTTCATTCCTTTCTCACCAAAGCTGTGAGGTAGAAAGGGCTGGTAAACAAGCTGCATCTCCTCACTTGTGATTGAATACTTGTTCTAGCAGACCATCTGCCACTCTAGGACAATTAACTGGGATATTACTTGGACATAGCAATAGTAATGATCTTGCTGTTGCTTCTATGATAAATACTCACTGAGTTCCAGCTATTTGCATCATTCATGGTTATTTCTGAAAACCAGTCTACCTGCCAGTAAAAAAAAAGAAATAGAATAAAAAAAAATCAGATTCTTGTTTGTGGAAATAAGATTTAGAATGCGTGTACAGGTGCCATTCCCAGAAGTAGTGATACATCCAACACTATACTGTGCAACATGAGAAATAGTTACCTCAAACTGTTTTGTTTTTATTCATATACCAGTAATTTGCATTTTAAGTAATTATATAAACTTTATGTAACCTCATGTTCACATAATCTAGTTCACATTTTATTTTTGAAAATGATAGCCAGACTTAATATAGGACAGATAAGTTTGATGAATGACTGCATGACCCAAGTTTAGGAACAGGCTTTATTTGGAATATGTAGAGGTAACTTGGCTTTCCCATAAAGAATATCATGGTAATTGCATAGTTTGAGGCCTGAATGTAATGTCAGCACAGGTACACCTGATTTTTATACAAGTTCTAGTAAAATTAACTGGACATTTGTAATAATATCTATCACAGTGTTTAGCGGTATATCTGTTTAATCTTTCTTCCCCTTCTTAGGGACAGTCTCCCTCAATTCGCCAACTTATCATGCATGCAATGGCAGAATGGTACATGAGAGGGGAGCAGTATGATCAGGCCAAATTGTCTCGAATACTTGATGTGGCCCAGGACTTGAAGGTGAGTTCAGCAGGACAGAGTGACACCAATTTATTTACTAATGAGAAATAAAGGCGGCGCGGCGGCTCAATCCTATAATCCCAGCACTTTGGGAGGCCGAGGTGGGCGGATCCACGAGGTCAGGAGTTCGAGACCAGCCTTACCAAAACTTGGTGAAACACCATCTCAACTAAAAACAGAAAAATTAGCCGGGCGTGGTGGTGCACGCCTGTAATCCCAGCTACTCGGGAGGCTGAGGCAGGAGAATCGCTTGAACCTGGGAGGCGTAGGTTGTGGTGAGCCAAGATCGCGCCACTGCACTCCAGCTTGGGCGATAGAGCGCAAGTCTCCATCTCAAAAAAAAGAAGAAAAAAAGGAAAAAAAGTAAATGCTTATGTAACAAATATGCTCTAGGAATAATTCACATGTAACTAGCTCCTAGAATGAGTTGAGATTTAGAAGTTTCTTGAAAAGGATAGGAAGGAGAGTGACTTTAGGTAGATAAAAGTGTTTTTGATTGGTCTTCCATATATTGTAAAGCTGTTCTATAGTGAAAAATGAGCTTTTCTCATAAGTTATATTAGATGCAGTTTTTGGAGAAACTAGGCATGTTTTTTCCCTTAAGCAACTCTCTGAGAATCAACAGGATCTTTTGATGAATTACTCTGTGTCTTTTTTTTTTTCGAGATGGAAACTTACTCTGTCACCCAGGCTGGAGTGTCGTGGCGCCTCTTGGCTCACTGCAACCTCTGCCTCCCGGGTTCAAGTGATTCTCCTGCCTCAGCCTCCCAAGTAGCTGGGACTACAGGTGTCTGCCACCATGCCTGGCTAATTTTTGTATTTTTAGTAGAGACAGGGTTTCACTATGTTGGCCAGGCTGGTCTTGAACCCCTGACCTCAGGTGATCCACCCGCCTTGGCCTCCCAAAGTTCTAGGATTATAGTTGTGAGCCACCATGCACAGCCTAGACTCTATATTATTAATCACTAGGTGCATTAATGTACTGGTGATGTAGTTGTGCTTAAACCTGTGTTTAGATTTTGAAAAATGGGTAGGGATAATTATTCATGCTTTGAGTCTTATTCTGCTCTAGGTTTAGTTATTTTAAAAAGTACGGTAAAGTTTGTTTGGAAGGTAGTGTCATGTATTCACCTTTAAAATGTGATCATTATTTTAGAAAATAATGACTAATGTTACCACCGAATTGTGCTAAGCTGTTTAAATTGTGACCAAGGAAGTATTAGCAGTGTGTTTTATTTGAAACTTTGTGGAAAGCAAGAAACAGAATGTGAGACAGAGATAGTTTCTTAATTGCTCCACTTGCATTTTCTAATATGCTTTGTCCTTTAGGCCTTGTCAATGCTGCTAAATGGTACTCCATTTGCCTTTGTTATTGACCTTGCTGCACTTGCTTCACGTCGTGAATACCTCAAACTTGATAAGTGGCTCACAGATAAAATTCGAGAGCATGGGGTAAGCAGGATTTGTTCATTTATTTTTCCTCTTAAATTTTGGTGGTAAAATGACTAAAGTACAAGTTTCAAAATTTGTGCAGCAGTAATAAACTAAAAGTAGAAAAATTTAAAAGAAGCAACTTTTTGAAGTGGCAATGCAGATGTTATATATTTTGGATTTTAGTTATAGTGCTTGGTAGTTATCTTTAATCCAAAAACATTTAATATCAATTTTAAATACACTGAGAGACTTTTCTCTTCCTCAGGAGCCTTTTATCCAGGCGTGTATGACTTTTTTAAAGAGACGATGTCCTTCTATTTTGGGTGGACTTGCCCCAGAAAAAGACCAACCCAAAAGTGCTCAACTTCCTCCAGAAACTCTGGCGACAATGTTGGCCTGTCTGCAAGCTTGTGCGGGGTAAGAAGTACATGGATGAATATGACTCTCTTCGAATTGGATTATATGAATAATTGTAGATTTTTGGAAGAAGAGGTTCAGTGAAAGTTACAGCAGTTTAAGATGGTCCAATGTTTTTTAAGTCCAAAGTCCTATACTATTTATGATACATACTAGATCCGTTTGAGTTAAGGTTTTATATCTGGTGTGAGATAGAGGTCCAAATTCATCTTTTGCATGTGAATATCCAGTTGTTTCAGCAGCATTTGTTGAGACCACTACTTTCCCTTTTGAATTATCTCAGAGCAATTGCCCGTAGTGCATGGGTTTGTTTGTGGTCTCTCTCTTTTAAGTGGCAAGGTCTTGCTGTCAACTAGGCTGGAGTACAGTGGTGCAATCATAGCTCACTGCAACCTCAAACTCCTGTATTAAGCGATCCTCCTACCTCAGCCTCCCAAGTACCTGGGACCACAGGCACATGCCACCCCTCAGCTGTTTAAATCATCTTCTTCTTCTTCTGTTTTTTTTTTTAAGAGATGAGGTCTCAGTATGTTGCCCGAGCTGATCTCAAACTCCTGGGCTCAAGTGATCCTCCTGCCTCAGCCTCCCAAAGTGCTGGGATTACAGGTGCGAGTCACCACACCTGGGCTGTTTTTGGTTTCTTAATTCTGTTGATCTGTGTCTCTTAGGCCAGTTCCACAGTCTTGATCACAATAGATTTTCAGTAAGTTTTGAAATTGGGGATTATGAATTTCCCAGCTTTGTTCTTTTTTAAGATTGTTGCAGCTCTTCTGGGTTCCTTGAATTTTCCTAGAAATTTTAAAATCAGCTACTCAAGCCTGGGCATGGTGGCTCACGCTTGTAATCCCAACACTTTGGGAGGCCGAGGTGGGTGAATCACAAGATCAGGAGATCAAGACCATCCTGGCTAACACAGTGAAACCCCGTCTCTACTAAAAATACAAAAAAATTAGCCACGCGTGGCGGCAGGCACCTGTTGTCCCAACTTCTGGGGAGACTGAGGCAGGAGAATGGCGTGAACCCGGGAGGCAGAGCTTACAGTGAGCCGAGATCCCACCGCTGCACTCCAGCCTGGGCGACAGAGTGAGACTCCGTATCAAAAAAAAAAAAAAGATCAGCTAGTCAATTTTTGCAAAAAATTTGCAAAACAGCCTACTGGGAATGTTGAGAGTATTATGTTGAATATTTAGCTCATTTTCGTAAGTACTGCCATCTTAATAATAATGTCTTTTTAATCCATGAATCTGGGATGTTTTTCTACTTATTTAGGTCTTTAATTTTTTTTTTTTTTTTTTTTTTTTGAGATGTTGTTTCACTCTTGTCACCCGGGCTGGAGTGCATTGGTGCGATTTCGGCTCACTGCAACCTCCGCCTCCCGGGTTCAAGTGATTCTCCTGCGTCAGCCTGCCGAGTAGCTGGGATTACAAGTGTGCACCACCACACGCATCTAGTTCTTGTATTTTTAGTAGAGACAGGGTTTTGCCATGTTGGCCAGGCTGGTTTCAAACTCCTGAGGTCAAGTGATCTGCCTCAGCCTCCCAAAGTGCTGGGATTACATGTGTGAGCCACCACGCCCGGCCTCTTTAATTTTTTTCAATGATATTTTTTCATTTCAGTGTACATCTTGCATTGATTTTGTTAAATTTATTAAGTATTTATTTAACTTAATTTTTTTTTTTGGAGACAGAGTTGCTCTCTCGCCCAGGCTGGAGTGCAGTGGTGCGATCCTGGCTCACTACAACTTCTGCCTCGCAGGATTAAGTGATTCTCCTGCCTCAGCCTCCCAAATAGCTTGGACTATAGGGATACACCACCCCTCCCAATTAATTTTTGTATTTTTAGTAGAGATCAGGTTTCACCATGTTGGCCAGGCTGGTCTCAAACTCCTGACCTCTAGTGATCTGCCCGCCTTGACCTCTCAAAGTGCTGGGATTACAGGCGTGAGCCACCATGCCTAGCGTTAACTTAATTTTTGTGTGTCTCTATGTCCCCCAGGCTGGAGTACAGTGGCATGATCATGGCTCACTGCAACCTCCACCTCCCCCGCTCAAACTTCAGAGTAGCTGGCATTACAGGTACGCACCACCATGCCCAGCTGATTTTTTATTTTTTGTAGAGACAGGATTTCACTGTCTTGCCCAGGCTAGTGTTGAACTCCTGGGCTCAAGGCGTCCTACCACTTTGGCCTCCAAAAGTGCTTCAATTGATTATAGGCATGACCTTCTGCACCTGGCCTATCTTTGTAGATCCATCTGTTACTGAAAGTGGAGTATAGAAGTATTCAATTTTTTTCTTTTTTTTTGAGATGGAGTTTTGCTCTTGTTGCCCAGGCTGGAGTGCAGTGGCGTTGATCTCGGCTCACTGCAACCTCCACCTCCTGGGTTCAAGCAATTCTCCTGCCTCAGCCTCCTGAGTAGCTGGGATTACAGGCATGCGCCACCAAGCCCAGCTAATTTTGTATATTTAGTAGGGACGGGGTTTTTCCATATTGGTCAGGCAGGTCTCAAACTCCTGACCTCAGGTGATCCGCCCACCTTGGAGTCCCAAAGTGCTGGAATTACAGGTGTGAGCCACCATGCCCGGCTCAATTTTTTTTTTTTTTTTAAATTTTTTTTACTTTTTTGAGACAGAGTCTGGCTCTGTCCCCCAGGCTGGAGTGCAGTGGTGTGATCTTGGTTCACAGCAACCTCCGCCTCCTAGGTTCAAGTGATTCTTGTGCCTCAGCCTCCTGAGTAGCTGGGATTACGGGTGCTCACCACCACACGCAGATGATTTTTAAATTTTTAGTAGAGATGGGATTTCACCATATTGGCCTGACTGGTCTCAAACTCCTGACTTCAAGTGATCCACTCGCCTCAGCTTCCCAAAGTGCTGGGATTACAGGTGTGAGCCACTGTGCCCGGCCTCCTGTTATTTTTTTGACCGTCTTTTTCTCCCTTCAGTTTTGTCCGTTTTTCCTTCATGTGTTTGGGGCTTTGTTTTTAAGTATATGTTTTTGTAATTGTTACATACTTCTTTATTTTATTATTATTTTTGAGATGGAGTCTTGTGTCTCGCTCTGTCGCCCTGGCTGCAGTGTGGTAGCACTGTCTTGTCTCACTGCAACCTCCTCCTCCTACGTTTCGTTGATTCTCCTGCCTCAGCCTCCTGAGTAGCTGGGACTACAGGCATGAGCCACCATGCCCAGCTAATTTTTTTTTTTGTACTTTTAGTAGAGATGGAGTTTCACCATGTTTCCTAGGGTGCCCTTGAACTCCTGACCTCAGGTGATCTACCCGCCTTGGCCTCCCAAAGTGGTGGGATTACAGTCATGAGCCACCATGCCCAGCCTTAATGGTTACATATTTCTGATGGATTGACCCTTATTGTAAAATGTCTTTGTCTCTATTAACAGTTTTTTTCTTAAACGTTTGTTTTGTGTGATACTAGTATAACCATTATAGTTATCTATAGTGGTTTGCTTGGTATATCTTTGTTTTGTTTTTGTTTTTGTTTCCTCAAGCTATATGTGTCTTAATCTGAAGCAGGTCTCTTTTAGAGAAGGTATGGTTGGAGTGTGTTTGTGAATTTGTGTGTGTGTTTACTACATTCTGCCTGTCTTGCATTTAATATATTTATTGACAATGTAGGACTCTTTTGCTGTTAATCTTTCTATCTCTTGTCACCTTTGTCCCTCTGTTCTTCTATTATTGCCTGTCTTACTGTTAAATAAATATTTTGTAGCGTACCATCTTAACTCCTTTGTTTCTTTGACTTTATTTTTTGTTTTGTTTCTTAGTGGCTGCCTTGGGTATTAAAACTAACATTTTAACTTATTCTAATCTTTTAGTTTCAGTAGGATCCAAAATTTTCCTTTAGTATGGCTTCGTCCCCTTCGCCTTGATTTTTGCCATTATTGTCATACAAATTATACCTTTATACATTATATGGTCACCAAAAGGTTTATAATTCATGCATTTATTTTTTTGAGGCAGGGTTTCATTCTGTTGCCCACGCAGGACACGATCACAGCTCAGTGCAGCCTCAGCCCTCCAGACTCAAAGCAATCCTCCCAGGTAGCTGGGACCACAAACATGTGCCACCACACCTGATAAATTTTTTTATTTTTTGTAAGGTTGAGGTCTCAGTATGTTGCCCAGTCTGGTCTCGAACCTCTGGGCTCAAACTGATCTCCCGTTTTAGCTTCCCAAAGTGTTTGGATTACAGCAATGAGCCACTGCACCCAGCCCGGTTGTTCTTTAATTAGAAGATTCATACTGTCCTTCATATTTACCTGTGTATCTTTGCCAGTATTTTTTCATACAGATTCAGGTCAGTGTTCATTGTCTTTTCATTTCAGCCAGGATTCTTGAATTTTTCTTGTTTCAGCAGGACTACTAGCAATGAATTACCTCTTTTTGTTATCTAGGGAATATCCTAATTCCTCCTGTATCTTTGGGGATAGCTTTGCCAGATGAAGGATTCCTGGTTGGCATTCCTTTTCTTTGAACATTTTGAATATGCTCCCTCACTGCTTTCTGTCCTCCATGGTTTCTGATGAGACATCAGCTGTTAATTTATTGAGTATTGTATGTGATGAGTTGCTTCTGTCTTGCTGCTGGTAAGATACTCTCCTTGTCTTTTTTCTTTCATCAGCTTGATTATGTTGTTGTAGGTGTGAATCTCTTTGAGTTTATTCTACTTAGAATTTATTGAATTTCTTGGATGTCTAGATTAATGTTTTTTATAAAACTTATGGGGTTTTCAGTCATTATTTCTACAAATCTTTCTGTACCTTTTTCTTCTCTCTTTGTACTCCCTTTATGTTTGTGGTGGTACACTCAGTGGTGCTCCACATGTCTCTTGCGTTCTCAGCCCCTCCCACACCGTTTTTTTTTTTTTTTTTTCCCCATTTTCTCAGTCTAGATAATTTTAATTGATCCATCTTCAAATGAACTCTTTTGTCTGCTTGAATGTATGGTGGGACACGTGGTTAGTGAAACTTTATTACAGTTACTGTATTTTTTCTGTTTGGTACGTTGTAGAGTGTAGTGTCTGACGGGAAAAAACGAATTTCTGTGTGGTTCTTGGCCTTTTTTTTTTTTTTTTTTTTTTTTGCTAATTTCTATGGACATGCTTTTTGAGATAATATTCTTATGCTTTCCTTCAGTTCTTTTCATATACTTTCCTTTAAATGTGTTCAGTAGTGGCTGGGTGTTGTGGCTTCAGCCTGTAATCCCAGCAGCCCTTTGGAAGGGCTGGATCACCTGAGATCAGGAGTTTAAGACCAGCCTGACCAACATGGCAAAACCCCATATTCACTAAAAATGCAAAAATTAGCCAGGTGTAGTGACAGGCGACTGTAGTCCCAGCTATTTGGGAGGCTGAGGCAGGAGAATTGGTTGAACCCAGGAGGCAGAGGTTGCAGTGAGCCAAGTTTGTGCCACTGCACTGCAGCCTGGGCAACAGAGTAAGACTCTGTCTCAAAAATAAATAAAATAAAATAAAATAAAAATAAAATAAATAAAATGCAAATAAATGTGTTCTCTGAACCTATTTAAGGTAACCGATTTGAATTCCTTGTCTAGTAAGGCCAACAGCTGTGCTTCCTCAAGGATCATTTCTGCTGATAGCTTTCCAGCCCTTCGTGTGGGACACCCTTTTATTTCTTTACAGGTCTTGTAATTTTTTTTGTTGAAAACAGACAACTTTAAATAATATGGCATTTCCTGAAATCAGATCTTCCCTCTTCAGCAGAGTGTATTGTTCGTTATTGCCCTTTTCCTGTTTAGTGACTTTGCTAAACTAATTCTCTTCTTTATAATAGTTGGCTACTGAAGTTCCTGCTTGGTTAGCCTTGTTGTCAGCTAAGATTGACAGAGATTTTCTTAAACCTAATCTTGGGAATCAATAATTAGTTTTTGCTCTGGGAGAGTCTTAGATGTTCTTTGGGGCTGACTTTCAGCACTAAGCCAGGCAGTTCACAGCCACCTTAGTCTTTAGTTCCAAAGTTTTTTTTTTCCTCTCTCTTTTTTCTTTTTTTTTTTTAATTGAGACAGAGTCTCACTCTGTTGACCAGGATGGAGAGCAGTGGCACGATCTCGGCTCACTACAACCTCCACCTCCCGGGTTCAAGCGATTCTCCTGCCTCAGCCTCCCGAGTAGCTGGGATTACAGGTGCACACCACCACGCCTGGCTAATTTTTGTATTTTTAGTAGAGACGGAGTTTCACCATGTTGGCCAGGATGGTCTCGATCTCTTGACCTCGTGATCTGCCTGCCTCGGCCTCCCAGAGTGCTGGGATTACAGGCTTGAGTCACCGCACCCGGCCCAAAGTTTTTTACAGATTTTTTTTTTTTTCCCGAGATGAAATTTCGCTCTTGTTGCCCAGACTGGAGTGCAGTGGTGCAATCTGGGCTCACGCAACCTCCGCCTCCTGGGTTCAAGCTGTTCTCCTGCCTCAGCCTCCCAAGTAGCTAGGATTGCAAGCACGCACCATTACGCCCAGCTAATTTTGTATTTCTTTTAGTAGAGGCGGTTTCTTATGTTGATTAGGCTGGTCTCGAACTCCCAACCTCAGATGGTTCGCCCGCCTCCCAAAGTGGTGGGATTACAGGTGTGAACCACCGTGCCTGGCCTTCTTTACAGATTTTTAGTTAGCCTGTGGTTTGCTCCAACTGTGATAGTCTTCCATCTTGGACAGGCAGTCAGTTTCAGACAATTACTTTCAAATGTTTTTTGCAAACACCTCATGCAGAAAAGGTTTTTGTTTGGGTCAGTTTTTAGATCAAATAAATCCAACCTTGTCATAGTGTTCTCACACAGACTCCCTATACAGGTGAAATCATGACAGTTCACTGAGAAGGAGGCTTTGATGTTTTAACCCTGTTTTGACTCACTTCTCAGGCTTCTGGTTTTCATTGTGATTGAGAGCTGTCAGCTTCTAAGCTTGCTGTGTAGCTGGAGATGGGAATAATAGGGTAAATTAATATGCTAGAAAGCTTGATAGTCTCTTGAATAAACGTTTCCTACTTGTTTATAAGCCTTTGATTAATTTCCAAAGTTCTGAAAAAGTTGATTCAGATACTTTTGTAGTTGCTTTTATGAAGGAGAGGAAGTCAGCCCATACCCTATCGTTTTGCCTTGTGAGAATGTATTTTTTTTTTCTTCTTTTTGAGACGATGTCTTGCTCTGTTGCCTCCGATTAGCTGGGATTACAGGCAAATACCACCATCCTTGCCTTTTTTTTTTTTTTTTTTTAAATGGAGCTTCACCATGTTGCTCAGGATGGTCTCAGCCTCCTGAGCTGAGGCACTCCTCCTGTGCTGGGATTACAGGTATGAGCCACCACACCCGGCCAGCATTATTTCTTTTTGTTGTTGTTTGAATAGTCTCCCTCCGTTACCCAGACTAGAGTGTAGTGATGTGATCATGGCGCACTCACGGGCTCAAACAATCCTCTCTGCATCCTAAAGTCCTGGGATTATTGGCATAAGCCACCTATGCTCAGTCTTTTTTTTTTTTTTTTTTCCCCCCCTTGAGGTCTTTTGAACTGTGTTGTTGAACAGCCTGAAGTTCAACAGGCACAATCATAGCTCAGTGCAACCTTGAACTCCTGGCTTAGTCTTCCTGCCTGAGCCTTGTGAATAGGTGGTCCTATAGATGCATGCCACCATGCCTGGCCTGATGGTCTTTTTGTCATAATTAGAGAGAAACGTGCCTCTAACACTTAGTAGCGTAGAAACCAATGATACTAGGCTGGGCGCAGTGGCTCACACCTGTAATCCCAGCACTTTGGGAGGCCGAGGGTGGATCACCTGAGGTTGGGAGCTCAAGACCAGCCTAATAAACATGGAGAAACCCCGTCTTTACTAAAAATTAGCCGGGCGTGGTGGCGCATGCCTGAAATCCCAGCTACTCGGGAGGCTGAGGCAAGAGAATCGCTTCAACCGGCAGAGGCAGAGGTTGGGGTGAGCCAAGATCTTGCCATTGCACTCCTGCCTGGGCAACAAGAGTGAAACTCTGTCTCAAAAATAAAATAATAAAAGAAACCAATGATACTGTCTACAAACATTCCACAGTGCACAAGACTGCCTTGTACAAGACATAATTATTCATTCCAAAGCACTCTGCTCTATAAACTCTAAATGTTCTGCAGTTTCAAGTTCTAAAATGTAGCCTTTTACTTTTATACATTTTAATCCATCTGCAGTGGAATATTCTGCAAAGTTAATTGCTTGTTAAAATTGCACAGAATGTTTTTATTGTAAGGCAGTTTACCTAACTTTTGGGTTTCAATTAATTTCTTTAATTGATCTATTAGCAGTACTTGTTGAAAAATTTAATAAGATAATGTATCCAAAGTATTCTGAGTCCATACTGATGATAATAAATGCCAGAGAAGGAAAGTTATTTCAACTAATAAATACAGAAGTTAATTATGATGGAGTTGTAATTGTTAATGTGTGCTAATAGTAATGGGTATATGTTTGAAGAGCAGGATAATTATGTAGTTTGAAAATATCTCTCCACGAATTACATTGTAATTACAAAGGGGGAAAACAACTTCAGTGGAGAAACCTGTCAGATACCATGTTAATCTGTTGATCAAAGTGATCACCATCTGAAAACTACATCATGTGTTTCATAGAATGCACTGAGAAGAATTCAAGGTAATTTATGCCGTAAGGTTGTGATACCTAATTTGAATTTAGAATATCAGACAAATCAAGGGACATTCTACAAAACAACTGACTTGTACTTTTCCCCCTTTTTTTTTTGAGGCAGGGTCTTGCTCTCTTGCCCAGGCTGGAATGCAGTTGCGAACTTGGCTCACTGCAACCCCTGCTTCCTGGGTTCAAGCGATTCCCTCAACCTCCTGAGCAGCTGGGACTACAGGCGCACACCACCACACCTGGCTAATTTTTTGTAGTTTTGGTAGAGATGGGGTTTTGCCATGTTGGCCAGGCTGCTCTTGAACTCCTGACCTGAAGTGATCCACCTGCCTCTGCCTCTGAAAGTGCTGGGATGACGGGTGTGAACCATTACACTTGACCCTGACTTGTACTTAAAAGAATAAAGAAGGACACGTAAAGGCTAAGAAAATCTTTCAGATTAAATGACCTGAAGAGAGGTGACAACTTAATGCAATGGAATGGATCCTGTTCCAAGGGAAAAATAGCTTCAAAGAGCATTGTGGGAATAGTTGGTATAATGTGAACATGGCCTATTTATTTTATCATTGTTAAGCTTCTGATGTTTGATTTTACATGGCTATGTAGGAAAATGTTTTTCTTATAGAAAATATATAGTGAAGGCTGAGAATGGTGGCTCACACCTGTAAACCCCAGCACTTCAGGAGACTGAGGTGGGCAAATTGCTTGAGCTTAGGAGTTTGAGACCAGCCTGGGCAACGTCGCAAAACCCCGTCTCTGAAAAAAAACATTTAAAAATTAGCTGGGCGTGGTCTGTATGTGTGGAATCCCAGCAACTGGGGAGGCTGAGGTTGGAGGATCATCTGAACTCAGGAGGCAGAGGCTACAGTGAACCGTAATTGCACCACTGCATTGCTGCCTGTGCGACAGTGAGACCCTGTCTCAAAAAAAGAAGAAAACATGTAGTGAAGCATTTAGGGATAAATTCATGATATATCCAAACCAATGCTGCAGGACAAAAAGTATAGAAAGGATGGTTAGATTAATAGGGCAAATGTATACCCTTGGCATGAAAAGCATTTGTGGGAGTTAATTGTAATATTCTTGCCACTTCTTTTATTATTATTTATTTATTTTTTTGAGATGGAGTTTTTCTCTTGTTGCCCAAGCTGGGGTGCAATGGCGCCATCTTGGCTCACTACTACATCCGCCTCCCAGGTTCAAGCTATTCTCCTGCCTTAGCCCTCTGAGTAGTTGGGATTACAGGTGCATGCCACCATGCCCAGCTAATTAATTTTTTTGCATTTTTAGTAGAGAGGGGGTTTCAGCATGTTGGTCAGGCTGGTCTTGAACTCCTGACCACAGGTGATCCACTGCGCCTGGCCAATTCTTGCCACTTCTAAGTTTGAAACTGTGTCAGAAATAAGAATTTATCCCTAAAAAATAAAGGTGAATATTTTAATTTACTATAGTTTGTTCTAAAGTGCCTATTTTATTTTTCTTCCTACTTTAACTAATTTCTGAAATGATGTGTCTCATTGGTGATGTGCCTTATATTATAATTGGTGGAATTACTTTTTTTGTTTTTCCATAAGACATAAAATATTAGTGTGGCTTACACAGTTGAAGGCATTTGGATTCAATGTAGTATAATATAATTACCATCTACTGCTTGGTAGCCTGTTTTTCTGACCCGTGGCATTGGTCTTTTTGGAACAGTTTCTTTTTAATTTAATGGTTTGTTTGCTTGCATTTGTTTTCGTGATGGGTAAAACATAGATGTGGTTTTAAAGTCAAAACTCTAAAGCAAGATACATTTGGAGAAATCTTACTTTGAAATCTGATACCTCTACCTTGTTCTCCTTTTCTCCTGTAGTTAGCCACTGTCATTAATTATTTTGCATTATCTTATATTAAAAACAAATACATACTCATTTGTATATTTATCCTTCACTGTAGAAGAGATAATATACAACTTGCTTCTTGATCTTATATCCTAGAGTTCACTCCATACAATTAGAGAGCTTCCTTGTTTCTTTTAATTGCTGCATAATACTCCATTGAATGAGTATTGTGTACTTTAGTCAACCAGTCTCCTACTGATGAAAATTCACTTTGTTTTCTCTCTTTGTATCACATATAGTGTTGTAGTGAGCGGTGTTTTGCATCCATCATTTTTACCAATGTGTAATTGGACTACTAGAAGTGGATGTGTCAGAATAATAGGTAAATTCATGTGCGATTGTGTTAGGTACTGCAAAATTTTCCTCCATAGGGATTTTTCTATTTTGTAAAACCAGCAGTGTTACAGCATCTATTTCCCCACAGCCTTGCTAATACAGTATGTCCCCGTTGTTATGGTGAGATACGGGACAACATGGAGATACGGTATCTCTATGAAGTTTTAATTGTTGTGGAGTATTTGGAATGCAGATACATTTGTAAGTGAAGCTTCAGAGGGTCTCTTGTTTCCTTAAATTTGAAATACCTTTAATTATTTTGAGCATTTTTGTAGAAACTAATGTTCTACTTGTTTCTCAAGTAAATAAGTAGACCAATACCTTTAGGAGTGTGAGGCTCCCTTTTCTTTTTTGTGGTCTGCATAGCGTAACAATAGGAATGCATTTCTGAGATATGTGTCATTAGGCAATTCTGTCTTTGTGTGAGCATTATACAGTATACTGGTAACAAACCTAGATGGTATAATGTACTGTATACAGTTTGCCTATGTGGTATGGCCTATTCCTCCTAAGCTATCAACCTGTACAGTGATGTTACCATACTGAATATACTGAAGGCAATTATAACACAGTGGTATTTGTATATTTAAACAGAAAAGGTACAGAAAAATATGATATTATAATTTGTGGGACAACCATTATATATGTGGTCCCATATACCATTTTGTTGACTGAAATGTCATTATATGGTACGGGACTGTATTTTTCTTCCTGGCTTCAATGGACATAAAACAACTTGTTTATTTCATTTGTTTCTATGTTCAAACTATTGTTATTTTGCTGGCACAAGTAAAAATTTTCATAGATTTTTCTCTATCGATTTAATGTAATACAGGCTTATTCAGTACTGTTAGCACCCTAGTCTTTTTGTTTTTTTTTTTTTCCTCCAAATGTGAAACCACTTTCTTTTCTGAGTGATCACTTTTACTTCTTAATGCCACTAGTAACATTCTGAATTTAGGTGGGAAGATTTAAGACTAAGTTCATGTACAGCTGCTACTGCTTTTTTTTGTTGTTTAAGACAGTGTCTCTCACTGTCACCCAGGCTTGAGTGCAGTGGTGTGATCTCGGGTCACTGCAACCTCCACCTCCCAGGTTCAAGCAGTTCTCCTGCTTCAGCCTCCCGAGTAGCTGGGATTACAGGCACCTGCCACCACACCTGGCCAATTTTTTGTATTTTTAGTAAAGAAGGGATTTCACTGTGTTGGCCGGGCTGGTCTCAAACTCCTGACCTTGTGATCTACCCATCTCTGTCTCCCAAAGTGCTGGGATTACAGGCATGAGCCACCGTGCCTTGCCCTTTTTTTTTTTTAATTAAGTTTTTAAGAGACAGGGTCTTGTTCTTTCTCTAAGACTGGAGTGCATTGATGTGATCATAGCTCACTACAGCCTTGAAATCCTGGGCTCAAGCACTCCTCCCGTCTCAGCCTCCCAAGTGGTTAGGACTACTGTCATGTACCAACACACCTGGCTAATTTTGAAAATTTTTTGTAGAGATGAATTCTTGCTGTGTTCACAGGCTGGTCTTGACACTCCTTCCTCAAGCGATCCTCCCACTACCGCCTCCCTCCCAAAGTGCTGGGATTATAGGTGTAAGCCACCTCCACCTCCCAGCTATCATGCAGAGCTTCTTTTTTTTTTTTTGATATGGAGTCTCACACTCTTGCCCAGGCTGGAGTACAGTAGTGCAATCTCGGCTCCCAGGTTCAAGCAATTCTCCTGCCTCAGTCTCTTGAGTAGCTGGGATTAGAGGTGCCTGCCACTTGCCCGGCTGATTTTTGTATTTTTAGTAGAGATGGAGTTTCACCATGTTGGCCAGGCTGGTCTCGAGCTTCTGACCTCAGGTGATCTGCCTGCCTTAGCCTCCCAAAGTGCTAGGATTATAGGCATGAGCCACCGCTCATGGTCCAAGTAGAGCTTCTAAATACAAAGGACCCCATAGTTGTATGAGGCAATACAGACTGAGTATCCCTTCTTGGAAATGCTTGGGATCAGAAGTGTTTTGGGTTTTGGGTTAAAAAAATTTTTTTTAACCATTTGCATTATACTTGCTTAATATACACCTCCAATTCAAAAATCCAAACTCCAAAATGCTCCAATGAGCATTTCCTTTAAACATTGGCGTTCAAAAAGTTTTAGATTTTGTAGTGTTTGGGATTCAGATTTTCGGATTTGGGATGCTCAACCTGTGATAGCAACCTAAGATAGGAAAATTGGTTTAACTGTCAAGTAAACATTTACCCTACTTGACATTTGTTTTAGAGGTCAGTTGCTTCTTCATGTGCTTGTTAAAGGTAATTACTATGCATGGTGTTTTTGTCTGTTAAGTACATATATTATCTTAGACTGTGATATACTAGTATAAAAATTGCATGCCTGTTTGCTTTGATATGTTTGGGTTTGGGCATAATTTTTGACAAAGTGGTTGAAGCTATGGAATGTTTCTTGGAGAGTTTTAAAATATTTTGGTTGTACTGTGTACTAGTTCGTTTCAGAAGTGCAAATTAGTTTCAAGAGAAAGCCAGCACTCAGAAAATTCTAGTGATGAGTGACAAGTGCAGAGGGATAGGATGTGGCAGAAATTTGGCTACATGTTTCAGCGAGTTTTCTTTCCCCTTTCCCTTTACTTCTCGTCTCTTACCCAGGCTGAAATGCTGTGGTGTGATTATAGCTCACTGCAGCCTCGAACTCCTGCACACTATCAATCCTCCCCACTCAGCCTCCCAAGTAGCTGGGAGTACAGGCGCATGCCACGAGACCAGGCTCACTTTTGTTTTGTTTTGTTTTGGAGACGGAATCTTGCTCTGTCACGCAGGCTGGAGTGCAGTGGCGTGATCTCGGTTCACTGCAGTCTCTGCCTCCCAGGTTCAAGTGATTCTTCTGCCTCAGCCTCCTGAGTAGCTGGAACTACAGGCGTGCGCCACCACGCCTGGCTAATTTTTGTGTTTTTAGTAGAGATGGGATTTCACCGTGTTAGCCAGACTGGGTCTTGAACTCCTGACCTCAGGCAAACCGCCCACCTTGGCCTCCCAAAGTGCTGGGATTACAGGCGTGAGCCACTACGCCCAGCCTCGACTTTTTAATACTTATTTAATATTTGTAGACATGGGATCTTGCTATCTTGCCCAAGGTTGGCCTCAAACTCCGGACTCAAGCAATCCTTCCGCCTCAGTCTTTCAAAGCAATGGGACTACAGGTATGAGCCACTGTGCCCGGCCTCAACAAAGTTTATTTACTAGAAAATCAGATTGGTACTCAGGAGGCTGAGGCAGAAGAATCGCCTGAACCCTGCGGGGCAGAGGTTGCAGTGAACTGATACTGTGCCACTGCACTCCAGTCTGGGTGACAGAGTGAGACTCCATCTCAAAAAGAAACAAAAAAAATAAAAATCAGATTGGTTTACTTACATGTTCTGGGGAATAGGAACTGATTTTTTTTGCTTTTTCCCCTCTATTTTAGGAGTGTTTCTCAGGAGCTATCGGAAACTATCCTCACCATGGTAGCCAATTGCAGTAATGTTATGAATAAGGCCAGACAACCACCACCTGGAGTTATGCCAAAAGGCCGTCCTCCTAGTGCTAGCAGCTTAGATGCCATTTCTCCTGTTCAGGTAAATGAGTGCTACATTCGATACATCTTCATTTGCCATAGATTTGGAATAGAATAAGCTTCTATGTCTTTAATAAATTGTCTGAATTTGTTACATTTTAGATAACTGCATGTCTAGCATCCACTTATTTTAAAGGAGATATGTAAATAGGCATTGTAGTTAAGAATAGATTTTATCATCAAATAGAACGTGACTCTAAGAGGAAATATACAAACAACTTATTTAGGTAAATGAAGAGGGTTTCTTTTTAAAATATGAATTACATAGACTCTTGAGACCTAAGCACTGCCTTTGAACCTGATGTGTCTTGTTTGTAGCTTCACGGGCCAAGCAACAGTGCTAGAGCATAACGACTTGTTATAACTGGGGCTCTTCAGCTCTCAACTGAACTGCTCTTTTAAAAACAAGGTACATTTAAGTTACTCCCTGACATCAACCACCCCCTTCTCTCTGGGAGCAACATATTGCGCTTCTATTTTCAGATGCATTGAATGGCATATTGGGTTTTAAGGAAAGAAAGAGGCTAAAACTTAGTGATTCAGTGGCTACTTCCCTATAAAAGGCATTTGCTTGTCATATTCTATAGCCATGAAGGTATGAAGTAGTGCCACAAACTTAAGAAGCCTGGAAGTGCAGTTATTAGATATTTTAAAAATACATATTTTGGCAAATAACATACCTTGTTTTTGTTTTCAAAATTGGAGCTGATCTTCCCCCACCTCCAAAATCCCCAAATTTTGACTAAATTTATTTTGACTGGGAGATTTGTTTCTAATTTCTAATATTTCTATTTATGTTGAAACTTAAATTTAGCTTGAGAGATTGTTTTAAAGTGACTTATTGGAATTTGTGAGGATTTATTAATATAACTGTCCCATGTCACCACTAAAAGTTTAGGGCAGTTCATCTTAAGTGTTGTTCATTAGATTTTATAGCCCTTTTTATGGCTCTGTTATAGGTTGAGCATCCTTAATCTGTAAATCTAGAATGCTCCAAAATCAAACTTTTGGAGCACTGATATGACACACCACAAGTAGAAAATTCCATACCTAATCTGATGTTATGTGTTGAGTCAGAACATAGTCATAGTTTTTGTTTCACGCACAAAATTCTTAAAAAAATATTGTATAAGATTACATTCTGGTTATGTGTATATAGGTATATGTGAAACAAGTGAATTTCATGCTTTAACATGGGTCCCCTCCCCATGATGGGATTGTTATGATATCTGGTTATGTGTGCGCAAATATTCCAAAATCCAAAATTGAAAACTTTTGTGGTCCCAGGTATTTTCGATAAGGGATTCTCAACCTGAACTTTGTTAAAGGCAAACTCTTTAAACCTATTCCATATGTGACAGAGTAAGAAAAGTGACTGACACGCTTGACTTGATAACTGGGATTTAAGTATCATTGTGATTGAGTGGGTGTAATAGTTTGCTTTTTAAGAGTATGAAGAGCTGTTGTTAAAGACTGCTTTATGTGTGTCTGCCTTTCCTCGAAGTATGTTTAATACATTTTTATAATGTTTTTCTTTAGATTGACCCTCTTGCTGGAATGACATCTCTTAGTATAGGTGGTTCAGCTGCCCCTCACACCCAGAGTATGCAGGGTTTTCCTCCAAATTTGGGTTCTGCATTCAGTACCCCTCAGTCACCAGCAAAAGCATTTCCACCCCTTTCAACCCCCAATCAAACCACTGCATTCAGTGGTATTGGAGGACTTTCATCACAGCTTCCAGGTAAGGGGGAGGCAAATGAGAGCGTGGATTATTCATAAGTTTCGTTATGCCTTACAATTTGGTAAGGGGTTTGGAGTCACTATGACAAGGAAAGCTGCTTAAATGAAATTGTGAAAGCTCCTTCAGTATCCAAAGTTGGAAAAAGAAAAACAGATTATATTCCATTCAGTCTAATTGGAGGAAATAATTAGGATATTTGTAGTTGTAAAGTTAATTGAATTATTTAGTAAGGATTTTGTGTTAACATGATAATATAAGTGGTAACATGTATGTTAATCACTTTCTAAAGGGCTTAGATCAAGAACTTACAGCTTTATGAATTCAGGTTGGTATAATAAAGTTAGAAACTATTGTACATATCAGGTTCAGGCATATGTTCTGCCTGCCTTATTGCATTTCACCAACCTTGAAGATGATAGGACATCCTAAAAACATTTTAAGGTTTTTTTTTTTTTTTTTTTTTGCTGGGGACGGGGTTTCGCCCTTGTTGCCCAGGCTGGAGTGCAGTGGTGCTATTTCGGCTCACTGCAACCTCAGCCTCCCAGGTTTAAGCAATTCTCCTGCCTCAGCCTCCTGAGTAGCTGGGATTACAGGCACTGGCCACCATGCCTTGCTAGTTTTTGTATTTTTAGTAGAGACAGGGTTTCACCATGTTGGCCAGGCTCGTCTCAAATTCCTGACCTCAGGTGATCCACCCACCTTGGCCCCCCAAAGTGCTGGGATTACAGACATGAGCCACCGCGCCTGGCCACGTTTTCAGTTTTTTTCCCAGATACCGTGGCATGTAACTTCACATTGAAATAAAAGCTACATTTGTTTGGTTGTTGTGGTTGTTTGTACCTACATCTTCTTAGCCCCCTGTACCTGTTATGTTGACACTGTAAGTTCGGGCACTAAAACCTAAGGACTTCAGTGTTATCATTGACTCTGATCTAGTTAACATTGCTGCTCTGTGCTTCTAGCTTTTATGATTAATTCATTTAAATAAACGTTACTGAACTTACTAAGGCCTTCCTAGCAAAGCTCTAATTACTGTAAGATTCCGTTTGTCAGAGTTGAGAGGAATAAAGAAGTTTTGAGACTCATGGTAACTTTAAAAGATGGTACCATGAAATTATCTGATTCGAATAATTGAGAAAAGCTAGCCACCTCCTTATTTTAACTACCTTGGGTATGGGAGTATGTGCTTCGAGAATGTATACTTAATTTTTTGCACATTATCAAGAATATAAATAATTCCAGATGCTGAAGAAATTTGGATTATCTGTTGTTACTGCCTAGTTTGTAGGCTCTGTAAAATTGAATAGATGTAATAAGGGAATTAACAAAGGCTCTGACTTTTAAAGTAAGAGTTATTATGACTATTTTAAAAGTCAGTCTTATTAATATATCTGAGATGTTAATAAAATCAAGAATATGAATAATGATAGGATTTGTGGCTGCCTTCGTTCTCTCTAGTAGGTGGTCTTGGCACAGGCAGCCTGACTGGTATAGGAACTGGTGCTCTTGGACTCCCTGCAGTGAATAACGACCCTTTTGTACAGAGGAAATTGGGCACCTCTGGACTGAATCAGCCTACATTCCAGCAGAGTAAGATGAAACCTTGTAAGTGGTAGTGTTGTCTGTGATTGTGAAGTGTGACTGATAAAAATGTTTAGTTGTATGTCTCATTTGTGTTAGTAGGGCCATATGTTGATGTGCCTTCTAGACCAATGGGAATGAATTCACAAATTTGAATTATTAAAATAAAAGTTAGAGATATCAATCCACTTTTGCCGTGGATTCCCAGAACAAAGTCATGTTTAGTAAGAGGCTGCATCCTGAGGGTGTTTGTCCTAAAAGTAAGAAATAGATATGATAAAGAGAAATTAATATGTGGTAGATAAACGAATGTAACTCTTGTACTTAACCTAAACATGTGTTGAGTTTTTTTTAAAGCAAGTCAGGAGTGACAAGGAAAATTTCAGGTTTCTGTTTCCAATTTTTGTTTCACCTCCTTAGTGATTTTTTATCCTAACTAAATTCATAGAAGTCATCTTTATAAATCCATAGGTATAATTGACTGAAGTCCTTGTCATTGGGACTGTGTAGTCATGACACGAGATTTGAAAGTATTCCAGCTGACTTGATAACGTTAGTGTGGAAGTCTTGTCTGAATGTTATGTTTTGTAGCATGCTTTGTGTTTACATCAGTCTTTCATGCACATGCATGATAATTATATGTTAAATGTGATTTTTATTATAAAGTGATAAAAGATTTGTTAACCTAATGAGGTTGTATTAAGGGTAAGTGCATTATGAGTTTGAACCAAGTTAACTTTTGTGTTGTAATGAGTCCTGATGAAGATAATACTAATGTAGAATTATGGAAGGCACTTTGTTAAGGATCTTTTATGTCTACCCTAGAACACGTTAATACTGAAACTTGACCGCTTAATACCTTTTTCAGTTTTTTTATATTTCCGTTAAAGTTAGAACTGCGATAGTCTCTGACTGTGTTTTATGGGGAAGTGGAAGAAGGGCTTAAATACCCACTGATCCCTTTTTTGTTTCCAACAGCGGACTTGTCTCAGGTGTGGCCAGAGGCAAACCAGCACTTTAGTAAAGAGATAGATGATGAAGCAAACAGCTATTTTCAGCGAATATATAATCATCCACCACATCCAACCATGTCTGTTGATGAGGTGAGTGTCTAGGATGATCCGATTATTTATTGTTTAAGCCAGTCTTAAATAAATGTCCTTTTCAGTGTTTTTAGAAATCTAGCTCAAAGTGCTCTGATATAGCGATGTGTGTTTTGAAACCTTAATATTTGTCTCAAGCTCTTTTGGTAAATATTCTACTTAACAGTCTTTTGTCAAGGATATTTGAGAAAGGCACTTAGTAATTGTTTCTTTTATGTGTGCGTTGTTTTTGTCTTGCTTTTCCAGGTATTAGAAATGTTGCAGAGATTTAAAGACTCTACTATAAAGAGGGAACGAGAAGTGTTTAACTGTATGCTAAGGAACTTGTTTGAAGAGTATCGTTTTTTTCCCCAGTATCCTGATAAAGAGTTACATATAACAGCCTGCCTGTTTGGTGGTATAATTGAGAAAGGACTGGTCACTTACATGGCACTAGGTCTGGCTCTACGATATGTTCTTGAAGCCTTACGCAAGCCTTTTGGATCCAAAATGTATTATTTCGGGATTGCTGCACTAGATAGATTTAAAAACAGGTAAGTGGATAGGTTTCCTATGAGGTGTCTCTTCCCTGACCCCACAGACAGGGTCTTAACTCTTACCCAGGCTGGAGTGCAGTGGCACGATCTTGGCTCACTGCAGCCTTGACCTTGCGGGCTCAAGTGATTCTCTCACTTCAACCTCCTGAGTAGCTGGGGCCACAGGTGCATACCACTATGCCCAGCCTTTTGTATTTTTTGTACAGACAGAGTTTCACCATGTTACTCAATCTGGTCTTAAACTCCTGCCTCGGTCTCTGAAAGTACTGGGATTATGGTGTGAGCCACTGTGCCTGGCCTGAAGCTTTTTTTTTTTTTTTTTTTTTGAGATGGGGTCTTGCTCTGTTGTCCAGGCTGGAGTGCAGTGGTGCGATCTGGGCTCACTGCAACCTCCACCTCCGGAGTTCAAGCGATTCTCCTGCCTCAACCTCCCGAGTAGCATCCAACAGACGCGTGCCACTGCACCCAGCTAATTTTTGTATTTTTAGTAGAGACAGGGTTCCATCATGTTGGCCAGGCTTGAACTCCTGACCTCAGGTGATCCATCTGCCTCGGCCTCCCAGAGTGCTGGGATTATAGGTGTGAGCCACTGGGCCTGGCTAAAGCTTCTCTTTTTAAAAATAAGTGGTAGGAAAACTAAAATGAGAGCAGAGGTTTTTTGGTTGGATATTTATGAGGTATACTTTGTACAGTAGAAGTCTTCCCTTTTAGGTGTATAGTTCTTTGAATTTTGGCAAATTTATGTAGTTCTGTAACTGCCACCACAATCAAGATACAGAATATTTTGGAACTCCTGAACTCAAGTGATTGTCCTGCTGCGGCCTCCCAAAGTGATGAGATTATAGGCATAAATCAGCACGCCCAGCTGATGCAGAATATTTTCATCATCTCCCAAGAGGTTTCCTTGTTCCCCTTTGTAGTTAGTCCCCTTCCCTGACTCGCAATCTCTGATAATCTCTAAAGTTTTTCTAGAATGTCATTTACACGGAGTCATAGAAATATGTAGTTTTTTGAGATTTATGTTACTACATGTTTCAGTAGTCTTGTGTAGTATTCTACTATATGAGTTGACTACAAATTATTTTTCCATTTGTATGTAGGTGAAAATTTGCATTGTTTCCAGATAAGTGGCTCATTTTAATCTATTTTTAAGTAAAATATAGCCTTTAAAAATCAAAGGTAGTGTCTTTTCTGATGTAAATCCAGTGAAAATCATCAGTATTTTCTCCTTCTACTTTTGTTTTCTTCCCTTTGACATTTTCTTCAAATAAGTTATTCATAGGTAAGATGGAGAAAATGACCTAGATTAGCATTTGGACAAAAACATTTTGTTAGTGCTGCTTCTGTTCTGACATGAAATGATGGCAGAATGATTTTGTTGGCAGATTGAAGGACTATCCCCAGTATTGTCAGCATTTGGCTTCTATCAGTCACTTTATGCAATTTCCACATCATTTACAGGAGGTAAGTGCCCTCTGTACCTAGAACCCAAATAGCTGTGTAGTATTTGGAGGGTTTAATATTTTGGCTTTTTTTGTAGACTTGATGGTAGTGGCATTAAGATTTCATAATAATTGGCATGATATAGGTATACATATTAGTTGAGGTTGTTCATTTTGTGGCCTTACAAGAGAACATGAAAAAATAATCATTCTTGGATTATCTTTTCTAAGTAGCAGGCTTCAAAAACTTTTTACTCATTCTTTTAACCTGATAATGGAGTTGAAGAATAAACAGTTCTACTAAGAGAATCTTTATCTTAGGTAAAGTACAGACACCCTGCCTCATTCTAAAAGGGATTTGGAGTGGGAATCTTGTGTGTAAAAATGTGAAATTTTTATGAGTTAATATGAGCCAAAGCTGTTACGCATAAGACTTAGATCATGTTTATTAAAAATAAAGGCTTCTTAACACTTCCTTAGATTCCTTTGAGGTGTGGTTTTTGTTTTGTTTTTGTTTTTGTTTTGAGATGGAATCTTGCTCTGTTGCCCAGGCTGGAGTGAGACAATCTTGGCTCACTGCAACATCTTCCTCCCGGGTTCAAGTGATTCTCCCATCTCAGCTTCCTGAGTAGCTGCGATTACAGGCACCTGCCATCATGCCCGGCTAATTTTTGTCTTTTTGTATAGACGAAGTTTCACCTTGTTGACCAGGCTGGTCTTGAACTCCTGACCTCAGGTGATCTGCCCACCTCTGCCCTGCAGAGTGCTGGGATTATAGGTGTAAACCACCGCACCCGCCTGAGATGCTTATTTAAAAGGAGTCAGTCCCTGGGAAAATAGACCTAGGGAATATACATTTTAAAAACCATTTTATATGATCATTGTTATTACTGAAATTTGAGAAGCATTGTTGCAGTGACTGATTTTAGGTTAATTGATAAGCATTATCTATACCTTTGTCTTGGTTTTGGTCAACATCAGTTTATATAGAACAGGGAAGTTGGTTAATTGACTTTATTTTTAACATACAGTAGACAACTTTATAAGATCTTATTTTAAGAAATCAGGATGATCAGAATTTGAACCTACTTGATATTCTGTATTTTAATTTAGTTCAGTGCTCTCTACCTCATCCTTCTAGGTTTATTAGGAGGGCGGGGTTATTGTAATGACTTAATCTCTGGGAATGTGGAGTATATTCATTCAAGTGGACTGAGACAAATTAAGAGACAGGAATATGGAGCTTGAAAGACTTGGAGAAAGAGTGAGTTAGCAGGAGAGCGATCACTCAAAATTAGTCCCTAGCACCCACTGTATGTAGCAAGATAGCCAGAGAGAGAGAGGAGAGAGAGAGAGCATCACTTTCTGTACTTTGTCAGCATAAAGGGCTATACTTTCTTCTGAGACTCTCTTTCCTACTTTAGAAATGTCCCTCTAAAAATAAAACTGTTGTATACATAATTGGTAGGTTTAGTTCTGCTAGGTAAGGACTGTTGAAATAGCTTCGGGATCCTTATGTCAGCAGTCTAAATTGTGTGGGGACAGGCTATGTAGAGTATTTTTTTGTAATAGCTTTATTGAGATAATAATTCATACTACCACGGTTTTTGTTTTTTAAGACCTTTGGTTTCTCATTGCTGCCTAATTAGAAAAGAGATGAGTTACTGTATGAATTATTAAGACTTTTAAAGTTTGCATTTTTTAAGGAGATTAAAGGCATTTATATGCAGTATCTGGGGCTGCTGCTTTAGAAGTTGTTTTGCTGTAGTTCTCTCATAAATATTAAGATTTTATCGCTGAAGGAGTTCATGGAATCTACTTATGTACTAGTGCCAGGGTATGGGGCAAAGAGTATGGGAGCTAGATGAACCAAAAAAGCATTTATGCATGTTTTTTACTCTCTCAGAAAAGAAGAACATATAATGCAGACTTAGCAATTAAGGTTAACTCTTTTTCCTCTCCCTACCCTTTTAGTATATTGAGTATGGACAGCAGTCTAGAGATCCTCCTGTGAAAATGCAAGGCTCTATCACAACCCCTGGAAGTATTGCACTGGCTCAGGCCCAGGCTCAGGCCCAGGTTCCAGCAAAAGCTCCTCTTGCTGGTCAAGTTAGCACTATGGTTACCACCTCAACAACCACCACTGTTGCTAAAACGGTTACAGTCACCAGGCCAACTGGAGTCAGCTTTAAGAAAGATGTGCCAGTAAGTAGATCTGTCTTTTTTCTCTTCTAGGATTTATGATTATATCACTAGTGAACATGTATTAGAATTTTACCATAACATGCCTACCAAAAAAGATAAAAAAGACCAACATTTCTTCCTTTGTATCTCCCATCCTTATATTTCCCAGAGGCAAACATATTAATAGTTCACTATTCTTGCCCACGTTTCTAATATACAATCATACCATGTGTATTTTTTAACACTAAGTCTGTATACATTATTGGACTTTTTTCAGAGAAGCACTTCAACTTACTTGCTTTATGTACTTTATTTATTTATTTTTTTAGCCTTCTATTAATACTACAAATATAGATACGTTGCTTGTAGCCACAGATCAAACTGAGAGAATTGTGGAGCCCCCGGAAAATATCCAGGAGAAAATTGCTTTTATTTTCAATAATCTCTCACAGTCAAATATGACACAAAAGGTGAGCATGCTGTCATAGTTTATAAATTCCTTCTCTTTTCCTTAATGGACTAAAGGATATATTGTTGACCCTTTTACATACTCACTTTAAAGGTAGAGGTAATAAACTCAAAGGGAATATGTGTATTTAATCTAGTGGTTTTGGTAAACATAAAATAGTACCAATTTTTAAGGTTTTGTTTTGCAGCTTTTTGAAATAAGCTTAATGTTCTTGTGGTGATAGAAAGTTTCATTTGTACTAGTCATTAGTCAAAACTCATTTTCTCCCAGAGACTATTCAGAGTATTTATTACAACCTAATAACTGAGGCCGACTTTGTGAAAAGCATAAAGAATGCCACTTGCCTCCTCAGATTACATGGTAAGACAGTATAGTTGACCCTTGAGCAACATGGGGGTTAGGGTTGCCAATCCTCTATGTAGCCAAATCCTGGTATAACTTTTTATTCCCCCAGAACTTAACTATTAACAGCCTACTGTTGACCAGAAGCCTTACTGTGATAACACAAATAGTTGATTAACACATATCTTATATGCATATAATACTGTATTCTTAGAATAAAATAAACTGGAAAAAATACTATGAAGAAAAATTATAAGGAAGAAAAGATATATTTACTATCTGTTAAGTGGAAATGATCATCATACAGGTCTTTATCTTCATGTTGAATAGGCTGAGGAGGAGAAGAGGAAGTCTTGGTGTCTCCGAGGTAGTGGAGGTATTAATAGAAGAAAATCTACATTTAATTTTACTCTGTGTCATTCATATCCTTGTTCAAGGGTCATCTGTACTTGGAAACACCAGAGTTAGCTAAAGATTCCTGTAGATGGAAATTTAGGAAAGCATGGTTCTGGAATTTTCCCCATTCTTGGTTACACTGTGGGTCTGTTAATGGCAGCTTGTAGATTAGTAATTCATGTGGAGATAGGGGACTACATGTTTTATGATTTTAAAGCTGAAAATGACCATAAATGTTTCAGTCCGAATCACCTATGGGTTGAGTTGTGATTGACTATGGAATTGAGCATACTCTTCTTCATAGCATCTATCTGGTGTGAAGGAAAGTCATGCTTTAGTATCTAGTTAGTTTTGCAAGGAGCCATTATAGTGCTGTAGAGAGTGCTGTATAGTATGGTTCATAGAAACCAAATGTTATTTTATCATAGTGTAATTCTGTGCTTCCCATGTCGTATTGACTGACTAGGTTGAAGAGCTGAAGGAAACCGTGAAAGAAGAATTTATGCCTTGGGTTTCACAGTATCTGGTTATGAAGAGAGTCAGTATTGAGCCAAACTTTCATAGCCTGTATTCAAACTTCCTTGACACGTTGAAGAATCCTGAATTTAACAAGATGGTTCTGAATGAGACCTACAGAAACATTAAAGTAAGAGTTGGTTCTTGTATTTTCTTTAATTATTGCTTTGAATTTAGAAATATTTGATTATATAGGTAGGATTTTTGATATTTTTTGATATATATTGTCAATATTATGTACCTCTGGAAATTCCTGTAGATTTTGTTTCTTACATGGAACTAAATTTTATGAAGAACTTAAACTTATAGGCATACCCTGTGCATTTTCTTTGAAAGTAACCACTATTATAAATTGTTTTTGTCGTGTCATGCATGATTTTAGAACTTTACCATTGTTATGCATAAACAGCATAGTATTGGTTAGCATATTCTATATGGTGTCACCCTCTGTACATCCTTTTCACTTTTTTTTCGCTTGCTTTTTTTTCCTCCCTTGGATATTATTCGTGATAATGCTCTTTGCTGTAGTCCTTTGTTTTTTTCTTTTTAATTTTTTTGAGGTGTGGTCTCACTCTGTTGCCTAGGCTGGAGTGCAGTGGCACGATCTCGGCTCACTGCAGCCTCCACCTCCCAGGTTCAAGCTATTCTCTTACCTCAGCCTCCGGAGTAGCTGGGATTACAGGTGTACCACCACGTCCAGTTAATGTTTGTATTTTTAGTAGAGACGGGGTTTCACCATATTGGCCAGGCTGGTCCCTAACTCCTGACCTCAGGTGATCCACCCTCCTCAGCCTCCCAAAGCGCTGGGATTACAGGCATGAGCCACTGTATCTGGCCAGTCCTCTTTTTTAAAAAACAGAAAATGTAGTCTTGTGGAAAACCATTGTATGGATTTGTATTGCTGCTGGGCATTTGTGTTGTTAATCACTTCAGCTATTATAAACAATACTGTCCTGAATGTTTTCATTTATATCTTGTGGTATTCAAGTGCAAGATATCTTTATACTCAAATCTGTTTATGGAATAGCTGTTATCTAGGATTCTGTGCAGTTTAAGATCAAACTCTATGGAGCCGAGGCTTATTCAACAAAATTCAAGTATTTTAATTTCTAAACCATCATTTATTTCTTAGGAGGAAAAACTTCTAGAACCAGCATACAGCTATGGTCATTCTTTGCTCAATAACTTGGGTCATTGGTTTAGGAACCAGCACTATATTTAAACCTGTGGATGGGAATATTCCCCATTCTTGGTTACGCTGTAGTGCAAAAGAATTCCTGGCTCTTTGTTGCACAGCTGACTTGTGCCATTCTGCTGTTGCTGTATGGAGTTAAGGAACATGGCTCTGTTTCATTTTTATTATCTGATAGCAAGGGCGGTTGGGATACATAAAAGTTTTCACATACTCCACAGCAGAGTTTCAAGATCTTGGTTTTTAAACAGAAGTTTAAATATAACCCTAAATCAAGAGGTACCACAGAGTAGATGGGTATATACATGTGTGCATACCTGCAGCCAAAATACTCTCCTATGTTAATTCTGTCCCCCTTAGAAAAACAGTAACTGGAGAATCAATTAAATGGTTTGGGTTTTTTAGAAATTTGAAAAGAAGTATATAAACAGTATTATACTCTATCTCAGAAAGTTATCTTAGTTGACTGCAGAGATTTGTTAATGCCTGGATATACTGAGGATTGCAATAGGAGGGTAATTTGATTATATTCCTTTGTATGCTTGCTTCCTTTAAGGACTTAAGCATGGCTATCATCCTCATTTAAATTAAGTTAGCACTTCAAAATAGCTTTGTACTTAGGTCTCTGCTTTAAACCTAGCCAAGGTTTTCAGAGTTGAAAATACTTTTCTAGGGGAGGATAGCTGACACATAAGTTTGTGTTCCTTTTGAATTTTGTACAATGTGTTTGTACCTATTTTGAAAAAAAATGTAAAGACTTCTTAAAGGTAAAAATGGCACTGTTGAATCATGAACACAGCAAAATGATATTGATAATGATATACGGAGTAATTCTACCTTGGGGCCTGTTCTTAGAAATGATGACTTGTCTTTAGGATAATGGAATTCTCAAATACTTAGTTGAGTTTTCTTTCATAAGCTCATTCTCATATCTTTCTTAATCTTACACTATTTCAGGTGCTCCTGACCTCAGATAAAGCTGCGGCCAATTTCTCAGATCGTTCTTTGCTGAAGAACTTGGGACACTGGCTAGGAATGATCACATTAGCTAAAAACAAACCCATCTTACACACTGTGAGTTTCAGCTAAATGTGTAAAAATTGAGAATCTTCAGCACATTATGATTACAAGTATTGGCTGTTTGGAGCTATTTGATGATTATTGGGGTTTTATAAGACTTTGGCCCATGTTTTGAGTTGTTAACCCCTTTTTGTAAGACAAGAACTAGACATTATGTTGATTCCTGTTTTGGGATAAGTTTGGCAAAATACTTTTCTTTGGTTATGTTATACCATTTTGGGGGGGTATATTCCTAGCTTTTGAAAGTATTTTTCTTATTCTAGGACTTGGATGTGAAATCATTGCTGCTAGAGGCTTATGTTAAAGGACAACAAGAATTGCTCTACGTAGTGCCCTTTGTTGCCAAAGTCTTAGAATCTAGCATTCGTAGTGTGGTGAGTAGATTTTAATATTTTATTTATGGCTAATTCCTAAGCATTGCTTTGTTTTAGCATGAGATCAAGAGATTATATTCTTAATTCTTGTGAGGTAAAGCTAGTTAAATCTGTTTTCCTTTATGGCACTTGGATTTCCAATTTGAGAGGCTGGGTAAAATAGGAAAGATTGTGAAGGTTGGCTTTGATTTTTGGTGTTTTGTTTTGTTTTGTTTTGTTTTTGAAATGTGATATAGGTGAGAAGGCTAGGGGTTTTGTTATGGCTACACAGGTATAAGTGTTTATTTTTGTTTTTTTTTTTTTTAATCCTTGTTTTTTGTTTTTTATTTGTTTTACTCCCCCCCCACCCACTTATGTTGTGTTGAATTGTTTTAAATAATCCAAATTAAAGGGCACCTTTTGGGCCAGCTTAACATAATAGCTTTTCTTTAGGTTTTTAGGCCACCAAACCCTTGGACAATGGCAATTATGAATGTATTAGCTGAGCTACATCAGGAACATGATTTAAAGGTAATTTACTGCTTCCTTGTCCTCTGGAACATTCTTTGCCTTCACATTATTAAAACTTACAGTGAAGACAGGGTAATTTGGGGGAAGTACTATAGTAACTGAAAGTAGAGTATATTATGAATAAAACTGAAGTTTTCTTTTAAAAATTCTAATCTAACTCTGGAACTATGCAGTTAAACTTGAAGTTTGAAATTGAGGTTCTCTGCAAGAACCTTGCATTAGACATCAATGAGCTAAAACCTGGAAACCTCCTAAAGGATAAAGATCGCCTGAAGAATTTAGATGAGCAACTCTCTGCTCCAAAGAAAGATGTCAAGCAGCCAGAAGAACTCCCTCCCATCACAACCACAAGTAAGTGTGCTAAGTAGTCAAGGAAGGCTTCTGTTAGCCAGGATATTCTCTTAAATGGTACATGTCCACGTATATAGCAAACTATAATTTCCCACATAATGTAGTGGTGAAACTTTGTATGCATTTTGGTGAGCCTTCTAATTATTAAGCAAAAGTAATGACTACGCCTTGTGTTACCATCTTAGATTCCATCCTGGCAGTCATGCATATTATTAACTAAATGTGATTTAATCAGTTGCCTCTCATATCCTAGCTAGGCCGGGTTATCTCTGTTGTGTGAAGTTCCGGAAATAACTGCATACTATGATGGCCTGTTAACCCCTCAAATCTGGGTATGGCTAGACCTGCTCAATCTGCCAAGGGAATTGGACTGTTTTATCTACATGAAGAAGATGAGAGAAGGGTGCAGGAGTGTTGGATGATTGGGAGTTGTGGTTAGAATAAATTGAACTTTTCTTTCTCAGTCCTCAGCAGCTGAGAATCCCCAGATAAACCAAGAAACAGGCTAGGTTGAAAACAGACATCTTAATATAGACTGAGTTTGTAGGACTTGGGCCTGAGAATGTGGCATGGCTGCTCAGTTGATTTCTGTGCTGTGGGGCACTGCCGCTGACATACTTTTAACGTGCTTGGTGTATATCTCTGTTATAACAGAATTTCCCTTTCAGGGTGGGAAAAATAAGACCTGCTACATCCTTCCCTCCTCCCCCAATTAGTTTAATTAGATAATGACCACTTAATAATATTAAGCTAATTTTATAGTAAAGTCAACAAATGTACTTTTTAAATCTCTTTTTATTACTTTACATTTAGCAACTTCTACTACACCAGCTACCAACACCACTTGTACAGCCACAGTTCCACCACAGCCACAGTACAGCTACCATGACATCAATGTCTATTCCCTTGCGGGCCTGGCACCACACATTACTCTAAATCCAACAGTAAGTAAACACTGCTTCATTCTCCCAGCTTCTAGTTTGTGATAAAGTAAACTTTGTTTGGTCACCTTTTCTTCAGCTCTTTGCCCTTCCCTCTGGATTCCTAGGTTGTAGAGTTGTCAGAGAGAATGGAGATCTAGAACTGCTGTGTAGTTCAGTTGGGATTTTTCTTCTTCCCTTAAGAAATAGAGTGATTAGATGTTGGTTATATTGGTTCCTCATATCCAAACCCATGATACTAAAATTTAGCTGGCAATAAAATCACAGTCTCCAGGAATTCCTTACACAGAGTAAAAGATGGTTAATGTATACCATAGCTTTTTATTTTCTTTATCTTGTCACTTTAGCCTTCTGCAGTAAGCCATTTCTTCCAGCTGAAGGCTGGAAATGAGCTGATCGTGCATGTGTATAAAATTTCTAGGCTAAGATCTTGAAGTAGGACTTAGTACTTTGAGTCATATTGTTGTGGCCTGGGTTCCGGAAGGAGGTCTGATATAATATGGTCATGTAAGATGACCTCTCATCAATCCTTTTTCCTATACTTAGTATTTGCTTTGTACATTCAAGGGGAAATTGTATTGTTATCTTTAGTCTTTTATTCTACTTAACAGAATATATAATCCAGAATCAGGTGAGTGGAGTTTTCGTTGTCCTTTTTAGAAACTGAAAATGTTCACAAATACAGGAGTAATATTAATGCATTGAGCTTTTTATTAAAAGGAATTGAAAGGGTATCAGAGAAATCATTTTAACCTTTTGTCCACCCCCCCCCCCCCCCCCCGGCCAATAGACATGCTACTTAGTTTTAGAGGGGTGGAGTGAGAGGCAGTGAGACACCTAGATCCAAAATTATGATTCATCTTTAGAATACTCTCAGTGTTCTGAACACTATTATATGCTAGTTTATTTTATTGTTTTAATTCAACAAGTTAAAGGGACCAAGTAAGTTTTGGGGCATAATTTATGCCTACAATAAAAGATTAGAAACAGCCTTTCAAGTGAAGCCAAACATTTCAGTGGGTACTGTAAAATGCTCACTATTCTGATAAATTAATTTTAATATTAATAGTTTTTGTGGGAAGTCTTTTTTCTGTAAATTTGATTCTTTATACATTTTTCAAGCTAATAGAGAAGTTGCTTTCTTTTAAGAGCACTTGAGCCACAAATTTTAAATAAGCCAGCAGTGTGTCTTTAAGTAGTTAATGCATTATTATAATGAACAGCTTGTCCATTAAACTTGGATTTTAAAAAAAGACATATATATATTATTGTGTATCATAGGGTATACTAAATACTTTTCCCTGTGTGGAGCCCAGTTTCTGTTACCCAAATTTTCCATTGGTTAACTTTTAAGTAGAAACTGGTAGTTTTTGGTTAATCTTGATTTACAAAATCATGAATGTGATTGCCAGTAGGAATTGGATTGTCTTATTTAAACAAGGTGTTGACTTTGCCCTCCCCAACCCCCCAGATTCCCTTGTTTCAGGCCCATCCGCAGTTGAAGCAGTGTGTGCGTCAGGCAATTGAACGGGCTGTCCAGGAGCTGGTCCATCCTGTGGTTGATCGATCAATTAAGATTGCCATGACTACTTGTGAGCAAATAGTCAGGAAGGATTTTGCTCTGGATTCGGAGGAATCTCGAATGCGAATAGCAGCTCATCACATGATGCGTAACTTGACAGCTGGAATGGCAATGATTACATGCAGGGAACCTTTGCTCATGAGCATATCTACCAACCTAAAAAACAGTTTTGCCTCAGCCCTTCGTGTAAGTTGGCTATTTCGTTGATATAGGTACAAAACATATTACTACTTGTCTGTAATAATTTTTTTCTTTTCCTGTATATGGCACTGGGCATTACCACTTATTGTTAATAATCACTATATTTGTTTGATATCTTCCATCATGTTAGATTGTAATTCTGTGAGGCAAAGCATCATGGCTGTGCTTTTTTTTTTCTTCTTTTTTTGCTGTTGTATCCTCAACACAATGTTTGACAGATAGTAGATACCCATATATTTATTGGTTTAAATAAATTAAGATTTAAAAAGGAAATGTGAAATCTAACAATCCTCATTTCTGTTAATCAGGAAGGATGAAAGCTGTTTGAGAAGGCCGATACAAAATGACTTAAAGTGATGTTGCATGTGCACACACTTTTCAAATAGTTCACTTACTAGTTTTGAGTCTCAGATATCATGGTTAATAATTCAGGTATCATGATTAGTAATTTGTTTACTGCTTTACTGATTTTTTTTTGGGTTTTTGCCTTTTTTTTTTTAATGTTTGTTTCATGAGACAGGGTCTCACTCTGTAGGTTAGGCTAGAGTGCAGTGGTGCAGTCTTGGCTCACTGCATCCTCCACCTCTGAGGTTCAACTGATTCTCATGCTTCAGCCTCCCAAGCAACTGGGATTACAGACATGTGCTACCACGCCCAGCTAATTTATGTATTTTTTTTAGTAGAGAAGTGCTTTCACCATGTTGGCTAGGCTGGTCTCAAACTCCTGGCCTCAAGTGGTCTACCTGCCTCGGCCTCCCAAAGTACTGGGATTACAGGTGTGAGCCACCACGTCTAGCCTGCTTTACTGATTTTAAGACATGTTCACCATAAACTGATAAGATGTCTAGGATATTTTTGTCTTAAAAGTGAGAAAGCTGTTAAGACTATTTCAAGATCACAGCTGATTGATTCATAAGTAGAGTCAGAACTTAAAATGCATTTCCAAATGCACTGCATTTTCTACTATCCTGTCTGTCCACATCAACTTTCAAGTCTTTTTTTTTTTCTATTCCCCCCACCCCGCCACCTCCATTAATAGACTGCTTCCCCACAACAAAGGGAAATGATGGATCAGGCAGCTGCTCAGTTAGCTCAGGACAATTGTGAGTTGGCTTGCTGTTTTATTCAGAAGACTGCAGTAGAAAAAGCAGGCCCTGAGATGGACAAGAGATTAGCAACTGTAAGTGTTTAGAATTTGCCTTTTAAGATTTTATTTCTTAATTTAGGGAAGTGCCTTATAACAAGAACCTCAGTGACTTTTTTTGTTTGCAGGAATTTGAGCTGAGAAAACATGCTAGGCAAGAAGGACGCAGATACTGTGATCCTGTTGTTTTAACATATCAAGCCGAACGGATGCCAGAGCAAATCAGGCTGAAAGTGAGAATTGGGGCTGTGTCTCTCCCCATCCTGTCTTTGTTTTATTTTTAATGTCCTTGTTGATTGAACTCCTTACTGGGACTAGGACAGCAGGGTTAAATGTTGTTTATGAGAAAACATCTTAACTTGATAGCATTTCACTTAATGGCTGCCTGTGGAGCAGCTATGGAAATAGCTCTAAATTCCCTTGCTCCTCCAAAGTTGTTGAAATGCTACTACTGTAAGGAGTTCATGCGCCTTAACTAGTTTTCATGTTTCCCACCTTGGGCTTCTCACATTAATGGTTGCTTATTGTTCCCAATGAGACAGTGGTAAATCTGATAATACTTACCAACTCCAAGGGAGAATTGCACTGGCATCGTCCCATGTGAGGCACTTTCCAAGAGAAACTCTCAGTTAATTTATAAATGAGGTGACTCTTAGCAGGATTCAGGGAAATGAGAAGCCCTCTTCTGAACTGCATTTGTTAGTGTGCATGTATGCTTAATCATACTGTTATATGTTGTAATGACTCTTGTGTCCCTGAGCTTACTCACATGCAGACTTTCCACTTTCAAAACAGTTTATTTTGATTATTGAGTGAATTCTGTCAAAATAGATTTTCTTCTTTCAAGGTTGGTGGTGTGGATCCAAAGCAGTTGGCTGTTTATGAAGAGTTTGCACGCAATGTTCCTGGCTTCTTGCCTACAAATGACTTAAGTCAGCCCACAGGATTTTTAGCCCAGCCCATGAAGGTAAATGTGTTTTAGATTAAATCAAGTGTTTTGCCAATTAATTTAAATGTTTTTGACATTTAATATATGTTTTTGACTTGCTTCCTGGGAGAATAATTTACAGGGGAACCTATAGTTTTTGAGTTGTAGGTATTCTTTGTGTCCAATTAAGTATGACATACAGGGGATTAAAGAAAAAATTGACGTGGGTGTGGGTGATTTATCTTTAATGTTTGGCCTAATTAGAGGAATTTGCATGGTAACATAATAACTTTTGGGTTTTTATTTTTAAATTTTGTTACTTATTTTTTTGAGACAGGGTCTTTCTCTGTCACCCAGGCTGGAGTGCAGTGGCGCGATCTCAGCTCATTGCAACCTCCACCTCCCAGGCTCAAGCGATCCTCCCACCTCAGCTTCTTGAGGAGCTAAGACTACAGACGTGCACCACCTTGCTCAGCTAATTTTTGTATTTTTTATAAAGATGGGGTTTTGCCATGTTACACAGGCTAGACTCAAATTCCTGACCTCAAGTGATCGCCCATCTTGGCCTCCTAAAGTGCTAAGATTACAGGCCTGAGCCATTTATGCCCAGACTTCCCATTTTTTAAATAAAAGAATTTTCTAAAATTTTCAAAGGTGTTTACAGAAAACTTGGAAATATAGGGAAAAACATTTTCCTGCTGAACCAGTTGAGAGTAAGTTGCTGACCTGATAGCCCTATCACTCCTGAATCCTTTGGTTTGTATTTCTTATAAAACCTTTTTCCTGTGTGACCACGGCACAACCATTAAGGTCAGAAATGAATACTAATACCTTACTCCATGTAATTCATAGACCTCATTCAAGTTTCACCAAGTATCCCAATAATGTATAGTAAAAGACCTGTTTTAGAATCATACATTTCTTCAGTTGTCATATTTTTAAAGTCTCCCTCAGTTCTAGCTGGTATAGGTAACTCAGTTTTTCCTCATCTTTCATGACCATAACACTTCTGAAGATTATAGGCTATTTTCTAAATGGCTTGATTTATTTGTCCAGTGTATTCTCATGGCTAGATTCAGATAATGCATTTTAAAAAATAGAAATAGCTCAGAAGTAATGCTGTATTCTTATTCTGTCCTATCAGGCTTTGACAGTTGGACTGAGTACTCTACTTTTCATGGTTTGAAACACTTTCTTAGGATGTAGAGGGCTTAGTAGATGGTGCAAGTGATGCTGCCCTCAGTCTGTCCCGTTATTACTAATGCTCTCTTTTATCACTTGATTATGCTGCTGTCTGCCAGGTTTTCCTCTCTCAAATGAAACACCTCTTCCTTTGTGCCACCTTGTACCACCCCACTTGATAGTATTAATTCTGAATAGCTCAGGAAGAAGGAAAAGAAGAGACCCTCCATGTTTGAATGTAAAAAGAAGAAAAAGGGAGTAAACATACTAATAGACCTCTATTTGATACATGTGTCAATAAAAAAACCTTAACATTCTTTTGTCTCTTGTTGGTTGTTTCCTTCTCTAAAACAGCAAGCTTGGGCAACAGATGATGTAGCTCAGATTTATGATAAGTGTATTACAGAACTGGAACAGCATCTACATGCCATCCCACCAACTTTGGCCATGAACCCTCAAGCTCAGGCTCTTCGAAGTCTCTTGGAGGTTGTAGTTTTATCTCGAAACTCTCGGGATGCCATAGCTGCTCTTGGATTGCTCCAAAAGGTTGGTTCTTAAGCTATTACTTTTAGAAAATGCTAGGTGTGTAAACATTTATTGACCTGTGCCACCGTCATATTTATACAGTTAAGCTTAAGATTTCATAATATAAATCAAGTTCTATAAGTAGGTGATTTTTGTTTTCCAATGTAGAATGTAGTCATAGAAGTTTTGAATGGTAAAATTGGAAATCTTTATTTTTTTCTTAAAGATATTCCTGAGATGTGATTTGAAGAAACTTTAAAAGCCCTTCAATTGTGTGTGTGTGTGTGTGTGTGTGTGTGTGTGTGTGTGTGTGTGTGTGTGTGTGTAAGAGACAGGGTCTGTCTCTGTCACCCAGGCTTGAGTGCAGTGACGTGATCATGGACTCAAGTGAGCCTCCCACTTTACCCTCTCGAGTAGCTGGGATTACAGGTGCGCACTGCCAAGCCAAGCTAATTTTTAATTTTTTTTGTAGAGACAGGTCTTGCTTTATTGCCCAGGTTGTTCTCAATCTCCTGGGCTCAAGTGGCCTTCCCTCCTGAGCCTCCCAAAGCATTGGCATTATAGGCAGGAGCCACTGAGCCCAGCTGCCCTTTAGATTTTGAGGGACAAGTTGATCCAAGAATTTGGATCAGGGTCAGTAGGGAGCCCTGGATTTTAACACAGCAGAGCCTTTTATGACAATGAAGAGCACAGAATGAACTTAAACCAGATAGAATTTAGAGTGTGTGTGATAGGTAACTGAAGGGGATGTTTGGAGAGTGGAAAGGACAGGGAGGCTTTGGAAGGTATTTGGTACTTGGCATTGAGATTTGGTTTCTGGCTATGATAGTTGGGCCAAGCACCATATTTTCCATGGGTCTGAACACTTTCTTTCTCCCATAGGCTGTAGAAGGCTTACTAGATGCCACCAGTGGTGCTGATGCTGACCTGCTGCTGCGCTACAGGGAATGCCACCTCTTGGTACTAAAAGCTCTGCAGGATGGCCGGGCATATGGGTCTCCATGGTGCAACAAACAGATCACAAGGTCAGTAGCCATCTTCGAAAAGTAGTGAGTATTGGATTGCGACTGCCTTTTGACATAGATAGTACTGTTTATGTCCAGGGGTTTCCCTTTTTTCTAGTAGGTAGGTGGGACACTTGGACTTCCTACTTCTGAGAGGTGAGAATTGTTAAGTAGTTGTTTTCCATCTGGTCTCTACCTTCTCCCCATGTTGGATATAGAAAACCAGTACCTTATTTTGGGCAATAAATTGTAGGTCATTGTTTTAAAAGGTTTCAGTGATTTCTCAGAAGTGGTATTCATGTATAAGTATTTTAATGTCTTAAATGGAATCCTCTGTATCCTAGGTTTTGAAAGCAAAGCCTGGGCTATCTGTTCTATTTCATTACTGGCTGTTTTTCAATTTGGACACTGATTCACAGTTGAATCTCAAGGCATTCTTAATTTGGAGCACATTTCCATTGAGTACAATGGGCACTTTATACAGTTTGGTTAAGCCTATATGAGTAAAGATACTGAATTTTTTCTAGGTGCCTAATTGAATGTCGGGATGAATATAAATATAATGTGGAGGCTGTGGAGCTGCTAATTCGCAATCATTTGGTTAATATGCAGCAGTATGATCTTCACCTAGCGCAGGTATGGAAGGAATTTACTTGCAAGGACAAAAGGACTCAGGGAAGTATGTTTGCTCTTAAGTGTTTTCCCTCTTACGTTGTGTTTTCTGTGTTGCCAGTCAATGGAGAATGGCTTAAACTACATGGCTGTGGCATTCGCTATGCAATTGGTAAAAATCCTGCTGGTGGATGAAAGGAGTGTTGCTCATGTTACTGAGGCAGATCTGTTCCACACCATTGAAACCCTCATGAGGATTAACGCTCATTCCAGAGGCAATGCTCCAGAAGGGTGAGGATTAAACACTTTGAGATCCCTGTGCATGTAGTAGTCTCCTAATATCTTTAGCAATGAATGTGCAGACTTACTAACATTACTTGTTACAACTGTTTTACCAACCACATATGGGTGGATAGCTTTGGTAAGGGCTAATATTGTCACTTGAAGTATGAACGCTTAATTGACTGCCAAGTCTTCTTGGCACAGAGCAGTACATACGGTACCAGACTTAGTGTCAGAGTCCTGTGTTTAAACCCTGGTCATGCCACTTAAAAGATTTCTGATTTTAGGCAAATTGACTCACCCTCCTTAAAACTATTCTTTATAGAAAACAGGAATAATTTCTCAAAGAACTATTGGAAATCAAGAGAAGTAACGTAAAGAAAGCATGGTACATACTAGGCAAGCAGTGAATATTTGTTGACTCTGAACATCAGCTTCATTTAAATGAACACGTTTTTTGGGCAAGAAGTAGCTTAACTGAGGGCAGTCATTTGCATGTTATGTGCTCATGAGCAAGCGGATGAGAGACTAAGGATAGTTTTGTTTCAGCGTGGAAGTGGTAAAGCAAAGTGGTAAACCACCACTCTTGTGGTTGCTGTTAAATAAGTAAACTATACATCTGTATGTCTGTAAAATCACAGCTATGGGTAGACTGATTTTCACCCTGGATTTATTGTACTAGATTGCCCCAGCTGATGGAAGTAGTGCGATCCAACTATGAAGCAATGATTGATCGTGCTCACGGAGGCCCAAACTTTATGATGCATTCTGGGATCTCTCAAGCCTCAGAGTATGATGACCCTCCAGGCCTGAGGGAGAAGGCAGAGTATCTTCTGAGGGAATGGGTGAATCTCTACCATTCAGCAGCAGCTGGCCGCGACAGTACCAAAGCTTTCTCTGCGTTTGTTGGACAGGTAGAGCTTTTGGAAAGAAAGGTGCTTTTTATTCAACATAAGTAGGGTGTGATGCCTCCAATATTAAAGCTCAGTATTACGTACCTGTGGTCAGACAGTTACCTCCATACTCATGCAAACCCAGTCATCATTGTATGGTTAAATTACAGCCTGTTTTCTCATGGTTGATCACTAAGCAATAAAGGCAACATTCCCTCTCACCGTTGATTCTATATTCCATTTCAGTTGTCACAGCTACAAAGTACAATGGGTCTGATAATGAATAATGAAACTACAAAGTATATTTTTACTAGCACTGATAGGACTGTGGGCTAATAAATATGTGAAATTCTCACAATAGCCCACATTAAAAAAAATGACAAAACAATGCTTATTTAAATGGTAGAATGTTTTATTGTATTTTCTAATTTAAATATCTACCTAAACATAGTGACATGTTTCTTTGGAAAATAATTTCCAGTATTTTCATTAGATTTGATACAAATTGGACTTTGACTTAAAAGTGTTAGGAACAAAGCTCCTAGCTGAAAATCAGATTTGGCAGGAATGTTTGTAAATAGGATGAACAGGAAAAATGTCAGAACCGAGCCATAGTACCATTTAGCATTCTGTTTTTGATCGTCACTGGTTGCTTTCAGTGACTGTGAGGGAATCACACAATAAGTTCATGTGTCCTAATTATAATATAACTTGGCAAGAGTGGTACTTTTCCTGAATTGACCTTGGAATTTCCTTTATTAGAACTGTTGTAATTCTTTTTCAGGGTGAGTTGTCTGCTTATTTCTGCAGATTGACCATTATATTTCTTCAGACTGAACCCAAAACTTTTAGGTATATTGCTAAAGAAAGATTACAAATTAGGTCTCTTTTCAAATTAATGACAATTGAATGTGGAAGAGCTGACTTCAGTTCTAGAAGTTATTTGAAATTAGGTTTATTTTTCAAAATGAATGTTACTCAGTAAATCATACTGAGTATACTTCTCCCCTAAAAGAATCCAGGGAATTACAAAGCATACCCTACTGAAAAGTTATTACTGCATGTTTATAGTCTGATTTGTAATTTGAATGGAAAAATTTGGAATCCATTGGTCTTTCCGATCATTACTATTTCATGGGTATGGATGTGGCACCTGTCTCAGCCCTTCCTGCTGGCTTATTTGCTCTCATTTCATCTGTCTCTTGAAAACGATAGTGTATTATACTTTTCTGTGCTGTTTTGTATCCTTCTGAAAATTCTTTCCTTCTTGTGCTCCTACTTGACCATAGTACTCTGTCCTTATTCCTCAGTCACTTTTAGTTTTACAGATACCAGTGTAGACAAAATCCCTTTGCCATGCTGGCATTCTGTCCTAGTAGGGTACAGTATTATCATAGTCTAACCAATTCAGTTGTCTTTATTGCTTATCAGGGACAGTTAAGTTGTTTCAGAAATTTCAAGGTAACCTTGAAGTTTTTTTTCTGAACTTGGTTTCTCTGTTTAGTAAGTACTGACCTGTTCTTCCTCTTAATGCGTATTTCACTGTTGTCTTTTTTGTTTGTTTGTTTTAAAGGAGTGAGGGGAACTAGCCAAATAACATTCCTGCTGTGCTTCACTTCTAGTTCATATGTCATATAGTTTCTAATTTTTCCTTTCTTTTAAATAAACTTGTGTTTCCCACATTATTTTAACTTAGTATAACATTTTATTACATTAAAATACCTAGATCAGATTTGCGTATATTTCCATTTGGTACTTACCTATTGTACAAATTATTGATTTTTCTGGGGGTAGCTTGTTGGAGTTTTAAAAGCTTTGTTATTAAGTCAGTTTGAGGAAATTATCTTCAAATCCTTGAGAAGTAAATTACCTTAAATTCTGTGAGAAAGTAAAATACATGCAATTTAGTCTCCTCTTTGGAGTCCACAATGTCTTAATATGACTTAAAGTTACGAACAGTTGGTTTTATTTGCATGGTTAATTTCCCACATTATTTAGTGGGGACCTACTGTTCAAAATTGCCATGATAATCTGTCTGTCAGTTTCCATCTTCCCTGTTCTACATTAAACTTAAAACTGGAGGAATTGTGTCATGGCACCTTAATGGGAAAATAATTCTGATAATACGTTTATTACAATGTAAGAATTAGAAATATGACAGTAGGAACAAATGAGAATATCTCTTAAGCATGAAAATTAAAGGTATATCAAGTTTATTTGTGTGTGTTACCTCATTGTGTCTTTATTTTTTGTTCCTGTGGTAGATGCACCAGCAAGGAATACTGAAGACTGATGATCTCATAACAAGGTTCTTTCGTCTGTGTACTGAAATGTGTGTTGAAATCAGTTACCGTGCTCAGGCTGAGCAGCAGCACAATCCTGCTGCTAATCCCACCATGATCCGAGCCAAGTGCTATCACAACCTGGATGCCTTTGTTCGACTCATTGCACTGCTCGTGAAACACTCAGGGGAGGCCACCAACACTGTCACAAAGATTAATCTGCTGAACAAGGTCTGAAATCCTTTCTTGCCTTAGTCTTGGTCTATATCAGTGGGGTATTTTTTTTATTTTTTTATTTTTTTATTTTTTTATTTTTTAAGAGAGTCTCACTCTGTCACCCAGGCTGGAGTACCTCCCAAGTAGCTGGGAATACAGGCATGAGCCACGATGCCTGGAGCTTTTCTATTTTTAGTAGAGACAGGGTCTCACCATGTTGCCCAAGCGGGTCTCAAACTCTTGGCCTCGAGTGAGCCACCTGCCTTGGCTTCCCAGAGTGCTAGGATTATGGGCATGAACCACCATGCCCGGCCACGTCAGTGGTTTCTTTTTTTCTTTTTTTTTGAGATGGAGTCTCACTCTGTCGCCCAGGCTGGAGTGCAGTGGTGCGATCTCGGCTCACTGCAAACTCTGCCTCCTAGATTTGTATCTACCTCCTCTCTACACCATTCTCCTGCCTCAGCCTCGTGAGTAGCTGGGACTACAGGCACTCACCACCACGCCCGGCTAATTTTTTGTTTTGTTTGTTTTATGTTTTTTGAGACGGAGTCTCATTCTGTCACCCAGGTTGCAGTGCAGTGGTGCAATCTCGGCTCACTGCAAACTCTTCCTCCCAGGTTCACACCATTCTCCTGCCTCAGCCTCCTGAGCAGCTGGGATTACAGGCGTCCACCACTGCGCCCTGCTAATTTTCTGTATTTTTAGTAGAGACGGGGTTTCACCGTATTAGCCAGGATGATCTTGATCTCCCGACCTCGTGATCCGCCAGCCTCGGCCTCCCAAAGTGCTGGGATTACAGGCATGAACCACCAAGCCGAGTCACATCAGTGGTTCTTAACCCTATTTGAGTCCCTCAAGTGATCTGCCTGCCTCAGCTTCCCAAAGTGCTGGGATTACAGGCATGAGCCACCATGCCTGGCCACATCAGTGGTTCTTAACCCTATTGAGGCCAACCCTTCCCCAAAACATTTTGTTAACGCCTCTTTTCTGTCCTGAAATTAAATTTGTAGATATGTAAACATATCCGCTCTGTCTTAGAAACAGAATATAGTGCCTTAATAGAAACACAAAAAGAGATCATAATGTATTTCAGTATGTTAATGCTTGGTAGTGACTACAGTATGAATTTGCCCCATACACAGAATCACTGTGAGTGGGTGGCTAGAAGTGCCCCCTGCTGATAGATTGGCAACTCAAGTACGTGAGTGACATTAGTCATTGGCTTATTTACACAGTGGAGTTCTTGGAAACCTGAATATTAAAGCAGTGCAAAAATACATGTAAAAATGGACTTTGATTTTGGATTTGGGAAATTAGAGATGTGTTCTTCAAGCCCCTCACTGTTCAGTGGGCAAGTCAAGTGGAATGAGATCTCTGCAGCCTAACAGCTTTCCTGGCCCCTGCCTACTAAATGCCAAGATAAGTGTAAATCATTGCCACATGCCAACTTCATGTCAGACCAGACAAATTAGATTGTTATATTGTGTTAACATGGTGAAATGTAAGGGGGCCTTGCTGATTTCTAGAGCTGAAGAAAAACCATTGGGCGTTTGTAGAGAGTATTCAGGTATGGTCCAAGGATGTTGAAACTCAAAGAAACATACAAAACACTGAAGGCGGAGTCAGACCAATTTATGGCCCCATCGGCTGCCAGCATGTAATTTTGTATTCAAATTGTATATATGCTTTCTTTTAATGTTGGGTTTAAGAATGCAGACTTTAAAAAGCATGACATCAAAGTGGTGAGTGAATTATCTGAATGATTTACAAGCTCTAATTTGTGTTTTACATAGGTCCTTGGTATAGTAGTGGGAGTTCTCCTTCAGGATCATGATGTTCGTCAGAGTGAATTTCAGCAGCTTCCCTACCATCGAATTTTTATCATGCTTCTCTTGGAACTCAATGCACCTGAGCATGTGTTGGAAACCATTAATTTCCAGACACTTACAGCTTTCTGGTGAGAATTGCATTTGAAATTTTGTGTTAAGGTTTGCTGGATTAATGTAGTAAAATTTGGGGAGTAGAACCCTTGAGCATTTTGAGCCTACATTCATGTGCTGTTCACTGTATTTAAGTTGGACTGTGCTTCTGACTAAGGTTTTTCTTCTTTCAGCAATACATTCCACATCTTGAGGCCTACCAAAGCTCCTGGCTTTGTATATGCCTGGCTTGAACTGATTTCTCATCGGATATTTATTGCAAGAATGCTGGCACATACGCCACAGCAGAAGGTGTGGCTGCAGTTTATCTCCTGTAGATGAAGACTATGACTACCTGGGCTTATTTATTAGCATTGCCTATAGATTTCTGTTAGTCATTTAGTAGTAATTGTACTTCTTCCAAACTTAGTTGGGAATTCTATTTAGTGTTCACTCAAGTCAAGTACTTGACTGCCTCTGCCTGAAAGCCATTCTTCAGTGATTAGGTGTTGCTGCTTCAAGGTTGTGGGCCCCCTGTGTCAGTCTCTCAGGTTTTTTAAAATTGTTTTTTCCTTTCTTTTAAAATGTTTTGCTTCTTTATACACAGGAATGATTTATTTTACATATTTGTCAGTTAAGGGGTTTTTTGGGGTGGTAGGGGTGTTGTTTTTAAAGTTGAAATCCATGTGTGCCCTCATAAATATCTGAATAAATCTCTGGGTAATAGGGCTCTGGAACTTGTTGATTTTACAGACTCTCACTTTAAATGCGGAAGGCTCAAACTAAGGTTGAGGACTACTGGGCTATGTTATTTTGAAGGATTATGATCCAGTTCTATTTAAAAGTTCTTTATCTAATTGGTAATACAACACAGTTAACATGAGAAGTTCTTTTCCTCCCATCTTGAAATTAAATTGGCAAATGAGTACTGCAGAAAGTACCATTTTTTGGCCCCTCAGATCAGAAGAAATGTGACTGCTATGTAATGGAGTGAACTTGACAGAAGGTGAAATAGCTCTTAAATGAAATTGGTTTTGTTTGGTGGAGAAGGGTATTCTAGGAGGAAGAAACACAACATATGAAATACAGTTATCGAAGAATTAATTGAACATAATTGGTATAGTTGGGGGAGGGTGAGCAGGCCGACTTTGGCTGAAAATAGAGAATTCATGTGGACTCAACAAGGTTATTCGCGAAGAGTTGAGGAGTTGAAAGAGGGAAAAGAAATGGCCGAGACTTAATAAGGAATTAAGAAAACACATTTCTAGTTGTCAGTTTCTGCAGTTGACTGTTTTGTGTTCTATCAGAAGTTTCCTCTCTAAATTTTTAAATTTTGCTGCAGGTACACAGGGACCATTATGTCTTGAAATCTCTGGAGCCAGTTTGTTTCAAATATTATTTCCCACTATCTCTGTAATAACTTGGTCCTTTTTAATCTTTTTAATGCCAATCTTTTTTCTTTTCTTTTCTTTTTTTTTGAGACGGAGTTTTGCTCTTGTTGTCCAGGCTGGAGTGCAGTGCCGCGACCTCGGCTCACTGCAACCTCTGCCTCCCAGGTTGAAGTAATTCTCATGCCTTAGCCTCTGGAGTAGCTGGGATTACAGGTGACCACCACCACGCCTGGCTAATTTTTTGTATTTCAGTAGAAACGGGGTTTCAACATGTTGGCCAGGCTGGTCGCAAACTCCTTACTTCAGGTGATCCAGCGGCACTCAGCCTCCCAGAATGCTGGGATTACAGGCGTGAGCCATTGTGCCTGGCCTTAAATGCTGATCTTTAGTAGAGATACTTCCTCTGTTAAGAAGTTAAGTCAGTGTAGCTGCTTGGGCAACTTGTAGTGGCTGAAAAACAGCTGAGTATAATTATGACTCATACATTTCTTTCTTTCAGGGGTGGCCTATGTATGCACAGCTACTGATTGATTTATTCAAATATTTAGCGCCTTTCCTTAGAAATGTGGAACTCACCAAACCTATGCAAATCCTCTACAAGGTAATTAACTTGTATTTATTACAAATTAAAATAACTGAGATCTTAAAAATACACTTCAGGAATCTGAGGCCTTATTTTCTTTTTATTAAGCCTTTAAGGCAAGACATACATTCAGAAAAGTGTAAAAACCAAGTGTACTTGCATAATCAGCACCCAGATTGTACAGTGTTTGTATGTTCAACTTTAGAAGATACTACAGTTTTACAAAGTGTTTGTATCAGTTTACACTTTTACACAGCACAGAGGAGTTACTCTTTTTCCCCACATCTTGCCATACCTGGTATTGTCTGTTTTTCATTTTAGCCATTTTGGCAGTTGTATTGTGAGATCGCATTGTGGATTTAATTTCCTTGGTGATTTATCTCCTTTTTTTTTTTTTTTTTTTTTTTTTTTTTTGCGGGGGGGAGACAGTCTTACTCCGAAACCCAGGCTGGAGTGCAGTGGCGTGATCTCGGCTTACTGCAACCTCCGCCTCCCAGGTTCAAGTGATTCTTGTTCCTCAGCCTCCCTAGTAGCGGAGACTACAGGCATGTGCCACCACGCCTGGCTAACTTTTTGTATTTTTAGTAGACATGGGGTCTCATCATGTTGGCTACGCTCGTCTCAAACTCCTGACCTTAAGTGATCGGTCCGCCTCAGCCTCCTGAAGCGCTGGGATTACAGACCTGAGCCACTGCACCCAGCCTCCTTGATGATTCCTTAATGAGGTTTTCATGTGTAGATCAGCCATGGATATCACCTTTTTGTGGTGCTCCTCTTCCAGTCTTGGCTCTTGTTTGTATTTTTATTTATTAAATAATTCTTTATATGTTTTAAATGCAAGCCCTTTGTTACTGTATATTCAGACATCTCCCATTCTCACAGCTTGCCCTTTTACTCCCTTAAAGGGGAGGTGTCTTTTGAGGATCGGAAGCTTTAAAATTTATTGTAGTCAAAATTGCAGATTTTTAAACTTTTATTAAAAGTTGCTTTTTGTGACGTGTAGGAAATCTTTGCGTGTCTCAACATGCTAAGATGTTCTATTTTCCACCTATCTGAATTGTCAGATTTATGAGCATAAAATCATTTAATGTTCTGAAACTATTTTTTATGACTGTAGGATCTGTAATGTGTCCTCACATTAATGATTTTTGTGTTTTCTCTGTCTTGGTTAGGGTTTATCAATTTATTTTTTCTAATAACTATCTTGGGCTTTGATTTTCCCCCTTTTGGTACTTTAAAAAATTTATTATACGCTTTTACTCTGCTTTGATTTTCGTTAGTTTTTTTTTTTTTTTTTTTTTTTTTGAAAGCTTCTGAAGATAGATGCTTATTACATCATTGTATCTTTGTTTTTCGTCCAGCCTCCTCTTCTAGCATATTCATTTCAGCCTGTAAACTACTGATGCCTAGTTTTTCGTCATACGTAAATGGAAATATTTGATAAATCGTCTGTGATAATGTTAATTAAAGCCTAAAACTTTTTAAGAAATGTTACTAAAGTATACTTTATTCTTTTTGTGTGTGGGGGGGGGCTTAACGTTATAATAGGAAAATGTTACTCCATTTTCCTTACTTAGTGTGGAAATATTTTTCTTGTTTTTTAAAAATAGGGCACTTTAAGAGTGCTGCTGGTTCTTTTGCATGATTTCCCAGAGTTCCTTTGTGATTACCATTATGGGTTCTGTGATGTGATCCCACCTAATTGTATCCAGTTAAGAAATTTGATCCTGAGTGCCTTTCCAAGAAACATGAGGCTCCCCGACCCATTCACTCCTAATCTAAAGGTAAGGTTCTAACTAGTTAAAGGAAAACTTGTGTCTTAGTATTTCAGTCCTTTCTCTGATAAGTAGACTGTTCCGTACTTCCCTACCCATATAACATGCATACTGTTAAGGGTACCCTTTAAAGGAAATAATCATGTTATTAAGCCTGATACAGGGTATGATATTGTTGCTGTTGCTGGTGAATATTGATTCACAGCCTTTTTCTAATTGCTAGTTTTCATATTAATTTTGATATTAAATTTAGCTCTATTTACAGAACCCCAGCTTAGGTGTTGGGGCAGTCATTTGCTGGGTGTGCCCCCCATGGCAAAGAATTGCAGAACAAACAGACCTTTGTAATCTTTTTCTTTTTTTTGAGGCAGTCTTACTCTGTGACCCAGGCTGGAGTGCAGTGGTACAATCTTGGCTCACTGCAACCTCCCCTTCGCTGGTTCAAGCTATTCTCCCGCCTCAGCCTCCCAAGTAGCTGGGATTACAGGCACGCGCCACCACACCTGGCTAATTTTTGTATGTGTTTAGTAGATATGGGGTTTCGCCTTGTTAGCCAGGTTGGTTTCAAGCTCCTGACCTCAAGTGATCTGCCTGCCTTGGCCTCCTAAAGTGCTGGGATTACAGGCATGAGCCACCACTCCCTGCCATAGTCTCCATATTTCACAGTTTTGTGTATCTGTGTGCTTGTGCGAGTTGTTCCTTGGTCCCTTGCTATTCTTGGAGGATTGGTTCTACGACCCACTGGGACACCGAATTTTAAGTAAGCTTAAGTCTCTTATGTAAAGTGGCATATAACCTTTGCGTATCCCCTTAAATGACATCTGTATTGCTTATGATACCTAATGTAGTGTAATGCTATTATGGAAGTAACTATTTTAAACTATATTAGTAACTTACTAAAATTTGTGGTTTTTAATTGTATTATTTTATTATTTATTTGTTTGTTTTGAGATGGAGTCTTGCCCTTTTGCCCAGGCTGAAGTGCAGTGGCGCAATCTCGGCTCACTGCAACCTCTGCCTCCTGGGGTCCAGTGATTTTCCTGCCTCAGCTTCCCAAGCAGCTGGTACTATAGGTGCCCACCACCATGCCTGGCTAATTTTTTTTTGTATTTTTAGTAGTGACGGGGTTTCACTAGTTGTCTAGGCTGGTCTCAAACTCCTGCCCTCATGATCTGCCTGCCCTGACCTCCCAGAGTGCTGGGATTACAGGCATGAGCCACCATACCTGGCCTTTATTGTTGCATTATTTTTTATTGACCCCATCATCTGCCTCTACCTTCATCCTCCATATTTTCTATTTGAGGTTAATTGGATATGGAACCTAAGGGTATGGAGAACCCACTGTATTTTTTTAAGTCATTGGAATAAAGGAGAGAGAGGACCACTTAAAATCTCAACAGTCTGACATGGCTACTATAGTTTGTTTGTTTAAGAGAGGGGGTTCTCGCTGTGTTGCCCAGACTGAAGGGCAGTGACTATTCACAGGTGCGAACATAGTGCACTTCAGCCTCAGGCTCCTGTCCTCAAGCTGTCCTCCTGCCTCAGCCTCCAGAGTAGCTGGGACTAGAGGTGCACGCCACTAGAAGAGCCCAGCTATAGTTTAAATGTAGTCTCTGTCACATGCATTTTTTTGTTTTTGTTTTGAGACAGAGTTTTGCTCGTTGCCCAGGCTGGAGTGCAATGGCACGATCTCCGGCTCACTGCAACCTCTGCCTCCTGGGTTCAAGCGATTCTCCTGCCTCAGCCTCCCAAGCAGCTGGGATTACAGGCACCACACCCAGCTAATTTTGTATTTTTAGTAGAGACGGGGTTTCTCCATGTTGGTCAGGGTGGTCTCGAACTCTGAACCTCAGGTGATCCATCCGCCTCAGCCTCCCAAAGTGCTGGGATTACAGGCGTAAGCCACCACGCCCGGCTTCATTTTTTTTTTTTTTTTTTAAAAGGAGTAAGTGTGATGTCTTGTCTTGCTGGGGCTTCTTTTCAAAGACTCTTGGTGAGGAATGTTATTCTGGATTATTATTTTGAAATCTAAGTCCAGGAAAAGTCAGTCAGTTGTGCAAATTAGACCTTTGCCCAAAAGGTATCTTGCTTCTGGAAAGGAAAAACATTATGGAGTGAGAAATTCTTATCATTTTGTACCAAGATTCTTCTAAAGAAAGAAAGACTGATTAAAGTAGTAAAATGTGGCAGCTGTGCCCTTCAAGGCGTTTATAGTGTATATAGTTTTAGAAAACCAGTCCCATCACTTTTTAGCATAGATGTAATTTACTAATAAAAATGACTCTGCTTGTGATTCTTGCATTTTATCTGTGGCAGGTGGACATGTTGAGTGAAATTAACATTGCTCCCCGGATTCTCACCAATTTCACCGGAGTAATGCCACCTCAGTTCAAAAAGGATTTGGATTCCTATCTTAAAACTCGATCACCAGTCACTTTTCTGTCTGATCTGCGCAGCAACCTACAGGTTAATTGGTTTGGCTTAAAACTCAGCTATGTCTTCCATAGAAAGCACTTTCTATGTATGGTTCTGTGTGTGGTCCATTTGGGAGTTAGTCTTTTATTGTCATTTCCATCAGTTGGGTGAGGTTCACTGGATTTATGTATTTTACTAGTTCATTTCATCAGTGATATTTTGCTACAGCTTTGGACAAGACAGCCCTATAAGAGTAGACCACAAACAGTCATTAGCTGTTGGTACTTCCAGGGTTTTTCTGAATATGTGGATGCTGATTTACATTTCTCTGTAGGGTATTTTGAAAGTTATATATTTACAATCTGTATATGCCATGCAACTACAACTTTCTCTCCAAATCTTTAATTGACACAGTGCATATTTTGATTTTATAAACTTTAGAGTTGTGCCTTGAGTACAGTGATAGAAGCTTTGGCTTTCTGAGGGAAATCACATTTCTCTTACTGATACAACCACCTTTGGAGCATCTGTGTATTTGTTAAATAATCTCAAAAATTGAAGCAAGTGAATCACCATAAATGTTTAGCCTTTCCATGAAGGTGTAAGAAGGGTTTAGAAATACTGGTGCTAGAATTGGTCCTCTGCAGGAGTAAGCATAAAGAGTTCTCTTTTGCTCATGTTAAGGTATCCAATGAACCTGGGAATCGCTACAACCTCCAGCTCATCAATGCACTGGTGCTCTATGTCGGGACTCAGGCCATTGCACACATCCACAACAAGGGCAGCACGCCTTCAATGAGCACCATCACTCACTCAGCACACATGGATATCTTCCAGAATTTGGCTGTGGACTTGGACACTGAGGGTGAGTGAAGCCTGCCAGTTTTCAGAGTAGAGTTCTCTGTGCTTTTTGCTACAGTCTGATCACAAAAATGTAAAAATGCTTCAAGCCACAATAGTTGAAGTCATGTTCTGTCAGTATATTTATTCACAGGTCTGGCTGATTATTTTATCTTTAATTGGACATTATCTGCTCAGTGCAGAAAATACAAAAAAGCATAAAGGAAAGAATTATCCAGAATCATGCAGTTATCAATTTTGGTGTATGTGACTGAAGTTTTTCAGTGTGAAAATAAACTTAAAGTTCCTTTAAACATAGGCTCTTGTTACGTTGTTTTGTTAGGCTGCCTTATATAATAGCATTTTTATTGGTGCCCGTTTGGCAGGTATCTTGTTAAATGTTCATATATGAAGATTAATGAATAGGACTCTCCTGTTCTGCAAAAAGCTCACAGTATAACTCCTGTTGCAGGTTGCAGCTTTTCCACTTGAGCTACATTTATTTTGGTCCTCTATGTGTATCTTATATAATAGAGACCCCAGTTAGGTGCTAACTAGTTGTGCAGTCCTGTCCAGTTTTTGCATACATATATTTTAGGGGGACACTACTCTTTAACTTGAGAGATACATTATTGTTGCATATATGCTGCATGCCTGTATGTGGGATGGATTTAACACAGCTTAAATTCAAGATAAAACAAAATTGAATACCATCACGTCCAGAGCTCGGCAATAAAAGGACGGAAGCCTTTAGAGAAACATGTCACTGTGATAGACTCACAAACACGAGTAATGTCAAGCAGAGGCAGACAACCAAACCAAATTAAGATAATACTTACTCCAATGTAGTTTAGATTAATGGTTCTCAAAATGTGGGCTGGGTACCCTTAGGGTGTCAAGACCTTTTTAGGAGGGCTGTGACAAAAAAAAAAAAAGGGTGTCAAAACCGTTTTTTTTTTTTTTTAAAAGCAATAGAGTCTTGCTCTCTTACCCAGGCTGGAAGGCAGTGGCTAAATATCAGCTCACCACAACTTCCGCCTCAGCCCCGAGGAGCTGGGAGTACAGGCACATGCCACCACGCCCAGCTTATTTTTCTGTATTTTTAGTAGAGAGGGGGTTTCACCATCTTGACCAGGCTGTTCTTGAGCCCCTCACCTCAAGTGATCCACTTGGCTCAGCCTCCCAAAGTGCTGGGATTACAGGCGTGAGCCACCCCGCCCGGCCCAAAACTGTTTTCATCATAAAACAACATTTACATTTTTGGGTCTATTTTGTCATGTGTACAGTTGAATTTCTCAGAGGTTACATGAAATATACTGTAACAAGTTGAACACAGAAGCAGAAATGAAAATCCAGTTGTCTTTTATTAAGCAAGACTTAGAGATCTGCAAAATGTAGAAAAACATAGTGATGAGTGTCACCAGAAAATAGTTCATGTTACTTATATTAGCATATAGTGGGTCTGTTTTTAAAAATGAATATTTAAAAAAACCTAATTTCTAATGTGGAAAATACTGAAATTAAACTCACAGAAATGAGAACTCTTCGGGGTCCCGAGAACCACTGCTTTAAACCAAAGATTAATTTGAAAGCCTCTGTCAGAAACCCAAACCCTAGCCAGTTAGAACTGTTTTCCCATGTTGGCCTTTCAGACTAAGTCCTAAGTCAAGGTTTCTTAATTTCTAGGTCGCTATCTCTTTTTGAATGCAATTGCAAATCAGCTCCGGTACCCAAATAGCCACACACACTACTTCAGTTGCACCATGCTGTACCTTTTTGCAGAGGCCAATACGGAAGCCATCCAAGAACAGATCACAAGGTAAGAAAGCAGCTTATTTTTTTAAATGCTTCAAAAGGGTTTCCTTCCTTTCATCTTAAATTCTTTTTTTTTTTTTTTTTTTTTTTTTTAAATTCTCTATGCTTTCAGTGTTCAGTGAAAATCTATTGTTTGGTTGGTTTGGGTGTTTTTTTTTTTGGGAGATGGAGTGTTGCTCTATCACTGAGTCTGGAATGCAGTGGTGCGATCTTGGCTCACTGCAACCTCCACCTCCCAGGTTCAACCTTTCTCGTGTCTTAGCCTCTCAAGTAGCTGGGATTCCAGGCATCTGCCACCATGCCCAGCTAATTTTTGTATTTTAGTAGAGACGGGGTTTCACCATGTTGGCCAGGCTGGTCTTGAACTTCTGACCTCAAGTGATCCGCCCACCTCAGCCTCCCAAAATGCTGGCATTACAGGTGTGAGCCAGTGCACCTGGCCTTCAGTGAAAATCTTTTACATGTCCAATAATGTGTTAAATGTGGGATACAATTGTGAGCAAAATGGGGATGGTTGCTGCCCTCCTAATACTCATTCTGATGAACATGAATCACAAGTAGAGAATTATAAATCGTAATCATGGCTTAAATGAAAAGTAGTTTACACCACAAGGCACATTTTGATTAAAGGTCAGGAGTTTCTCTGAGTTGGTGGTGATAACCAGTCGTAAATCATGCATGCCTATGGAAGACTGTGTTAAGGACCCTGGACTTTTCCTCATTACCTCTGGGTTGAAAGCAGTAGCAATAACAGGAAATAACAATAGTTAGGAATCTGTTGCCGGATTGCCTAGACTATATATAGCATTAGAGAGATTGTGATATATATATATACACACACACAAACACTTTAAAAATTGGGCTAGACTCTTAAAACTTGCTCATTTGCCTAATAATACCTATGATGCTAAATATGGTATTCCTTTGATTTGTGTACTAAAATTTAATATCTTATTGGATGCTTAGATGATGATGATCCATTTTGTTTATATAAAGCTGCAGTAAGTCTCCTTGGGCTTGTAATCTTTGTTATGCTTCATGTACAGTTGGTACATGAAAGGATATAAAAGCCAATACTGGCATTCAGAAAAATTTTACCAATTTACACGTGCACTAGCAATGTTAGAATTCTTTTGAGACAGAGTCTCGCTTTGTCGCCCAGGCTGGAGTGCAATGCCTCAATGTTGGCTCTGTACAACCTCTTCCTCCTGGGTTCAAGCAATTCTCTGCCTCAGCCTCCTGAGTAGCTGGGATTATAGGCACCTGCCACCACACCTGGTTAATTTGTTGCATTTTTAGTAGAGATGGGGTTTCACCATCTTGGCCAGACTCGTCTTGAACTCCTGACCTTGTGATCCACCCGTCTCAGCCTCCCAGAGTACTGGGATTACAGGTGTGAGCCACCGAGTCCAGCCTGCAGTGTTAGAATTCTTATTTTCTATTTCCTTACTTTTCATTGAGAGTGAGCTTGCTTGCTTATTTATTTATTTGAGACAGTCTCTGTCGCCCAGGCTGGAGTATAGTGGCATGATCTCGGCCCACCACAGCCTCCCACCTACCAGGTTCAAGTGATTTTCCTGCCTCAGCCTCCGACTGCTGGGATTACAGGCATGTGCCACCATGCCTAATTTTTGTATTTGTAGCAGAGACGTGGTTTCACTATGTTGGCCAGGTTGGTCTTGAACTCCTGACCTCAGGTGATCCACCTGCCTCAGCCTCCCAAAGTGCTGGGATTACAGGCATGAGCCACTATGCCTGGCCTGGGAGCTTATTCTGGAAATTACTACTTTTTGTACTAACTTTGTGTGCCATGTACTCTGGGCTTTATGTGGCTTCCTCTCCCCCATGACCCCTTATTCTGAACAGTTCTGAGGTAGATACCATTATCTGTACTTTACATTAATACTTAGTCTTCTAGGGCTAAGAGCAAGGTTCAAACCCAGGTATTCCATCCCATGCCATTTGGAGTATATTGATTAATCCACTTGTCTTTACTACTAAAGGTGAAAACTTTTGCCTGTGGTTTAATAATCAGGGAGAAGTTAGAAAAAAGGGTAATGGAAGAATCATCATGAATTTGTATGCTTCGGTGCATTAACTAGCTCTTTTCTCCCCTTTCCCAGAGTTCTCTTGGAACGGTTGATTGTAAATAGGCCACATCCTTGGGGTCTTCTTATTACCTTCATTGAGCTGATTAAAAACCCAGCGTTTAAGTTCTGGAACCATGAATTTGTACACTGTGCCCCAGAAATCGAAAAGTGAGTTCAAAGTAATTTTTAATTGTCTAGGAATGAGACTGGAGACTGAAAACCTTATTTGTCTCTAGGTTGGGTCAGTGATTAGTAGTTGAATGAGATGCAGGGTATTGTTAGGCCTACTCTTTAATCACAGATTTGTAACTGTCTTCATCCTTCAGGTTATTCCAGTCGGTTGCACAGTGCTGCATGGGACAGAAGCAGGCCCAGCAAGTAATGGAAGGGACAGGTGCCAGTTAGATGAAACTGCATCTCCGTTGTACGTGTGTCAGCCTAGAGGTCTCACTGCACCGAGTTCACAAACTGACTGAAGAATCCTTTCAGCTCTTCCTGACTTTCCCAGCCCTTTGGTTTGCGGGTATCTGCCCCAACTACTGTTGGGATCAGCCTCCTGTCTTATGTGGGCACGTTCCAAAGTTTAAATGCATTTTTTTGACTCTTGGCCAAAATTTAGAAGATGCTGTGAATATCATTTTGAACTTGTGTAAATACATGAAAGAGAAAACCTTTGTCTGGAACTTCTTGGCTTTGTGCAAGCTGTGTCCAAGGCAAGTACATAAACTGGTACCTTGTAATAAAGAGGCAGCTGATGCCATGCACTTGTCTGAGGGCACAGCTCCATGTCCTCTGACATTCCTGGTGTCCCAAAGAATAGCAAAAAGCCAGTTTGAATATTATGTAACTTATTTTTTTAATGTGGACAGGGGACCTTAAAAATCACTAAGTTATTAAAAATGTGGATGTGCTAGAATTTGATGTCTGGGAACATGGGAAGGGCTCACAATTGGAATCCCATGAGTTTCTGTTTTTCTCTACCCAAACCCATTCCAAAGCTGACTGCATTTGTACCATCTTACTTATTTTGGGGATTACACACCTCAGCCGCATGAGATGGGGGTCAGCTCTTTATATAAAGGGAAACCAGACCAGGCCTAAAGCCCACCCCCTACCCTCACCCCTACATCCCTCTTCTGAAACTTAAAAACAGTGGGAATATAGGAAAGGGAACTAAATCTCATTAATTGTTCTCCCCATTACCCCACTGAATGGCCATACAGGCTAAGCTGAATAATGACAAAGTTGAAAGGACCAATACAGCCCTTTTATAAAAGGGTTTTGAATGTTTTGCAAATGTATTGGTCCCTGTGTTGTATTTTGTAGCCTTTTCCCGGGCTTCAGCTCCCCTACTTCTTGTATGTGTATGCATACTGTAGCTAACCATTAAAGTCATGACACACATGAGTCCACTGTGCCTTTCTCAGTAGCAGCAGCCAGTGCTGGTAGTGAGGAGGAAAAGTGGACAGTCCAGCCTTGCAGACCTTGGGGCCATCGGGGACCATCAACTACTTGCTGAATGATAGGTCATTCCCACTAAACTGGCATGTTTAAGGAAACTATTTTTCTTCCTATTTCAACACTGGAAAATTGCTGGAGCAGGTTTCTCTGGTTAAACAGAATTTAAAATGCCCAGTTTTAATACCCCCCAGGTATTTTGGTATTTTTTCTTTTTAAAGAAAATGAGTAGATGTGTATTTTAAAACTTAACCCACTTAAAATTTGCCTTACCTTTCATGACTGTCAAGTTTTACAGCCAGAGAGGACAAAATAGTTCAACATTAAATAATTGAAGTCCTCCATGAGTGATGTCTTAGGGTTTATTCCCTGAGGGGTGGTTTGTGCCATCTAGAGTGAACTTCGGGTAACTGATCATTGAGTGCCAGTTACACAGCTTATTAAATCCAGTCTTTTAAATAAAGGTTAAGTGATTTCCTCAAACTAGACTTAGATTTAAACCAGGGTCTACGTCCAAAGTCTATTATTAAATGCTGAAACACAACAAGAAGACCTATTACTACCATATTTCCACTGGCTTTGGTTAAAACTGAGAACAAAATAGCTGTAACATGCTTTAACAATTAGCAGTGATTCCCAAGTCTGCTGTTCTCAATCCTAAAACACATCACCCTTACCTCAGTTTATCCTAGCACACCACCTTTGCTACTTTTCCTCTTGGTGTTTAATAAGAAAAAGATCCAAATTTTCCTCTTTTTCAAACATCAATGAGTACTAGCTTAGAATAAAAGTTCTTACTGCTGTTCCTTCAGGGAACAGGGAAACTGCCAACTTGTGTCAGTTCCAACAACTGATGTAAGATCATCTTCTGACCATAGCGAACCTGTAAGGCTTGCTGTTCCCTCCAGCTGAGTTGGGCATAGACTTCCTTATTACTGAGTAAATCTTGGTCAGTTTTTAAGTCTGTGGCATAAGTCTGTAAGGTCAATAGAACACTGTTTCGAAGCAGCTGTCTCCACGATGCTTTGAGCTTGGGAATATTTGTGATCGTCAGGCTGCCCTCTTCCCTTTTATTATCTCCCCCTCCATCCTGGTCTTTAAGCTCTCTGAACTCCTCAGCAGGCATGCACAGTACCTAGAAACAACCACAGAGCCCTTTAATTAGGATGTACTACTTTTGTACTTCCAAAATGATTCAGGAGATTAAACCCATCTTAGCATGTATTAAAAACCCCACATTTCCTCATCTTCTAGCTGTTTTGCTTTAAATACTTAGATTATCAGGATTAAATGGCCATTTTCAGCCCTTTACCTTTAGTGTGGTGATCAGCTCCTCTTCAGTTAGCACCTCCTCCCTCCCTATCACAAAGGCTCCTTCTTCCCCTACCATCTCCAGTTTGCATAGAAAATCCCAGCGCTCATACACTAGGAGCCTTTCAGCTTCAGTTTTTGTTCCTATAGATGAAATAGCAATGTGAAAGGCTCAGTACACCCAATGGCTCATTTTTTCTTTAGTCTGCCACCCAGTCTACAAAGCCAACTGCTATTTAGCAAAGCTGTTTAACCTGAGGTGGGTATAGACACACCATAAGTGTCAAATATTGAGTTAACGATACACTCACCCTGTAAAGCTGCTTCACGAACTGTCACCATCTGAATGTCAGCTGTGTCATCTGTGTTGTCAGGATATGGTTCAACAAAACCGTACATATGAATCAGTTGCCAGTTAGCCATTTGCCCATAAGTGTTGAAAATCTCATGGCCTTTAGGAATGGGCTGAGTGGCTACCATCCGAAGACAATTCTGAGGTGAAAGGGAGAAGCTGGGGCCATGCCTTTCACGGGCCAGCCCCATGAAGATTACTTCCACTTAAGAGCCTTTAGCAGGTGTAGTTCAGCCATGGGACTGATGCTGTTAGCTACCAAAGTTCTACCTTTAGTTCCTGTTAGACCCTGAACTGTGAAACAAAAAAGGGTTAGGCTAACTTTCAAAGGCCAGCTTCATGTTTAAGTGGGTGGATTTCTGCACAGTCCTCTTCAGCACTTAAAAAGTTGCTAGCTTTAAAAATGAAATTTTTGGCTGGGCGCGGTGGCTCACACCTGTAATCCCAGCGCTTTGGGAGGCCAAGGTGGGTGGATCACCTGAGGTCAGGAGTTCCAAGACCAGCCTGGCCAACATGGCGAAACCCTGTCACTACTAAAAAATACAAAAATTAGCCGGGTATGGTGGCGGGAGCCTGTAATCCCAGCTACTTGGGAGGTTGAGGCAGGGAGAATTGCTTGAACCCGGGAGGCGGAAGTTGTAGTGAGCTGAGATCACGCCACTGCACTCCAGCCTGGGTGACACAGCAAGACTCCTTCTCGGCGCGGGGTGGGGCGGGGGAATGAAACTTTCGCAGATCAAAGTGGGAAAGGAAAATGGAGGCAAGGATTAAGAAATAACCATACTTAACTAATTTTCAATCCTATAAATGTGTCATCTTTTCAGGCAACTTTTCCGTATAGAACAGAGCTGGTAAAAACACAGCTTTATACCAGTTCTAGGATCATCTTAGACCTCTGGCCTGTGAATGTCCTCATCCCTACAAAACACGGAGATTATCACTGTTTCAGGCTGCTATCCACAGAGCCACACACAGTCTGGGCTCACTGATGTGATCAGCCAGCAGGGAATGAAACATGGCTATGCAGACCACCCAATCTCTAGCACTAAATAAATGATGGTAGTATAGTTTATCAGAGGGTTAACCCCAACTTTGAGGACTTTAAAATGTTTTGCATTCAAATGATTCTACAGTAATAAGCACACTAAAAGTACATACAGGAGGAGTTGATTTCACCTACTCATTTTGTAGCATTAGTAAGAGAATGGAGCCTAAGACACAATGGCTTGAATCATGCTCAGTGCACCAATAAGAACTCCACTCACCGCAGAATATTCTAAATTGGCATTGTGATTGGCTAAGTGGTTTAGTATGTCTGCAGCAGGCACCATCACTGGGGAGTTGGGCTCCTTTTCATCCTCCTCTTCTTCCAGTGGTTCCTGAAAGCTGCCATTGACAGAACCTGGCTAAGGTCCTGTCTTGGGTGAGGGATTGGGGGTGGATTTCATTGTTTTTCCCCTTTTGTCCCTCTACAGTTCTAAAGAAAAGGGTTCCGTCCTCAGAGGCCCCACCCACTGACCTATAGGCCATCACAAGGGCCACGAGCTGATGGTAGAGTTCTAGGGAGCGAACCCTGAGGCTGAAGAGATTGGGGTGGGCTTCCATGAAGGGCAGCACGATGGAGTGGTACTCGCTGCGGATGTTGGCCAAATCCTTCTCCACGGCCTCAGGTACGCCTGTGCCCTGCAGCAGGCACCGGCGCTCCTCCTCTGGCCTGCAGGGACACCCACACCCAGGTTCCCTTCATCCGTTCACACACTTTACTGGGCAGGACTGGTGCAGGGGCGGGTGGCGGGGAAACTTCCTGCAGCAGGCTACGGTGCAGGCGTTCCCCAACCCCTCCCAAAGTTCTCACCAGAACATCGGGTGCTCCAAGCGGCCCAGCTCGGGCCAGAGCGCAAAGTACGGCCTCCAGCGTGAGGCCGGGGCCTGCAGCTCGTGGAGGAGCGCCAGCAGCAGTGGCACCCAGCCCGACTGGCTCTGCAGCGCGCCTTGCTCTGAGGGAGACACAGGTGTGAGCGCCCCGGCGCGGCCTCGCGGGCCCGTCCCGCCCAGCCCCAGAGCCCTAGCCCGCCGCCGTGCCCACCTCGCTCCAGCAGGCCGCCAATGGAGCAGGTGTGCTGCGACAGGAGGGCGGCCCGCGGTACCACGAACAGCAGCTCTCCGGCCTGCACGCTCTCCCGGGCCACCATGCCGTAGCCGGCCACCGTGCCCTGCCGGCTGACCGCCACCTGAGCAGGAGGAGGGCTGGTCAGGGCAGCCCGCGCCCCGCCGCGGGTCCTCCGCCCGCCGGCTCGCTCGCTCACCTTGGGACTCAGCTCCAGCCCCACCCGCCGGCACCAGTTCAGGAAGCCGGCCACAGGATCCGGGTCGCCGCCGTCCACAGGCCCCGCCACCTGAGATAAGTGCGCGCAGTGACCAGGCCCGGCCCCAGAGAGCCCGCTGGGAACGGCAGGAGACCGCGACGCGTGCGCGCAGAACGGGCTTTGGGTGGAGGTGGGGACGAGCGGAGAGGGGCGCGGGACCCGCGGGAGGGAGCGGAGGGGGCGCAGGCTCATGGCCCTGCGGGCGGAGGAGGGGTGAGGCGCGAAGGAGAAGGCTGGACCCCGCAACCGCCACTCACCCGTGGGCGCTTCGTCTGGGTCGCCATGGTCTGAAAGCGCGCCGCCCGGTGGGCCCGTGGAGCGCGCGGCCACTTCCGGCGTCTCTGGCCCCGCCCCGGCGCCGGAACCACGTGGTGCCTGTTTTGGCGTCCACGCTGCAGACCGGCCGGTGTTAGCGCTGGCTGGAATCGTTCCTACTGATAACATCTTGAGTCTAGGATCTCCAATTGCACTCGCGCGGTCCGAGTGCAGAAGGAGCGTCCCGTGCCGCTTGGAGCCTGGTTCTGAGCCAGGTACAACCCTGGCCTTTGGTCTGTCCCCGAGGGCTGAGGCTTCTTGCGGTCTGGGTGTAGGAACAAAATACGGTTTCTGGATCGGAAGCCGAGGGTCTGGCGGCCGGCCGGTGGTGAGCGACGCATCTGGGTGGCCAGCGACCTCCTGATCTCGACTCCTTGTTACCGATGGCCATGGAATCGTTTTACTGGTGGTATGCGTTCAGAGCAGTTTTCGTGTGTGTTTCGGAACAGCGTGGCCTAGAGGGCTCCTGGATCTAGAATAGATCCTTTCTGCCCTTATTTGCCAGTACATCCTCGTTTTTTAATCTACTGCATAGCACGTGGTGGGTTTTATTACCTGACATAGTAAGGACTCAATATCTACCTATTGGGTAAATAAATGAATAAAACAAATGGTGGTTAAACCTGGGGAAGCAGCATGCTGTTAAATTTAAGAAAACGAGACTGTGAATAAATGAATGAGGTTACAGGAATGGGTTTTGAAACCAAGCAACGCCGGAGCTCAACACTCAGTTTTTGTTTTTGTTTTTTTCTCTTTTTTGGGGAGGTGGGGAGACGGAGTCTCGCTCTGTTGCCCAGGCTGGAGTGCGTGGTGCAATCTCGGCTCACTACAACCTCCACCTCCCGGGTTCAAGCAATTCTGCCTCAGCCTCCCGAGTAGCTGGGACTACAGGCGTACGCTGCCACGCCCAGCTCATTTTTTGTATTTATTTTTAGTAGGGTCGGGGTTTCACCGCGTTGCCCAGGCTGGTCTCGAACTCCTGAGCTCAGGCAATCCGCCCGCCTTGGCTTCCCAAAATGCTAGGATTACAGGCGTGAGGCATCGCGCCCAGCCTGGTCTATTATTAAGGCAGATCCTTTTTCCTGAAGCTTAATCTCCTCACCTGCGAAACTAAGATAATACCTACCCTGTAGGATTAATGTAAGAATTGGTATGTTGACTAAAGAAAAAATATTAAGCTTTTAAATAATTAAAATTAGTTTTATTTAGAAGCCTTACTGAGGACTATAGACTAAGGCCTGTAGCCCAGGAGTAATCTTGTGAGGCTGCTGTAACAGGGTATTTTAGTTTAGATTATATGTAGTTGAAGATTTAGTATGTGTAAAATCATATCAACGTTTAGGGATAAGTAGATCTGGTTATAGATTGCAGAAGTATAATCATTAACCCTGTCAGACATGATCGTATGTTTAGGAGAAGGCAAAGAACAGGTCATTTATCTTTGAAGGAATGTAGTGACTCAGGCAAGAGATTTGGAGAGCAGGGGTGTTTTGTTTTGTTTTTAAGGCATTTTTTTTCTGGAGAGCTGTATTTTGTTTTTTATTTTGAGACAGAGTCTCACTCTGTCACCCAGGCTGGAGTGCAGTGGCATGATCTCCGCTCACTACCACCTCTGCCTCCCGTGTTCAAGAGATTCTTCTGCTTCAGCCTCCCGAGTCGCTGGGATTACAGGCACGTGCCACCACGCCCAGCTAATTTTTGTATTTTTAGTAGAGAGGGTTTCACTGTGTTGCCCAGGCTGGTCTTTAACTGCTGGCCTCAAGTGATCTGCCTGCCTCAGCCTCCCAAAGTGCTGGGATTACAGGCTTGAGCAACCGCGCCTGGCTGAGGAGAGCTGTATTTTGTCACAGAGTCAGGGGTTTAAGCAGAAATTAGCACATAAGGCTTTTAATGTTTGTCACACTCTCCTCTCACTGGTAAAATAATGTGACATGTACTGCAAATAGAAAGATGGGTGGAGACCATCCCCTCCTAGCACCCTCACCCCAAACCAAGCAGCACTAGCAGCCCCTGCCCAAACATTCTGTCACTCCAAAAGCTTCCCACGATGGGCATGGCATCACCACACTGGAATTCTTAGGTTCTTTATTAGTTTTTCAGCACAGTTAACTCTTTCTACGTTGACTAGAGTTTTGTTTTACATTTTGTCATCTCATGACAGCAGCCACCAGAATACACAGAATTAGGCTCTTTGTGCGGAGAAGAAAATAATAAACATTAAAAGTTCACCTTGACCAAAGAGACAGCCTCCGGAGGACCACCACACATGGGAGGACCCAATGTACACACACACACACACACACACACACACATCTATATATATAATGTATAGATATTTATAGATATTTCATCTGGAAACACAGCAAAAAACAAAAAAAATTCCAAGATTTGCAGTGCTATCTATAGTAAGAGGGATGAATTCTACCAGCTTTCAACCAGTCACATTCAGTATTCAGAAGAAGCACATGAGGGGGTAGAACTCGGCACAAACTAACACATCACCAGGCTAGTCATGGCTTAAGATTACAGAAGGGGGGTGATGTGTATAGAGGAAATACGCATACAGGTGTCCTCTCAGCCTCAGAACACCCGCCACGACCCTCCCCCCTCCACAGCCCTTCATGTTTTCATTGCTCTCTCCCCTCTCTGTTTTGAGGTTTGTGACCATTGATTTAGGGTCTGAGACAAATGGCTCTGGTTTCTGGGCCGCAAGATGCTATAGGGTAAGGTGGGTGGATGGAAAGCATACAACACAGTCCTGGGCTTCAGGGGACAGCAGGGGGCTGGGGTGTGGGGGAAGCCTTTCTCCTCTACCTGGCTCTTGTTCGTGTCCAGAATCATCAGCCCCCAGTAAGCCCCAGCCCAGGGGGCTATGGGGTATGGGACTGTAGAAGTCTCGCTGCCTTGGGCCAGTTGACTGGATAAACTCTCTCTTCCTTAGTGATGCTTCCGGGGCACGCTGGCACAGCCTGGCCAGAGCTCTGCCTGAACCACCACACTGCTACTGATGGCGTTGCCCTCTGGGGAACCTGGGGGCAAAAAAGGGGTCTCCAGGAACTCAGCTACCCCTGCTTCTGGCCACCTGCGGGCTCCCAAAGGCAGTCACCACAATGTTCCCAGGGCACACATGCCATACATGGGCTCTCTCTTCCTTCTCCCTCACCCCCAGTCAGGTCACTGTGGGGACAGATGACCAGGCAACTTCTGCCTCGGGGAGGCCTTGGCTCAGAAATGGGAGAGGGCCAGGAGGTGGCAGAGTGTGGGCTGGAAGGGACAGTCTGTGGGGTTCCTGCCCTCACGGTTCTCCATGTTCTGTCTTCCTTCGGCAGAGAAACCCCCTGACGCCCCTGCCTGCCTGGCCCTACAGCACCAGCTGGGCCCAGAGAGCACCAGGAAAGTGGCTGCCTGGTCCGAGCGCCCCCTTGTGGCTATTGTCCAGATGATTGTCACATGTGCTATGAGACAGAAACGGGTGTGCTTGGTGGAGAGTGGGGGAAGGGGTCTCCCAGGGCTCCCACTCCAGTGCCTGAGCTGACCCTGTACCCCTGTGGGCCCAGTAACCACCCTCTCGAAGCCTCTCCCATCTGCAAACATGCCTGCCCAAGGGCTCACCCAGGAATGGCCTGGATCCTTAGAGAACCTCCCTCCCTATGGCCCTGCCCTCCTGTGCCTGGGCCGCAGGGAGTGAGATGAGAGGGGTCAAGTCAGCCAAGTTACCACAGAGAGTGAGATGGGGTGGGGAGGAGTGAGCCCCTCGAGACACCTGGAGACTGTTCCGCTGAAGGATCTAAGATAGATCCCCTCATTTTTTTCAAGCAGAACCCCATTTCCTCCCCTTTGCCCTCACAAAAATAAACTAAAGGGAACATGAGCCGGCGCAAGGATGGCGGTGGGGCCTCGACGTGGGCGGACAGGTGGGTGTCGTCAGCGGGATCGAGGGCTTCAACAGGACACCTCCATGGTGTGGTTGACCTGGCCCAGCCCCTCGCTGCTCTCCGAGTGGGTGCAGGCCTGTGGGCGGCTGCCATCCACCGAGCTGGCACTGGTGAGGGATGCAGTGCGGGAGCGTGCCAGGCGGGTCATGCTGGCCGAGGGCACTGTGGACAGAGACAGGGTGGGCCTGAGGACTGGCGGGCAGGGCCAGGCGCCTCTGGTGGGAAAAGTAGGCTGCAAGCAAAGCGGCTAGCGAACCGTTCCTCGAAGGCACAAAGGGCCCCTCCCGAGCCAGGAGGCTGGCGACAGCTGTCGGGCCGGGGGCATGCAGGGCCAGCGACAGTGAGTGGGCCTAGGGGGCTGTGGCCAGCAGGGCCCTGTCAAGTAGCTGACCAGGCAGCCCTGAGCAGCTGGTGCAGGGAGGTGCTGGGTTTCCAGCTGTGCCTCCCTCGAGGATGCCGGTGGAGAAGTAGGACTGCTTCTGTAAAGGAGGACACGGAGCGGTGGTCACCCTCAATTCAGACTCTGCCCTTGTTCGGAGTTTCACAAGCAAGACTTGCGGGCAGCAAACTCTACCCTCCTGAACGCTCCTGGCCACCTCTGGCTCAGGCAGGGCCAGACCTGGGCTCTACCTCTAAGGAGGGTCTGTTTCCAATCCCCAGAGCTCTGGAAGCCACGTAGCTCATGACAACCTAGAAGCAAGACTGCTCTGCAGCCCAGCCAACCTAGAGGCCAAGTCTGCAGAAACACAAGAATCTGTGGGGTTTCTGAGTGGAACAGGACACAAGAAGGTTCCAAACCACAGCAAGATGCGGCCTGGCTGCAGCAGGAGCGGGGGAGGGGGAGGCTGGGTGTCCATGCATCAGGGGGAGGGCTGTGGGGCTACCTGCTCCTCCACTCAGCCTTCGGTCCTTCAAGTACGCAACTAAGAGAGAAGACAGAGCCAGAGAGGGGCGGGGTGGGGGAGACACAACACAGTGAACAGCGTGGTCCACTGAGGCCAGGGCATTGAGACGAGCCGGAGAGATGGGACAAAGGACAGGCACAGAGAGGCTGGGGGCAGGGTCAGAGGCTCTGGAAGCCCACCCAGCAGTGGTCCCCAGAAGGATCTCTGGCCCAAGGAAGCCCTGAGAGCCGGTGGGGTGCTTATCCCCTCACCATTCTGCTGGGCCTCAGTCTCCTGCGTACAGAATTGGGGAGGCCTGCCCCCTCTGTGCCTCTCCCAGCTCGGGGCTGCCTGGTGGAGTTTCTTCCCAGGACCCTGAGAACGCATCTCAGCGCCTGACAAGGTTCCTCCATTCACCTCACAAATGCTTGCTGTGCCCCAATCCCAGTCTCTGCGCTCCTGCAGAGCCCCCCTGTGGGCCCCAGGGCTCTGCCCTGCTCCAGAGAGCACTCTATTCCTGGGTGTCCTCCCCAGCCTTCCCACAGGCCACTCCGTTTGCCCTGGAGATACCAGCTCCAGAGGCTAAAGTCTGGAGGGCAATAAAAAACAAACTGAGGAGAGGAAGTTTGCCTCCTGGCAGTGGGGAGCTGGAAACAGGTAAGTCTTAGAGGGAAGCGGAAGTCGAGGAGACACCCAAGGGGTGTGTGTGTCTGTGTGTGTGTACCTGGTTCTACCCCAGACCCAGATTTTCAGATCTGCCAACTCAGGTTCAGCTGCTTTCAGCTCTCTGAATGCCCAGGCGGCCCCAATTGCCTTCCCTGGCCCCAGGCTCCAAGCCCACTCCTATGACGCCCTGGGTGCAGCCACCAGTTGTTTCAAAAGGCCTTCTCAGGTGCCGTAGGCCCAGCTCTGACCCCAAGCCCTGGGGCAGATGAGGGGAATGTGCCTCACCCCCAGACAGGCTTCCCTGGCAGGACGTGGCCCCTGGACCTGGATCCTCAGCACAGAGAGAAGGGTCCCTTCCCCCAGTATGCCCATCACTGCCATCAGAACAGTGCGCCAAGTCCTCCCTAAGGGCAAACGGGAGCTGGGCACAGCCTGGGATGCCCAACTTGCAACTCAGTTGGCATCTGTGGGGCCCAGCATCCGGGGCCCAGGTCACACAAAACTATGCCTGTGGGCTCCCCAGTACCACCTGACACCACGTGCCAGCCCTGCAAACAGGACCCCCCACCCCAGCACTGCCTGCCCGCTGGTCTGTAGGTGTGGTGGGGTGGAAATGTACTCACTGTAGCCCATGCCTTGCAGGAAGTATTTGAAGGCTTCAGTCAGCTTCCCTGGCTGCAGAGGGCAGGACAAGCACATGCTTTCATTGGCTGCCTAGGATTAGCGGGGAGGGCAGAGGCTTCCCCCACCCCATAGATGGAAGGGCAGGAGGGCCAAAAGTCTCACCTGTGTGACCTGGGGCAGCCCTCCGGAGTCTGCCATCTGCAAGGGAGAGAGTGGGGTGACTTGAGCAGGGCCCTCACTCCAGGACAAGCTCCCACCTGGCTGGGACCCCAGGCAAGCCCCTCCCTGAGGTTGGGCCCATGCTAGGGAAGCTGGCCTAGGGCTGGGGAAGAAAGCCTCACCTTCAGGAAGGTCGTGGTGGTCGGGTCCAGTTTGGAGTTGCACTCCACCTGGGGACAAGGAGCCAGCTTCAGCAGCAGCCCCTGCCCCTCCCCACCCCTGTTGCTAAGGCAGGTTTGATGCCCCAAGCTGGGGAGGAAAGGAGGTGCAGGGAGGCGGAGGGAGACCCAGCACCTGTAACAGGCTGCTTCTCCCAGGCTTTCTCCTCCTAGGGCTCCCCACGTTCTTGGAGACCAGTTTAGCAGCCCCCCTGAAGGTCCTGGGACCCTTGGAGCCCACTCACAACTGCTAGGAGTGGGAGTCAGGCAAAGACTGGGCTGCCGTGGTGGGACTGGCCTGGGAAAAAGTCCTGGGGCCCTCAGCAGTGAGGTGACGGGTGCCGAGGGTCTGAGAGAGACTGGGTGGAGGGGGCTGGCACAGCCCACCACCGCACTCTTCCAGGACCTCCCGGTGGGCATAGGAAAGCCTGGTATTTCCAGGGCGCACGGGGCTGCTCGGGCACTTCTGGACCCTGCAGCTTCCCAGCAGCTCTGTACTGATGGGGCCTCACAGCCCCAGGCCACCTGCTTCCAGAGTTCCAGCAGGAGGGGTGACACGTGGTCCCCAAACATAACAGGTGCAGGTGATGGGGAAAGGGAGACTGTGCCGCTGTATGCATTAATGATTTATAATGACTCAATCACATTTCAGAAAAAAGAGAGATCGTAGGCCCTGGGCCTGAGGTGGGTAGGGACCAAGTTGGGGCTGTGCTGCTGGGCAGGGAAGAGGGGACCTTCTGATGGCCCGGCCCTGGCCCCAGCCCTCCCCATTTCCAGGCCTCCCCCGCCAGAAGGAAGGGGGCTATGCCAGATGTGAGGCTTGGCAAGACTGTGGGAAAGTGGACGAGAAGCCCACCATCCACTGCCGGCCCTGGAGGCTCCCCGGGCTGGGTCAAGAATTGCCCCTGCTGGACAGAGGCCATGAGCCCCTCACCCCTACCTCACACCCCCAGTGAGCCCACAGCCCCTCACTCACCACCCCGTCCTCAGCAGGTGCATTATCCCCGACCACCAGCATCACGGGGCAGCTGCAGATACAGAGGAAAAGGGCTGTCTGGCTGGGTCACGGGGGCAAAGGCTGGGGCAGGCCAGAGGGCCAGGAGGCACTCACCGGAGCGTCTTGGCATTCAGCACTGTTCCAGGCCGGTTAATGTCCAGGTCTCTGCGGCTGTGGGGGAGGGGGAGGGGAGGGGCAGAGGTGGGCACCCCAGAACAGGATGAGGGGCATCCCAAGCCCAACACTGCCAACTGGTAAAGCAGGGAGGCATGGACCTGCTCTGCATAAATGAACTGGAGGCCCCCTATGCATGGCTTTTTGGACTCCCCAGCACATACCAGGTGGGGTCTCAAATTTTGCTATCCCCCTCAGAGCCAGGGGTACCGCCACCTGTGCTGTGGGAGTTTCTGCTACTGGTCTGTCTCCTGGACCATATGGGATGGCAGGCCCTGGGTCTCTTTATTCTCTATTGTTTTCCTAGCACCATGCACACAGCAGGTGCTTAGTATTTGTAGAAGAATGAGAAGGAGGGCAGGTGAGTGAGGGGGCCTGGCCACCTCCCTGCAGGGCAGGGCAGCCCCTAAAGGGGGCTCCAAGGAGCATAGCTTGCAAACTACAGGCTCATCCGACCTCGTCCCCATTTTGCAGACGTCAATATCAAGGCTGGGTTACTGCAGTCAGGGATGTCACCAACACCCCCAACACTCCCACGCAGGAAGCCCCCAGGGGAGGAGGAAAAGTGGAAGAACCCAAGGCCCGGAGTCTGAAGACCTGTTCCCCTCTGCCCCTCACAGGGTGTGACCTTGTGCAGGAAATGACCTCCTCTGAAGCCCAATATGGTGCCCATCTACAAACCAGGGCAAGGGTGTTGCCTGCCTGCCTCCCTCAGGGGGCAGTGTGCAAGGGCCCCCACTGGGGTATGCTGGGTCCCAGGGCTGCTGACCCCACCCGCACCTGTTGTACATGTTCCAGAAGAGCTGCAGGTTGGCCTGGTTCACCACGTTCCCAATCTGCTGCCGGTAGCTCTGCACCAACTCTGTGTTGTTCACTAGCTCCTCCTAGGCCCAGAGGGATGGATGGGGGCATGCAGAGGAGCAGACAGACAGAGGGACGCAGGCTCAGAGGGGGCCGGCAGATGTCACTGCCAGAGTGGCCCTTGCCCCACTCGGCAGGCAGGGGAGAGAGAGTGTGGGCAAGTAGGAGGTGGGGCCTTGGGAGGGGATGTCTGTCTTTCAGATGCCTCAGCATCATGGAGATGCGATCTGGAGTGAGCCACGTCAGATGCCAAGTACACCCGCCTGCCTCCTGCCAAGCTGGGAGGGGCAAATCCCAGCGTGCCCCAGATCTGCAGAAGCCCCCGCCCCCTTACCTGGCTGAAGAGGTGGGAGAGCACCGTGTCGGGTAAAGTGCTAGTTAGGCCGGAGAGCTGCAGGGAGCAGGGCGCCAGCGTGAGTGCCACCCCTCACCCCACCCTAGGTACACCCACCCCATCCCTGGTCACCACACACACCTTGGTGGCAGCCCAGTCTATCCAGCCTTTGCCGTTGGGGTCGATGTTCACCAGCACCAGCCCCTCCACCAGGTCGGGGAAGATGAGCTGCAGTAAGAGGGGAAACAGGACTGGGCAAGGCCAGGATGGGTGCAGACGGTGGAAATGCTCTGTGAAGTCTTCAAGGTGCGGCTAATCAGCCGCCCGGCTGCAGCTGGGTCCGTGCGCGCATACCCATTTCCAGATGCCCTGCCTGTCCTCCTCTCACCCAACCCTTCACAGTTCTTGGATTTATTTAGAATCTCTATCATTGTTTCCGTCCCTCCACATACACACACACACATGCTCTTTCAACAGAATCAGCTCTTAATATATTTTTGAAGATGGTGCTATTGCAAAATTGAGTATTAAACATCTTAAAATCTTAAGCATGTTGTTTTATTGCTTTTATAGAAAATGAAGCCCTGGCCAGGTGCCATGGCTCATGCCTGTAATCCCAGCACTTTGGGAGGCGAAGGTGGGTTGATCACCTGAGGTCAGGCATTCAAGACGAACCTGGCCAATATGGTGAAACCCCATCTCCACTAAAATACAAAAATTAGCCAGGCGTGGTGGCATGCGCCTGTAGTCCCAGCTACTCAGGAGGCTGAGGCAGAATTACTTGAACCAGGGTGGTGGAGGTTGCAGTGAGCCGAGATTGTGCCACTGCACTCCAGCCTGGGCAACAGAGTGAGACTCCATCTCAAAAAAAAAAAAAAAAAAAATGAAGCCCTCATGATATAAATTAAGAAAAAAATCAATCTTTTCAAAGCCTATTTTGCCTTAGGCATTGCAAAAGAGGTATTTTCTCTTCAACTGTTACACCATGTTTAAAGAAAAATAGCATAGCCACATCAAGCTTGTCTAGGGTGGCAGGGAATGGCCTCCAGTTAACAAAATGATTAAGTGCTGACATTGAAACTGGATTGAAAATTCTTGGTCATTTCTTTTGAAGTAGGAAATGTCTTAGATCCTGAAAAATTAGGTTTTTTTTTTTTTTTTTTTTTTTTTGCTTGTTTTTAGAGATGAAAAGTTTGTGAATTTCTATCCAATAATGATGTTTTTGAAACGTGCTTCTTTAAACCTCCCAACCACAATAAAATTTTTTGCTGAAAAAATTATTCATGTTGAAATACCATGGCAATTAGTGAAGGACGATCCTTATTTAGTGGCTAGAGCAGCAGTTAGTTGTATAGTTTGTTGCTACTAGAAATTCTGGCTTTGGATAATAGTTTAAGCAAGTTATAGTTTGTAGTCTCTTGAGAAAACCATATGGAGAAAGGAACCTCTTTTTAAAAAAAAGTTAATTTCCCTGGAGGAAAAAAGAAAAAAGAGGTTTTCTACATAAAGAAGAGGTGGGAGGAGGAGAAGCAAGAGCAGAGACAGTTCCTCAAGGCTGAAGGGTTCCCTAGTCCCCACCACAGGAAGATCCCTGGCTTGCCCGGGTGTTTGGGGTAATGGGGGCATGGGGACACTCACTGCAAACTTGGCCAGCACATAGGCTCCGGCACCCACTCCAATGCCAATCACGTACTTGAACCTGGTGCAGAACAGGCTGGTCACTCTAGGGCTAGGGGTGCCATTTCCCATACATGTCACCCAGAGCAGGCCCTGCCCACAGCCTGAAGCCCTCAGCTGAAGCCGGGTGGCTCTGCAGTCGGGGTAGGCACCCCTGGGCCCTAGCACTCACCCGAAATGCTGCACCACGCTAGGAAGCATGGCAGCCAGCTGCTCCATGGAAGGGAACTGGTACCTGCAGGCAGAGCAGGAGGTCAGGGCCCAGGTGTGGCCTGGGGTGCAGAGCTGGAGACAGGCGGAGGGGGCTCTGGGTACCTACCCCTGAGGAAACTGCGACGCCCCCACCTGTTGTCCAGGGGCATCCACATGACACACTACAAAGTGCTTGGTGATCTCCTGCATGTCCTCGAAGTTGAAGAAGGTGTTGAAGCATAGTTTGTCTGTAAAGACACACCTCCACTATGGCTGAGCAGAGGGGCTGGGGGACTGGAAGGGAGGCCAGGCCCCCAGAGGGCTCACAAGGCAGAAGTGTCAGCCTCAGGTCCATCGGGGAAATGGAGGCCCGGAGGGCGAAGGCAACAGAGCTAAGTGCGAGTGGGACTGACAGGGCCCTGTGGGGAGGGCGGTGGCCTCACTGCTGATGGGAGGCAGAGGAGGGCTGACTGAGGCTGGGCTGCACTTACGGTTGAGGCCCACATCGTGGTAGGTGAGGATGGCTGGGCGGTTCCCCTTGGGGGAGCCCCGGATCACCACGTGCAGAAGGCCGTAGGGCGTCTCGATGTCATGTTCCTGGAGGGGAGAGACCGCGCTGGACACCGGGCAGCCCCGCTCCTGGCTCCTCTGGGGAATGAGGTGGTGCAGCCTGGTGCCTGTCAGGCATGTGGTAGAACCCCTACTTGGGGCATCCTGTTCTCATCACCCCAAGAAGCCCCCAGAGAGGACTGAATGGATGGAACACCCCTTCTCAGGGCTGTTCAGCACAGAGATGACATGAACTGGTCTGCGTGGGGAAGTTCTGGTCCTCTCTGCAACCAACCAGCAGTTTGTGCCGCCACTGTCCTCAGCCCTTGAGGGTCCAAGGAGGCTGTTTTTCTCCATCTTGCAGCAGCCCCTCCTGGACAGCTCTGCCTCCCCAGCCCAAGCCCCTCTCACACTCAGAGATCTCAGGCGCTTCCTGCTGCTGCAGGGGAACGGCCTCAGTGGTCCTGCCTGGAATCCTCAGTAAACACCCCATGCCAGCCAAGCCTAGCCCAGACCCCCACACTGCCCCTGGCTCCCACTCGAAGGCTCTTGCGCATGCGGTTGCTTCCACCTTGAACGCCCTTCTCTGTGAGCCCAGCATCCCCAAGGGCTCCCTTCAGGCAGGCCCAGTCAGACCCCCGTCCCCATCTCCTCTAGAGGCCTTCTGCAGAGCCTGCTCTGGGATCCTCTTGAGTTCACACCTTTGGTTTTGCTGCTCAAGGTCATTACTTCCTCAGGAAGACCTGGCTCGACCCCTTACTTGAGCATGTCACGTTACTTCTCTGCTGTGCCTCAGCCTCTCCATCCAGAACCACCTCACAGGCACTTTGCAAGAACTAGACAAGCCAACGTCTGTGGAGCATTTAGCACTTGGAGAAAGCCCCGGAAAGGGGGCTATTATGCTAGGGCATCCCTGGGCCTTGGGGAGATGCCCTCCTCATTGGTCCCTTTGCAAACTGGGCATTCTTAGACACTTGGATGGGCAACCTTCAAGAGGGGCCGTCTGAACTGAATAAACAGATCCTCTCTGCATCATCGTGAGCCCTGGGAACCATGTGAGTGGCTCAGTGAGTTGGAGATAAGGCTGGGGACAAGGACATGAAAGAAACATCAAGTGACTGAGCACCTACTGTGTGCCAGGCTTCCTGCACGTTACCCAAGAGACAGGAACCCTAGTCCCTGTTTTGCAGATGAGGATACTTTGGTTTAGAAAGAACCTGAGTTGCTGCCTCCGAATGGGAAAGGAGATTTAGACAGCGGGAGACAGCTGCTTAGGGGCCGGCATTAGTGGGTCTGGTCTCAGAGGACAACTGTCCAGGCCTATGTCTCCAGTATGGAGTGACAAGCTGGCACCAACCTGGTGGCCAAAGGCTCTACCCTGGGGGCCACGTTTTGGCTTGCAGGTCCTGTTTATTTCCCTGTTGTCCTCCAGGAGGGCCCTGGTAATGAGCCTTAGGGTGAGCCATGTGGCTCAGGGGATGAGGAGGCCACACCAGGGCTGAGAGGGGACAGGCCACACAGTCCCTCCCATCCCAGGCCTGTCCTTTCTCCGGGCCATCAAATCCAGGAACACTTCCCAGTCACTGACCACTGACCCACACTTTTCTCATTTACTTCCCACATACATCCAAGCCATAGAGAAGGAAATTGAGGCTGGGAAAGAGGAACGACTTGCCCAAGGTCAATCCCAGAGTAGGGAGGGTGGCCCTGCCAGGTGCCAGTCTCAGGGGCCAGGGTGGTGCACTGAAGGCTGCATGTTCACAGGAGATCAGGTTCCACTCGAGGCAGCTCCTGACCAGGCAGCCCCTTCACAGCAACCTGTGAGTTCTCTCAGCTCTGGAGGGTGGGACTGCAGAACAGCTGCAATGCGCCTCCGGCTGCATAAAGGACAGTTATCCTCCCGGGTTCAGACGTCAAGAGCCCAGGGCGGTGTCTTCCAAACCCAGATCCGCAGCCTGCGGGTCAACGTGAGGGCTGCGAGGGGTGTCTGCCCTCCGCTGCTGAGCAGGTCCCGACTGTCTCCTCCCACCCCTGGTGTGGCCGCCCCGTCCCCATCCCTCTGAGGTGACATGGTCAGACCCTACTAGGGCTCATCTTCCAGGATGGGAAGGGCTGGGGCTGGGCCTGGGCGTCGCCGGGCTGCCTGTCCTACAAAGCCCAGTGACCTTCGCTGAACCCTGCTGCCCACCTCCCTAACGCCTTCTCTGACCCTCTGCGGGGAGCCCAGGACTCAGTTCAGCCCAATCGAAGCCAAGCATCCCCGTCCCTTGGAGCACTGCGCAAGGGCAGCGCCCCGAGGGCCACAGTGCGGTGCACTCTGAGGCCCCCAACCCTCAGGGCCCAGCACTCCCATTGGCTCTGGGTGACGTCAGAGCCGGCCCCGCCTCCAGGTGGGCGCAGGCGGGAAGCACTGCGGCAGCAGGGAAGGGGGCTGTGGCGGCTCCTCTCGGCCTGTTCGTCTCCCCTCGCCTGTGACCTTGAACACTGCAGGGGACGGGGGGTGCTTTGAGCTGGGCTTTGCGCCGGTGTGGGAGTTGGTGGTGGTGCTGCTGTGGTTCGGCCTGTCAGCCGCATCAATAATTCAGGGGACAGGGTCTGCATGGGCAGGCAGGTGCTGACGTCGTCGCCTCGGGGCGTGCGGGGTGACCTATGGTCTGCGGAACCGGCAGGGCAGGCGTGTGGGGCCCGGGGGTGGGGGTGAGTCTGCCCCTGCCTCTCCCTCCTGAGGAAGAAAGGAGCCGGGGTACCTGATGCCCCGGCGAGAGGAGGTGCCCTGGGTTCCACCTGGGGTCCCCTAGCCCTGCCAGCTTCACGGCTCCAGCGTTGCCTTCCCCCACCTACAAAATAAGGCACGCAGGCAACCCCTCCTCGTTCCTCCCCAGCAGGGACCCCTGCCTGAGGCTATCATTCCTGTGTGGCCCAGACCTCCTTGCCTCTGCCCGGCTGGCACAGCAGAGCCCTGGGAACTGTGAGGCAACTCCTAAGGAAAAGGCTGCCCGTCCTTCCCATCACACTGGCACACCCATCCAAACAAGCTAGATGGCCGCCCACTCGGACGGCAGCCCCTGCACGCACAGACCCTGCACGCACACTGGGTACACAGCCTCGGGGGCTGACCAAGGACCCCCCCGCCCCCTGGCCTGATGGCCCCAGGCACCACCAAGGCAGACACCATCCAAGCGCACACCAGAGGGCACACGGTCAGTGGGACGTGCAGGCACTGGCGCCCGGGTCCACACGGCAATGCAGCTAAATCAGACTGTGCCTTCTGTGTTCCATTTCCTGCAGATATGTCACCCACCCCCCACCCACCCACTCCCCCTAGCCCCTGCTATGGGCTCTGACTAGCAGCTGCCCCCAGCCACTCCTGCAAACAGGATCACCAGGGAGCCTGGAGCCCTCTGGCTGTGTCTCAGGGACCCCAGGGTGAGGCTATTGAAGGCAGGGCTGCCACCAGATGTGGGCTGAGGGGGGCACTTCCTCCCTACAGTGGGTCATAAGGATGCACCATCCTCCCGGCCCACCTCGCTGCCCGTAGCGCTCTCACTCACCCCATCCCAGCACTCCGGCATCTTGCCGAGGGAGGGAACCCGCCTCTACCAGGAAGGACAAACAAAGGCCTGAGTCACTCGGGTCCAGAGGGCGGGGACAGCTTGAGTGGGAGATGGTCGGCTCTGTGATGGGGCACAGCTCCTGGGCCATTTATACAGGGATCCTGGCCCAGCCTAGCTGGCCCCTCCTCCCCGAAGGGTTTCCGAGCAGCCACTCGCTTGCCCGGAGCCCCGGCTCCCAGATTGGCTGCTGGGAGACAAGCCTGGCTCCAATTGGCTTCTGAAGTCCTCCTTGCCCCAGCCCTGTCACTGCTCCTCCCACCCCAGCCACATATCATCCTTGATGGTCCCCAGCCCCTGCATCCGTCCCCAGCACACAGGCACATGCCAACAGCTGCAGCTCATATAGGATCCTCCAAATACAGGAGCCGAGGTCACACGTACAGACTCACCCATGTCAGGTACACACAGGGTCCTCACGGACATGCACAGCTCACCAACGCGGGGCAGGGCAGGGTGCATGGGCACTGCCCAGACAGCTACAGCCCTTGACCCACACCTTGGGGAGTATAGAGGGCCCGAGAGGGCCCCAAGCCCAGGATCTTGGGGACCAGATCCCCAGGCCCAGCCTCCCCATCAGGAAGGTTGCATTGCTTAACCTTGAGGAGGCCTAGGGAGCTGCTGCTTTCTGGGGCAACTTGGGTTATCACCCTGCTTCAGAGAGCTGCTCCTCCACCCACCAGGGTTTTCTCCCACCTTGCCCACGCAGATGCAGGGGGCTTCCCCACACACTGAAAGTGGAGTTTGGGGGCCAGGGGCCCTGGGCAGATAGCAGGGCCAAGGGTATGGTCAGGCACACACCAGCTCTGTCCTCCCCACCCTCACCCTGCTGACAGGGGCTCCAGGCCACCAGGGAGATGAAGCGGGCCTAGGAGGCAGCTTCTTGACATTGACATGCCCACCTCCTGTAGACCCACCAGGCCCTCGTTCCCAGAGGCAACCAGTTTGGGGCTTGGCTCTCGGGTCTCTGGGGAGCAGAACACTAGGGCTATCTCAGGTTCCGTGCCCTATCCTCCTGGGAAGCAAGGATCTGGGTGGGGAGCTCACCCGAGGTCTGCAGGTGGAGTGAGCAGAGGAGAATAAAGGCCAAGAAGTGCATGGGAGGAGAGGAAATAGGCCAGGGAGAGGAGCAGAGGAGGGGGCCCAAGGCTGGGAGAGCAGGAGCCACAGAGAGAAGGGAGATGCTGCGTGCCTGTGCTCCCAAATATACTCCATGAGGATTATATGTATTATCGTTGCAACTCCCTGTGCAGTAGGCACTGCTGTTTCTTCCATTTACATATGGAGGTTCAGAGAGGTTGACTGACTTCCCCAAGGTCACACAGCAAAGAAGTGGCAGAGCTATGAGTGGCATCAGGGTTTGGCTGGCAAGACCTGACCCTGCCTTGTCTGGCCACTATAACTGCACAACCGCCAGAAAAGGGCCAACGGTTTGGAGAGGCACACAGACTGCCCCATTTCTCTCCTGCCAGGGCCTGGGCAGGGGTGGGATTAGGGCACAGAGCCTAAGATGGCCCTAGTGTCCTGCTCCCCAGAGACCCGAGAGTCAAGCCCCAAACTGGTTGCCTCCAGGAACGAGGGCCAGGTGGGTCTACAGGAGGTGGGCGTATCAACGTCAGTAGCTGCCTCCTATCCGGCTTCCTCTCCCTGTCTTGCTGAAGAAGGAACACACCACTCACCCCAGCCCATGCTGACAGCCCTGCATGCTAGCCGACTGCCCTCAGAGAAGGTGGTCATCTCCTCATCTCTGGGTACCTGGTGACCCGGTCGATACCTGTTATGTACACTATTGCTGGCCATGTCCTCTGCCTGGGGGCACCTAGTCCATCTCTCACCCCTCACTCTGGAGACCTAGGGCAGACTGATAGGCCCTGTGTTCCCCAGGGCAGCAGGGAAGTACAATGGGGAGTCCCCCTGGCCCATCACCTCCTGGCTATGCTCCCCATTCCTGCAGCCACTGTGGCACAGGAAGAGGCTTGCAAAACAGGCACAGCCCTGCCCTCTGCTCTGCCCACAAAGCCCTCCCATGTCCCCCAAAGCCCCACCCAATCCTATGCCCACTCCAACCTCCAATCCCTGAGTGGCCTCTCCCCACCTTTGGACCCAGGTGACAAGCTGAACTGCGACACTGCCCACTCCAAGCCACAGCCTCCATGACTGCTCAGCTCACTGCCTGCAAACCCACAGACCTGGATTTAAGTCCCTCCTGGCCCCCTATTAGCTGGGTGACCTTGGGCAAGACTTTTTTTTTAACCTCTCTGTGCCTCAGGCTTCTAACTGTAAAGCAGGGACTGTGTGCCTTTCTCACCAGCCTGCTGTGAGAATCAGAAAAAACTGCACAAATCACTCCAGATCTGACCCCACCCCTGCCCAGGCCCTGGTAAGGGAGAAATGGGGCAGTTTGTGTGCCTCTCCAAATTGTTGGCCCTTTTTTCTGGCGGTTGTGCAGTTATAGTGGCCAGACAAGGTAGCCTCAGGTCTTGCCAGCCAAACCCTGATGCCACTCATAGCTCTGCCACTTTTTTGCTGTGTGACCTTGGGGAAGTCAGTCAACCTCTCTGAGTCTCCATATGTAAATGGGAGAAACAGCAGTGCCTACTGCACAGGCAGTTGCAAGGATGATTCATATAATCCTCATGGACCTAGAGAAAGGATGAGGAAACAGAGATGGAGACGTTAGGTAATTTTGTCACTTGGCTAGTAAGCAGCGGCAGCTACTAGTACCTCAGCACTCTGGGTGGGCCTGAGGTCTCAGAATCAAGAGTGGTAAACACTATGTTCAAATGTCCTATAGGTGACAGGCTTTCTTTGAGCACTTTACCCATCTTTATCCCTCTTTTTTTTTTTTTTTTTTGAGACACGGTCTTGCTCTGTTGCCCAGGCTGGAGTGCAATGGTGCAATCTCTGCTCACTGCAACCTCCGCCTCCCGGGTTCAAACCATTCTCCTGCTTCAGCCTCCCAAGTAGCTGGGACTACCAGGGCCTGCCACCACACCTGGCTAATTATTGTATTTTTAGTAGAGACGGGGTTTCATCATATTGGCCAGGCTGGCCTCAAACTCCTGACCTCAAGTGATCTACCTGCCTCAGCTCCCAAAGTGCTGAGATTACGGGTATGAGTCACCGCACCCAGCCTGTATCCTCTTTTTGGAAAATATATTTTATTTTAAGTATGGAAGGCTTCACAAATATGTGGGTCATTCTTGTACAGGGGTCATGCTCGTCTTCTCTGTATCACTCCAATTCTGGTATATGTGCTGCTGGGGCAAGCACTCATTTTATCTCCTAATACCCTCTTTACAAATGAGGCAGATAAGGACAGAGAGGTTTGGGAATCTGCCTAACGTCACACAGCTAGTGGGCACAGAGCCAGGAACCACACCCAGGCAGTTTGGTGCTAACTCTACACTCTAGTGGTCATTCGTCACGGTCAGCTGAGTGTCCATATGAGGGGCCCGTGGACACCACCGCCTTAGAAACACTCGGGAAGTCCGTGCCGTCTGTCTCCGTGAAAATGCGGTGGATGAGTGAAGTGACTTGGGCAGGAGGTCACATGCTTGGAAGTGGCGGGGCCAGAACCTAGGTCTGTCTGGCTCATGTTAGTCCCTCTGCTATACTACCTCCCCCACTGGCTGCCCCCACAGAGGCAGGGGACAGTGACAACGCCTGCCATGGTGAGCAGGAGATAAAATCCCTGCCAGGCTTTGGCCCAGATAACAACCATCCATTCTTGTGGCTGCTTTTCTGAAACAAAAAATGAAAACAATGCCGCCTCCATGTGGTGTGACAGGAGGGGACAGGAAGGTGCCTTTTAACGCAACCTGTCTTTTACCAAGCAAAAGTCCTGAGAACCGGGGTCCCACATACCCCGGGCCCCGCAACTCCAGGGCTGCAGCTCAGAGGGCTCGGTGGGCAGAGTCAGCTTCACAGCAGCAGTTGGGCACCCAGAGGTGTGGCGGCGTCTCCTCCACAACTCCAGGAATGCCCTCTGCCTGTCCCCCACACTGTAGGCCTGTGTGCTGGGGCTGGCATCAGCACTGTTGCTGTCAGCCTCCCACGCTGTGGGATCAGTGTGTTGAGGCACTGGCTGGGTGCTCTAGGATTTTACTTGGCCAACTCCTTCCTCCAGGGCCCATTTGCCTGCACAGCCCATCCTCATGTGCAGCATGGAGGACAAAGAAAATCCCCTGGTGAGCCTGCCCTGATCTCCAGTTGTCCCTTGCCACCAGCCTGGGCCGGCTCCCGACCACTTCCCTCCCATCCCTCCTCCTGGGCTCCCGTTCACTCCCCACTGCTGGAACCCCAGCCTCTCCTTCCAGCTCCAGAGCCCTTTGTGCTTGGAGATGGCATTCCCAGGGGATCTGAGCACATGTACACTGGCTGCCCTGAAGTCTCCCCTCTCGTCCTTGAAGTGGCACGTGACCGAGGGACCAGCACACAGGCCCAGATTCTCACACTGATCCTCACGTTGCTCCCACTGGGGGAGGAGCCAACAGGCAGCCCCGCCTCCGTGTCACCCCTGCGTCCAGACCATGTGGCTGGTGCTGTCACGAGGCTTGGAGGCTGACCCAAACCAGGTCAGGCCCAGACAAGGACAGTGACCCGGGGGCTGGCTCCACCTTACAGGAGGAAGGGTCTGAATTGGTTTGGCATGTTGGGATTGCCGGTGGGGTCCCAGAACCCAACAGGCTCCCTTGTGGAATTGGTTCAGCATGTTGGGGTGGCCAGCGGGGCCCCAGAACCCAGCAGGGTTCCCTTGTGTCTGCTGTCAGGCATTTTCCCAAACTCGGAAATCAACGGTCACTGTGGGACTCAGAGGAGAGACATGACTGGCCGAGTGAGCAACATCATCACCCGGAGGAATAAAAACAAAGGGCGTTTTCAGTTTTCACAGAGAACCTGGCATCAACTAAAGAGGACAGGGTTGTCCTGGCAACAGCTGTCATGGAAACAGGAGCTATTTTAGAGTCAACCTGCCTTTCATTGGAAGAAAATGCTGATTCAGATGACAACATCCCTCACTCTCTTTTCCATCCTCAGTCCCCCTGGAGACCCCGTCTCTTCCCTGCTATTCACAGAAGCAGGGCCAGTTCATCCCCCACCCCAGCATCTCTCTGTTAGGCAGGGGGCAGGCAGGGCCGCTATGAGCTCTGGGGGTGGTCCTGGCAACTGCTACAGGCTGGGGGCACACAGAAGGGCTGTGACCCTCCTTTGGGACCTGGCCAAGTGAGGCAAGGGGCTGGCCAGCTGTCAGTCCCACATCTCGGGGGTCTGAGCCTTGACCTACCTTCCAGTCTGTGTCTGCAGCCAAGAGGAAGGCATCAGAGCTCTCCTAGGGGAAGGCAAACAGAGGGGGTGGCAAGTTAGGCCCTAGCTGGTCTGGGGAGACCATGGGGCCTTAGCAGACTCAATTTCTGTCCCAGTCTGTATTTTCTTTCTTTCTTTTTTTTTTTAGAGACAGGGTCTCACTCTATCACCCAGGCTGGAGTGTAGTGGCACAATCACAGCTCACTGCATCCTCAAACTCCTAGGTTCAAATGATCCTCCTGCCTTGGCCTCCTGAAGCGCTGGGATTACAGACATGAAACATCGTGCCCAGCCCACCAGTCTGTCTCAGTGTTAACAAAACTGACCAACGGCTCACCAAGGTGCCAGGTATTGGCCACCAAGTACTTGGTGGAGGAGCCTGTGAGCGTCCTCATTAAGGATATGAGTATTCCATCTTATAGGCCACGAGGGTGAGGCTTAGAGAGGCTGAGTCACAGGCTAGAAAGTGCTGGAATCTCCCACTGCAAATCCTTGCTGTTGGTCACTCTGCCCTCCTGCTACCGTAGATGTTTTTCTGACCATCAGGGCACAAGGGTGGAAGAAAGGGAGGGAAGGGGAGAGGTGGGCGTGACTAACATGCCCATGTGTAGGGATGGGGAAGCTGAGGCCCACACAGTGAGGGGACTTTTCCAATCCACACAAAGGTACAGTGGCAGCTGCTCCCACCTCTCCAGACCTGGTCGCTTTGCGCCTCAGATCACTGGAGCTTACTTCACAGTGAACCGTTTGAGTCTGGCTAGTACCTGTTCTGCCCACTGGACCGCTGGTGTCACAAGGGCGGGACCACGTCTGGCTGTGCTCTCAGTATGAAGCTGGCATGGAAGGGGCTCATCAGACACAAACAGATCTGGATGAACAATCAGGCTTCACCAATGAGGGGAGAGAGGCTCAAAATGCGCCCACAGGTTACGAGGCTGCACAGATGGCCAGGGGAGGAGTGGGGGCTGGAACCCCACGTCTGAGTTGCCAGGCTCTCCCTGAAGCCAAGGGGAGGGTGGCTGTGCGACTCACCCGCTCTGGGTCCGTCTCCCTATCTGTATGACAAGGCAGCTGGCCAGCTCAAACTTGGGCCACTTTCGGGCCTGGGGAGGGAAACTAATCAGGGACCGGCACACGTCCGGGTAAAGGAAAACTCACAGGTCCTGCCTTGCCTTCCCCTGCGTCTGCCTAGAAACCTCTGTGCCCTGCTCTGCGAGGCTGTGAACTCACGGGCAGGTCACTCCGCCTCCAAGCCTCAGTGTTGTGAGGATTACAGGAGAAGCTTGGTGTTGCCCATCATTCTGCCCTTTGTATCCCAGCGCTGGACTGTGCCTGCTACAGATTCTTTTAAGGAATAAATACATGGATTGACCAGGCATGGTGGCACATGCCTATAATCCCAGCACTTTAGGAAGCTGAGGCAGGCAGATCACCTGAGGTCAGGAGTTCGAGATCAGCCTGGCCAACATGTCAAAACCCTGTCTCTACTAAAAATACAAAAATTAGCCGGGTGTGGTGGTACGTGCCTGTAATCCCAGCTGCTAGGGAGGCTGAGGCAGGAGAATCACTTGAACCTGGGAGGCAGAGGTTGCAGTGAGCTGAGATTGTGCCACTGCACTCCAGCCTGGGTGATAGAGTGAGACTCTGAATCAAAAACAAACAAACAAAAAAACCATGGATGACCGAGATAGTCACATGAGAAACAGGGTGCCACAGGAGGAAGAGGGAAGCAGTCAGCTAGGAAAGTACAAGGAGGAAAATGACCCCAAATCACAGGAGTGGGAGGGAGAAGAATGAAACCAGTATTTCTGCCATTTTTCCCCAAACAAGGAAGAGTTCAGCCACCTGCTTTCCAGCAGGCCAGGTGGTGGAGAAAATCAGAAGGAACTGGGGGTTCCCATACCCAAAGAGGAAAGCCAGGCTTTGGGCTGCCTGTGACTGTCACATAGAGAATGGCCGCACCCACTCAGGCTTCTGCAGATTCCTTCCAGGCCCGTGGGGACTCTGCAGGGAGGAGGGGAGGAGAGGAGGGAAGGGATGGGGCTGGAGGGGGAGGACAAGGGCCTGGGGCTGATGATGAATGGATCCTCTCACTCAAAGACCTTGCACAAGGGGGCTGAAGAGAAGACAGGGGAGATGTCTATACTCGGGACCTTAAGAGGGCGATTATCTCAGAGAAGGACAGAGGAGGCAGTTTTGTTACAAGCAAAAGCTAACAAAAAAGAAGGCCAGGTGTGGTCACTCATATCTGTAATCCCAGCACTCTGGGAGGCCTAGGCAGGAGGATCACTTGAGCCCAGGAGGTCCAGGCTGCAGTGAGCTAGGATTGTGGCACTATACTCCAGACTGGGTGACAGGGTGAGACCCTGACTGTCTGTCTGTCTGTCTGTCTGTCTCTCTCTCTCTCTCTCACACACACACACGGTTGAGCAGATAACGGCAGGGTGTGCTGTATGCTCTCTGGGTCTGGGGGCCCCAGGAGATGAAGGGTGTGGGAAGGGAAGGATCCAAAGGCCAAGAAAATGCAGGGTGTGCTGAGGGAGGTGGAGGAGTGGTGTGTGGGAGGCGGGATGGGGACACAGGCGCAGAGGGATCCACAGACAGGCCAGGCACTGGAGTCTCCAAAGGCAAAAGCCAGGCTCCAGTGGCGGGCAGGCAGGCTGTGAGTAAATGTGTGGGAATCCTCACCTCCCACTGGACTGAGAGAATTTATACCTGGCAAATGGCAGAACGTTTAAAAAGTGAACAGGGTGCCAGATGAAGTGGCTCATGATTGTAATCCCAGCTGCTTGGGAGGCTGAGGTGGGCCAGGAGTTCGAGACCAGCCTGGGCAACATAGCAAGATCACTTGTCTCTACAAAGTAGAAAAATGAGCCAGGCATGGTGGTGCATGCCTGTAGTTCCAGCTACTCAGGAGGCTGAAGTAGGAGGATCGCTTAAGCCCTCTCTAGCGTCCTTGAAGAAGGAGGAGGCTGTTATGGTGACACCACTGCACTCTAGCCTGGGTGCCAGAGCCAGACTTATCTCCACACAAAAATAAAAAATAAATAGAAAGTGAAAAGGATGGGGCTGGGCACAGTGGATCACGCCTGTAATCCCAGCACTTTGGGAGGCCGAGGTGAGTGAATCACCTGAGGTTGGGAGTTTGAGGCCAGCCTGATCAACATGGAGAAACTCCATCTCTACTAAAACTACAAAATTAGCTGGGGTGGTGGCACACGCCTGTAATCCCAGCTACTCAGGAGGCTGAGGCAGGAGAATCGCTTGAATCCGGGAGGTGGAGGTTGCGGTGAGCCAAGATCGCGCCATGGCACTCCAGCCTAGGCAACAAGAGCAAAACTCCATCTCAAAAAAAAAAAAAAAAAAAAAAAAAAAGCGAAAAGGCTGGATGCTTTCAGCACTACAGCTGAAAAAGGAGAATCTGTCTGTGAGAGCCACAGCCTGAGAGCGCCAGACTAGCTCTTGAAGACAGAGAGAGGGGGTAGGACTGCACGGCGTGCCATGCTGCAGCATCCAGGAGGCCGTGTCGGGTGTGGTGGGGCTTTGTTTTAGACAGAGTCTTATCTGTCGCCCAGATTGGAGTGCAGTGGCGATATCTGGGCTCACTGCAACCTCCGCCTCCCGGGTTCAAGTGATTGTCCTGCCTCAGCCTCCCGAGTAGCTGGGATTATAGGAGCTCATCACCACATCTGGCTAATTTTGTATTTTTAGTAGAGACAGGGTTTCACCATGTTGGTCAGGCTGGTCTCGAACTCCTGACACCCACCTCAGCCTCCCAAAGTGCTGGGATTATAGGTATGAGCCACCATGCCCGGTCGGCTTTTGTTTTGTTTTGTTTTTAAGACACAGTCTCGCTCTGTCGCCCAGGCTAGAGTGTAGTGGTGCAATCTCGGCTCACTGCAACCTCCACCTCCCAGGGTCAAGTGATTCTCCTGCCTCAGCCTCCTGAATAGCAGGGATTACAGCACTACGCCCAGCTAATTTTTGTAATTTTAGTAGAGATGGGGTTTCATCATGTTGGCCAGGCTGGTCTTGAACTCCGGATCTCAGGTGACCCACCCACCTTGGGCTCCCAAAGTGCTGGGATTACAGGCATGAGCCAACATGTCTGGCAGGAATGGGGCTTTTAAGGTGCCTTTGGAAAAAGCAGATGTGCCCAGGCCCACAGCTTGGGGCCTGTGCTGACTCATGAAGGAGGGAAGAAGCCTCCACAGGATCTGAAACGGAGACCCTCATGCAGGGGTGAGGATGTCATGGTGGCAAACTCTGGTCCTGGTGATGGGTGGATAGAGAGACACTACCTGCAGTGGTGCCAGGCTGCTCAGTGGGCATGAACAGGCAGGAGTATGCCTGCTGAGTCAGGGAGGGAGGGGCGGTGAGGGCTGGGCCAGAATAAGGCAGAGAAGGGTGCCCAGCTGAGGTGGGCAGTGGAAGAGACAGGCATGGAAGTTATCAGGCCAAGATGCCCTCAGCTCTCCCCATTGTGCTAGGGGGCCCCGCTGGGCCACAGAGGCACACCCCATACCGGCAGGCAGCACCTCCGTGCAGCTGTCCCGCAACCTGCACACTTCAGCACTTGTGATGGGATGCAGGGGTCCCCGAGGGCCCCTCACAGGAGAACTCTGCTTTCATGCCTCAAAAGACAGGCTGGTAGGCAGGCACAGAGGCTCAGGCCTGTCATCCTAGCACGTAGGAAGGCTGAGGTGGGAGGATCACTTGCACCCAGAAGTTCAAGACCAGTCTGGGCAACAGAGCAAGACTCATCTCTACAAAATGGAAAAATTAGCCAGGTGTGGTGGCACATGCCTATGATCCTGGCTACTCGGGAGGCTGAGGCAGGAGGATCACTTGAGCCCAGAAAGCTGAGGCTGCAGTGGGCTATGATGGCACCACTGCACGCCAGCCTGGGTGACAGAGTGAGACCCTGTTTCAGAAGAAAAAAAAAAAAAAAAGAAAGAAAGAAAGGAAAAGAAAAGTCAGAAAGAAAGACACAGGCAGGAGTGGCGAGGAGGGACTTTTTAGAAAGTTCTGAGAACCTTCTTCCTTCTGAGCTGTATTACCATCTGTGGCTTCCACCCAGCCCATGTTTTTACTGAGAACCCACTGTGTGCTGTGTGGGGCACTGGGGAGACCTGGGGGTGCAAAACAGAATAGATCTCTGTCCTGGGAACCTGTGGGGTGGGGCACACACAAACCAGGCTGAGTGACACGGCCAGGGCCAGAGCGTGTTGGGGTTTCAATATTAGACCCAGGGGTTAGAGAGGGACTCTCTGAGGAGGGAGCATTTGAGCAGAGGCCTGAATAAAACAAGAAGTGGAGCCAGCCCTGCAAATTTCTGGGCTAGTGTATCCCAGGCAGATACACCGGGAATGTGATGGGCATGTTCAAGGAGGCTAGAGAGAAGCTGGGGACAGGCTTGGGAGACAGGCTGGGGAGCTGGTGCAGATTGCATCCTGGGTTCCAGCTCTGACTGAGATGGCTTGTTAAGCAGAGAAGTGACATGGCTTGTTTTTTATTTATTTATGTTCTGAGACAGAGTCTTACTCTGTTGCCCAGGCTGGAGTGCAGCAGTGCAGTCTTGGGGTTGAACCTCCTGGGTTCAAGTGATTCAGCCTCCTGAGTAGCTGGGACTACAGGTGTCCACCACCACGCCCGGCTAATTTTTGTATTTTTAATGGAGACAGGGTTTCACCATGTTGGCCAGGCTGGTCTCAAACTCCTGACCTCATGTGATCTGCCCACCTTGGCCTCCCAAAGTGCTGGGATTATAGGTGTGAGCCACCATGCCCAGCTCATGGCTTATTTTTAAAGGGTAAAGAGCAAAGACAGAGGCAAAAAGACTAGCAAGGAGGATCCTGCAAGCATCCTGGGGCAACAGCCGATGGAGGCTTAGACCAGGGAGCAAGTAAAGTTAGAATAAAGGACTTGAAAAATGTGCAGTCACCACCCCACCAGGGCAGCTTATCTGTGGCTGCTCTCGGATAAGCCACGTCTTGTCAGTTAACTCGAGGTTCTGTCTGTAAGGTAACACTGTACTCTTCTTGGGGGCAGGGCTGCCACCTCATGTGGTTGGATCCCTGGATCCTGGCTGCTCAGCAGCTCCTGGGCTCCTCTCCTTGTGATGGAAGGCTGGGGAGGCAGGGCAGGGCAGAGGACAGCACCCTGTAGATTTGAGGGGCTGGGCTCCTGGCCTCCCCATCTGTAAAAGGAGGGGGTCCAGGCAGCATAACTTGCAGGAACTCCAGCCCTGATGCCTCAGAATCCAACAAGCAGGGAACCCACACTTTTTGCAAAGTGGTTTGTGTCACAGTCACCAGTATGATGGCACTGGGAGGGAGGGAAAGGGAAGGTGGACAGGGTGTTGTCGCAACAAAAAAGGGTGGCATGAAAGTCACTCTGGCCTCTAACGCCTTGTCCCATGACAGGGGGGTCTTGGGGACAAAATCATAACCTGTGGTGCCTCTGTCCCACTGCCCTGGGCGGCACTGTTAGACCTGCCCAGGCACCACAGAGGCTTGGGAGGCTGATAAGGAAGAGCGCACAGATGGGGGAGCAGCGTGCCCTGCTGGAGCCAGCACTGCCCGGTAGTTACCTCTTGGGGCTCCTGGGCTGTCCACAAACGGGTTGATACGGCCTCATTCCCCCACTAGCTGTGTGACCTTGGCCAACTGGGTTCACCTCTCTGTGCATCCGTTTTCTTGCCATTAAAGCGGGAATAACTCTCCTGTAGCACCTTTAGCCTCAAAGACGGCTGAAGCCACCTTGAGGCTGGGTGGGTCTGGGTGGCACTCAGGCCTCCCGGAACTCCTCGCCGAGGCAAGGACAGGGCTTCTTGGGGTGGCCGGCCCTGGGGAGGGTCAGCTGCAGGGAAGGCGCGCGGTCTCCCTCTTGGCCACGAGGTGGCGCACTCGGCCCTAATACCTCAAAGGCGCGACTCCAACTCACCAGCTCGGTGGCGTCCTGGCCCCGGAGCAGCGGCTTCTCCTCAGGGAATCGCAGCTCCTGCAGCCCGGCCATGGTCACGTCGTGGAGCAGGAGGCCTAGGGAGGGAGGGCAGGGTTGAGGTCTGCTGCAGCGGGGACGCCCGGGCGGAGAAGGACAGCGCAAGCCAGGGCTGGGGCAGAAGCGCGGGGACCAGACGCATTGTCCCCCTGGCCCCCAAGCGCAGCCCACCCAGGCACTCAGGGCCCCCAGGCCTCCGTCTGCAAGCTCGGCCTGTCTGGCTTGGGGGATAATGGGGGGATACCATTATAGTATTTGTTTTCTCGTTTTTTTTGTTTTTTGTTTTTTTTTTAAACACTGAGTCTCGCTCTGTGGCCCAGGCTGGAGTGCAGTGGCGCAATCTCGGCTCACTGCAACCTTCGCCTCCTGGGTTCAAGCGATTCTCCCGCCTCAGCCTCCCAAGGAGCTGAGATTACGGGTGTGCACCACCACCTTGCTAACTTTTGTGTTTTTAGTAGAGTCGGGGTTTCACCATGTTGGTCACCCTGGTCTCGAACTCCTGACCTCAAGTGATCCACCCGCCTCGGTCTCCCAAAGTGTTAAGATTTCAGGTGTGAGATACCACACCCAGCCTATTATTTGCTCTTAAAAATTAAAACATGTTTCCAAATAAAAGAGAAAAGCAACGTCATGATTCCTAGAACAATTACAAGCAAAATTCTGCCTTTATTGAGAAGCAGAAGGGCACGTGCAGGGAGGCCAAACCCAGGGTCAGACGCAGACAGAGTCCCCTGCCGAGGGCCTCTGGTGTCTGAAGCGGACAGTGGGGCTCTGGAGGACAGAGAGACTGGAGAGGAACAGAGCTGAGAGCTCCCCGGAGGGCTCCCAAGATGAGCCTGTGTGAAGATGGGCCAGGGAGGGGTGGGAGTAGAGGCTCTGGTGGTGTCACAGGTTGAGTGATGTTGAAAGCGGGGATGCAGGCCTCAATTCAGGCCACCAGCAGGGAGGGGGTGACACACAGGGGCTGCTCAGCTGCCAGAGGGTGGGCCTGGGAAATCCCAGGGGTTTCTGAACCTCAGAAGAAGAATGGGTCATACACGCAGGCATGTGTGTGTGTGTGTCTCTGTGCCTGTGTGTGTGTATGCAGCAGCCAGTGGTAGAGGAAGGAAGACAGAGGGTCCCAGGACCCCATAATTCCTCTAGGAACGGCACCATCATCCCTTAATTTCAGGATGGCAGAGGTCAGAATGCACCAAGAGAAAAACTAGCCAAGAACATGATCTAGAAATTCATAAAAGAATTAAAAATGGCCAGTACCTACATGGAAAAATATTCAAGCTCACTAGAAGTCAAAGAAATTTAAATTAAGATACTTTTTTTATTTTGGCCAGGCACCGTGGCTCATGCCTATAATCCCAGCATTTTGGGCAGCTAAGGCTGAAGGAGCACTTGAGCCCAGAGGTGCAGGACCAACCTGGACAACATAGCAAGACCCCATCTCTACGAAAAAACTAAAGTAGCTGGGTGTGGTGGTGACAGCCTATGGTCCCAGCTACTCAGGAGGCTGAGGTGGGAGGATCACTTGAGACCAGGAGTTCAAGGTTACAGGGAGCTATGATTACACCACTCCACTCCAGCCTGAGTGACAGAGCAAGACCCTGTCTCGAATGAATGAATGGATAGCTCTTTCTTTTTTTGCCAATGGCATTGGCAAAGTTTACATGGCTAGCAAAGGTGTACTAAAACAGACACTTCTTATATGGCTTGTAAGTATATAAATGGACATATCTTTTTGGAGGGCAGTTTTGCAAATGAATTAAAATCATTTAAAAGGTTCATACTCTCAGACTCAGCAATCCTCTCCCGTGGAGAAATCGCCTAAAGAAACCAGAGATGGCAACAAATAATTTATCTATAAGAATTCTCAGCACAGTGCCATTTGCAATAGAGAAAAAAATTAAAAAAAAAAAAAGTCCATCAATAGGGTACAAGATAAACTGTGTGTCAATAATAAAAGATGATTTAATATAATAAGAAAATTCCTGTTACAATAAATAGAAAAGCAGGCCTGGGTCCCTGCGCACGTGCCATGCCGGAGTCCCAGCTCCCAGTGGTTTCCGAGGAAACAGCTAACACAATGCAGATGGGCTGTATTTTTAGAAAGGCATCCTTGAGGCTCTCCCGCTCCCATTTCCATCCTTTCTGATGTGTGCACGCTCACCCATCCATCCAGGGCATGGGGGCTGGGAGAGCTGAAAGAAAGGTCCCCTCCTTGGAAAACTCTTCTGCATCAGGACATCTTAGCCACCTGCTTTCCTGAACACCCATCTCAATTAAAGTCCTTGGTAGCCCTGGGGTGTCCCTGTGGCCCCCCACCCCCAGCCTGTTATGAAACCACCCTGGACACCATCCTCCCCAAGGACCATGCTATTAAAAGGGCTGAGAGTGGGCAGTGCAGGGACAGATGGCCTGTGACGGAGGTGGTGGCGGGGAAGGGGGCAGAGAGAGACCTCATCATCCAGAGAACTGGGAATGGCTCAGCCCATGAAAAACAGACAGTCCAGGGTCTGGCTGGAGTTGCGGGGCTCCAGGACAAAGAGGCCAGAGTAGACATTTCCACAGCAGGGTGGCAGAGAATTTTCTTCTAAAGAAAGTTAGGATTTTTTTTTTTTTTTTAAGAAGCTATGTGATAAGTTATAAGAAAATGAGAGTCCTACTAATGAAGCCTGGCTAAGGTCCCCAAGGAGTTAAGTAGCACAGAAGTGGGAAGACGCCAGGGTCTATGAAGCGGCCAACAATGGCTCTTTCCACTCCGCCATGCTTTTTCCCTTCTTGATCTCTTATTCCTTAAAGGGACGGGAGCTGCCCTGTCCAGCCCCCAGTGCAAAGACAAGAGCTCTCCCAGGAGGCGTGTGTGCAGGGACCTGCTGGGCAGACAGAAGCTGTAAACACGGAATGGGCCTGGGATAAGTCCCAACGCTTCTACTTCTTAGGGGTAAGATCTGGAGCCACTGAAACCAGGCCATCATTTCTACCCTATCATTCAATGGCTAGCTTTATTTTGGGCAAATCACTCAAAGCCTCACTTATTTGCAATATGAGAGCATGTTGCCCACCTCAGAAAAGTCTGAGGTGCAATAGAAACAATAAATATATAAATAACTTTTTTTTAGACGGATTCTTACTCTGTCATCCAGGCTGGCGTGCAGTGGCATGATCTCGGCTCACTGCAGCCTCTGCCTCCTGAGTTCAAGTGATTCTCCTGCTCCATCCTCCCAAGTAGTTGGGATTACAGGCACCTGCCACCACGCCCAGCAATTTTTGTTTTTGTTTTTTTTTGTATTTTTAGTAAAATGAGTTTTTGCCATGTTGGCCAGGTTGGTCTTGAACTCTTGACCTCAGGTGATCCATCTGCCTCAGCCTCCTAAAGTGTAAAAATGACCTTTTTTGTTTGCTCAGAGGGTCTTGGTCAAAACAAACCCTGGCTCTGCTCTAAGGAAACTCCAGGCTGGAGTGCAGTGATACAATCATCGCTCACAGCAGCCTCAAACTCCTAGGCTTAAGTGATCCTCCCACCTCAGCCTCCCAAGTAGCTGGGACCACACGTGTGTGCCACCAGAGCCCCACTATTTTTTTTTTTCATTTTTTGTAGAGATGGGGTCTCACTATGTTGGCCAGACTGGTCTCAAATTCCTGGGCTCAAGCAATCCTCCTACCTCAGCCTCCCAAAGCACTGGGATTACTGGTGTGAGCCACCATGCCCAGCCTAAAATGCCTTTTAAATGAAAGATTTTTGTACATATTTGAATGGAACAAAAAATCACATAGGTGATCAGGGTGTTCCTTGCCTTTCCCTGCCAATTTAAGGTAACTCTGGAGTTTCATTTTTTGTTTTTTCCCTCTTGTTTCTGTTAGATTCACAGCTGCACGCAGAGGGGTGAAGCTGATGTACATAGGGGAGGGATGGTACAAGGGATGAGGGAGAGGAAACAGCCCCTTTGGCTAGGGGACAGTGACATGTCAGAGGCCCCTCAAGGGCAAAAGAGCACCGGGGACTGTGGAAATGGGCTCCTGCGCTGTGTAAGTGTGGGTGGATTCCTTAAGAGGAATTGCATTTCGGTTTAATCACTTCTGGTTGCTGATTTGTGTTTTTTCTCCTTTTCTTCTTTTTTCAAGGCAAACAGGAGCACTCGGCTCCTACCAGGCAGCCAGCAGGCCCCTCCCGCTATGCTTCTGTAACTGTGATTCCATGCTAAGACCCCAGCCAGGTGAATCCTCTGATTTATTAGGGTTAAAAATAGAAGCAATGACTGTGGTCATTCCTGGAACTATCCCATAAATGCTTAAATTGATCAGCAGTAGTTACACATCCTACAGAAAAAAGCAATTGCTGAATCGGGAGAACAAGTGCAGTAGTCCTAGGAGATGGTGGGGGTGTTTGAAAATACACTGGGGGGCCGGGCATGGTGGCTCACACCTGTAATCCTGGCACTTTGGGGGGCCAAGGCAGGCAGATCACTTGAAGCCAGGAGTTCGAGACCAGCCCGGCCAACATGGCAAAACCCTGTCTCTACTAAAAATTCAAAAATTAGCTGGGCGTGATGGTGGGTGCCTGTAATCCCAGCTACTTGGGAGGCTGAGGCAGGAGAATTACTTGAGCCGGGAGGTGGAGGTTGCAGTGAGCTGAGATTGCATCACTGTACTCTAGCCTGGGTGACAAAGCAAGACTCTGAGGAAGAAAGAAGAAAAGAAAAGAAAGAAAAGAAAAGAAAGGAAGGAAAAAAAAAGAAAAGAAGGAAAGAAAGATGAGGGAAGGAAGGAAGGGAGGGAGGGAGGGAGGAAGGAAAGAGAGAAGAGAAAAAAATGAAAATACATTGAAGAATTTGGGTGGTCTCAGTGACTGAGGGTCCTACATTCAGTGCCCAGGGACCACGGGTGAGAAGGGTCATGCAATGTGGGGACAGTGCTACACATGAAGGATCACTCCCCACCCCAGCCCCATAGCTTCACAGTGAGAAACGCTAGAACTGAAAGAGAAGAGAGTAAGACATAAATGGAGTGAAGTTAGAGGATACAGGAGAAGCCAGACAGAGGAACCAGGCCTGTGGGACAGGAAGAGACCAAATAAGAAGAGAGGACTGTGGAATGGCTGGTGTTCTTTCAACCACAGGGGTGAAGGGGACCCACAGGTCAGGGGCAAGGTCCAGTCCACGCTGCCTTGAGTATGCCACACTCCTGAGTTAAAAGGTCCCATTATTATGAGAAATGCCACAGGCAAATGAAATGAGCCACACCCAGGTCTGGCCAGCTCCACCCTGGGGGAGGGGTCCGTACCTCCCCCGGATGTGGCCGAGTGGGAGCGTGTGACTCATGTCCAGGCCTGTGCACCCAGGCACCGCGGACCTGGTATATCCCTACTGCTTGGATCAGAGTTGGTGCTCAGTGATACACGGGCCACCATCCCTACCCGATGCTACACCAGTGCCTGGTTGGAAAAGCAGCCCCAGAAATCTGGGACCCCGGAAATTGGGGAATCACTTTCCAACTGCACTATATAGGGGATCTGGAACTGTCCAGGGAGCTGGACCCTCTTATTACTCTCCCTGTCCTTATCCTGATCTCCTAGGCCTGGGACAGCACTGAGGGTGGGACAGGGATGGGGACTTGGTCTTTCCTCAGGATTCCCAGTTCACAGGTGAGAAATAAGAGGTACAGGAAGGGGCGACTGACCGATGCAAGTTCTCCTGTGGCCAACCCAGGCTGGGGATCCAGAGTGCATGCTCCCACCCGCCTACGTGCATTCTGCCTCGCTGGCTGGGTGGCAGGATGGGAGGATGCGGGCGACATTGCTTTCTCCAGCCCAGGCTCTGTTTCCGTCTCTAGGTACGGCTCCTTAATTTATGCCAAACTTGAACTTGGCCAGTTCTGCTTTTTCCTTGGGTTGAGCCTATGAATCCCTATGCCCCCACCAACCACATCACCACCCTGCATACACGCGCGTGCGCGCACACACACACACACACCCAGCACATTCCACCGCCTTAGGCAGCCGTATTTGGATTCTGGCACTCCTGGCTAAAGCCCCGGGCTGACTCAGTAGGCGCATCCTCCCCACGGGAAGCACATGCCTTTGTTCATGCTGTTCCCTCTGGCTGGAGTGCCTTTCCCCACCATATCCCCACAAGGGGAGCAATATGGAAAACAGTCCTTAATATTACTGAATGCCGTGTTCCAGGCATTTTACATGTACAAGCTCGTTTACTCCTCCTGACTCCTCATAGAGGTAGGTACTATTACTGTCCTCATTTTGTAGCTGAGGAAGTGAGGCATACAGAGGTGACAACCAGCCCAAGGTATTATGACCGGTAAGTGATGGAACCTGAATTTGAACCCATGATGTCTGGGTCTGGAGCTCATATGCTCATGTGTGGACTCTATCATCTTTTTTTTTCTTCTTTTTTAAGACAGAGTCTCACTCTGTTGCCCAGGATGGAGTGCAGTGGTGCGATCTCAGCTCATTGCAACCTCCGCCTTCTGAGTTCAAGTTAATTCTCATCCCTCAGCCTCCCAACATAGCTGGGATTACAGAATTCTGCCACCAGGTCCAGCTAACTTTTGTACTTTTAGTAGTGATGGGGTTTCGCCATGTTGGCCAGGCTGGGACTCTATCGTCTTGCTAACCCACTGATGCATGGATGAGTGGTTTAATTTCCCTACTGTCACCTCCCAGAGGACAGCGACCTGATCTTGTTCATCTGTCCAACCCCATCAGAGACCAAACACACACAGGCTTAATAACTGGTAAAGTAGATGTAGGACAGGCCAGAAATCTCCATGGCTGACCCGCCCACAGAAGCTATAGGAAAGCACAGGATAAACATTTTTGTTGCTCAATTGTCACTGTTCCAATGTCAGTTATAGGCATAAAACAGTATTCAAATGCACACCACCAAGGGTGAGGCCACTCTGATACGAGGCTGTTTGATGGGGCTAGCTGTCAAGAGGCTTCCAGGGCAGTAAGTTTGGCCACAAAACTTGGAGCGGGCAGGGCTGGGCGCGGTAGCTCATGCCTGTAATCCCAGCACTTTGGGAGACAAAGGCAGGCAGATCACTTGAGGTCAGGAGTTCGAGACCAGCCTGGCCAACACAGTGACACCCTGTTTCTACTAAAAATTCAAGAATTAGCCGGGTGTGGTGGCAGGCACCTGTAATCCCAGCTACTCAGGAGGCTGAAGCAGGAGAATCACTCGAACCCGGGAGGCGGAGGTTGCAGTGAGCCGAGATCCTGCCACTGTACTCCAGCCTGGGTGACAGAGCAAGACTCCATCTCAAAAACAAACAAATAAACAAAAGAAAACTTGGAGGGGCAGATGCAGCCTCAGCACATTCCCCACCTCCTGCAGGTTGGTCTGGGCTTTCTCCTTCCTCTCAAATCCTACCGTGTCTCCAGTCTCCCCACGGCATTTGCCAAAATCCCTTAAAGCGGACAGACTTAGTAGCACTCCCATTCTAGGGCTCAATAAGGAGAAAGAAAATACTATGCACTCAATGGAAAAGTGGGCAAAGGTCTGGGATGGGAATTCAGAGGAGAAACAACAAGGGCAAAGCATCTGCCCTGCCTCACTGGCCGTCAGAGAAATGCATGTGAAACAATGAGCAATATGACCTGCTCAGACCGCAGCTTCTCAGACACTCCTAGAGGACAAGCACTATATCTGTTTTGTTCACTGGGATGTCCCGTGTCTATGACAGTGCTGGGCACAGGGCAGACACTCAACATTTCTGTTCAATGAAATAAGTAAATGAACGAATGAACCATTCTTCATACAGACGACAAATTACTAAAAGAGTGATAATATGCAAGGTTGGTGAGGTTCTGGGAAGATGGGCACACACTCATGCTGCTGGCTGGATGGCAGTGGGTTCAGCTTTATTTGGAGAACAACTTGGTAGTCTGTTAAATGCAAGTATCTGTCAACTCTGCAATTCTGTGTCTAGGTATTTATCCTAAAGAAAAACACCCACGTGTACACTAACAGGCAGCACACAAGGGTGCTCACTGCATAGCTGAGTGGAGCAGTGCAATCTGGAAATCACCTCAGTGAGCACCAGGAGGATGGTGAAATAAATTATGGAACATCTACATGCTGGAGGACCATGCAGCCATTAAATAAACAAGGCAGCTCCCCTCAAACAGAGCGGGAAAGCATTCTAAAATATGCAATTAAGAAAAAAAGGCATGTCACCAAATAATGTGTAAAAATAATCCCATTTATGGCTGGGTGCAGGCTCACACCTGTAATCCCAGCACTTTGGGAGGCCAAGGCAGGAGAGTTGCTTGAACCTGGGAGGCGAAGGTTGCAGTGAGCCGAGATCATGCCATTGTACTCCAGCCTGGGCAACAGAGTGAGATTCTGTCTCAAAATAATCTCATTTATATAAAAATTATATGCATTGAACAGGTATATATATTGGCAACTTCCAAAAAAAATCCTCAAAAGACTCAGGGTAAACTGTAACAATGCTTATCTCTGGGGAAGGATATGGGGAAGGGTATAAAAGGGAGATTCTTTTTTTAATCCTATCCACCAGATTTTATCAAATCTAAGATATCACCGATTACAAGTGACACTAATTTTTATGAATCAATAATAAGAAAAAAAAAAACCCACCACCAGTTAAATTAAGACATAATGCCCTTCCCCCTTTTAAGTTATTTTGAAAAACATTAGGCTTGCAAAAAAATCACAACAAAACAAAAAACAAAACCAAAAAAGCACAGAAACACAGAAATTTCCCACATAGCCTTCACTCAGCTTCCTCCAATGTTATCATGATACAGAACCATAATACAATTGAGAAACCAGGAAATTAAACACTGATACATACTGTTAAGTAATATACAGAACTTACATATATTTTACCAGTTTTCCCAATAATGCCTTTTTTGGGTCTCGGACCCAACCCAGGATGCCACATCATATTTAGTTGGTATGTCTCCCTGGATAGTTTATCAGTCCATCTTTTATAACCTTGACACTTATTATTTTTTTTTTTTTAAGATGGAGTCTTGTACTGTCGCCTGGGCTGGAGTGCAATGGCATGATCTCGGCTCAATGCAACCTCTCCCTCCTGCATTCAAGTGATTCTCCTGCCTCAATCTCCTGAGTAGCTGGGATTACAGGTGCCCACCACCACGCCCAGCTAATTTTTGAATTTTTAGTAGAAACAGGGTTTCACCGTATTGGCCAGGCTGGTCTCAAACTCCTGACCTCGTGATCCAGCCACCTTGGCCTCCCAAAGTGCTGGGATTACAGGCGTGAGCCACCAGCCCGGCCGACCTTGACACTTTTGAAAAGTACTGGCCAGTTAATCAGTAGAATGTCCTCACTTTGGGTTTGTCTGTTGTTTTCTCATGATTAGACTGAGGTTATAAATTTTTGCCAAGAATACGAGAGAATGAGGTGCTCTTCTCAGTTTATATCAGCAGGCACATGATGTCAATCTGTATTGTTACAGAGGATGTTAACCTTGATTCCTTGATAAGGAGCTCTCTGCCAAGTTTCTCCACTGAAATGTTACTATTTTTCCCTTTGTAAGCAGTGTGGGAAGATACTTTGACACTACGTAAACATCCTATGTCTCATCATACTTCCTCACCCCCTCCACCCCCTTACCCCTGCTAATTTTAACAACTATTGATTCTTGCCTACAGCAATTATTACTTTGATGGTTGCCTAATGATAATTTTCTTTTTTTTCCTGCTGAGGAAAAGGAAGAACATAATTTTCTATTTCCATAATCTCTTCTACGCTTATTAGAATTATCCTGTAAGAAAGAGTCATCCTGACCAGGCGCGGTGGCTCATGCCGGTAATCCCAGCACTTTGGGAGGCCAAGGTGGGTGGATCACTGTTGCAGGAAGTCAGGGACCCCGAACGGAGGGACCGGCTGAAGCCGCGGCAGAAGAACATAAATTGTGAAGATTTCATGAACATTTATTAGTTCCCCAAATTAATACTTTTATAATTTCTTACACCTGTCTTTACTGCAATCTCTGAACATAAATTGTGAAGATTTCATGGACACTTATCACTTCCCCAGTCAATACCCTTGTGATTTTCTATGCCTGTCTTTAATCTCTTAATCCCGTCATCTTCGTAAGATGAGGAGGATGTATGTCGCCTAAGGACCCTGTGATGACTGTGTTAACTGCACAAATTGTTTGTAGAGCATGTGTGCTTGAACAATATGAAATCTGGGTGCCTTGAAAAAAAAATCTGTTACAGGATAACAGCAATGTTCAGGGAACAAGGGAGATGGCCTTGGACTCTGACTGCCGGTGAGCCAGGTGGAACAGAGCCATATTTCTCTTCTTTCAAAAGCAAATAGGAGAAATATCGCTGAATTCTTTTTCTCAGCAAGGAACATCCCTGAGAAAGAGAATGCACACTGAAGGTAGGTCTATAGACGGCCCTCTTGAGGTGGCCGCCTTTTACAGTCGAAGCCAAAGGAATGAAATAAGCCCTGGTCTCCTGTAGTGCTCCCAGGCTTATTAGGACAAGGAAATTCCTGCCTAATAAATTTTGGTCAGACAGGTTGTCTGCTCTCAAACCCTATCTCCTGATAAGATATTATCGTTATCAATGACAATGTGTGCCTGAAACTTCATTAGCAATTTTAATTTCGCCCCATCCTGTGGTCCTGTGATCTCGCCCTGCCTCCATTTGCTTTCTGATATTGTATTACCTTGTGAAGTATGTGATCTCTGTGACCCATACCCTATTCGTGCACTCCCTCCCCTTTTGAAAATCGCTAATAAAAACTTGTTGGTTGGCCAGGCGCGGTGGCTCACGTCTGTAATCCCAGCACTTTGGCAGGCCGAGGCAGGCGGATCACGAGGTCAGGAGTTTGAGACCATCCTGGCTAGCATGGTGAAACCCCATCTGTACTAAAAATACAAAAAATTAGCCAGGCGTGGTGGCGGGCACCTGTGGTCCCAGGTGCGTAGGAGGCTGAGGCAGGAGAATGGTGTGAACCTGGGAGGTGGAGCTTGCAGTGAGCTGAGATCGCGCCACTGCACTCCAGCCTGGGTGACAGAGCGAGACTCCATCTCAAAAAAAACGCACTCCAGCCTGGGTGACAGAGCGAGACTCCATCTCAAAAAAAAACAAACAAACCAAAACAAAAAAACTTGCTGGTTTTACAGCTCAGGGAGCATCACAAAACCTGCTGACATGTGATGTCTCCCCTGGACATCCAGCTTTAAATTTCTCTCTCTTGTGCTCTTTCCCTTTATTTCTCAAACCAGCTGAGATGCCTAGGAAACAGAAAAGAACCCACAATAAATATCGGGGGTGGGGTTTCCCCCGACAGATCATGAGGTCAGGAGATTGAGACCATTCTGGCTAACACGGTGAAACCTTGTCTCTCCTAAAAAATACAAAAAATTAGCCAGGCATTGTGGCGGGTGCCTGTAGTCCCAGCTACTCGGGAGGCTGAGGCAGGAGAATAGCCTGAACCCAGGAGGCGGAGCTTGCAGTGAGCCAAGATAGTGCCAGTGCATTCCAGCCTGGGTGACAGAGCGAGACTCTGTCTCAAAAGGAAAAAAAAAAAAGAGTTGTCCTTTCTCCTCCTTTATTCAATTACTTATTTACATCAATATGGATTCATGGATATTTATTTTACCCTGTGGGTTAAAAGCCATTGCTATCATTATTTCATTGTTCAAACTGGGCCAGGTTTGGCCACTGGGAGTTCCCTTAAGGTGGCTCTTGAATGCTTTCAACATGTACCCATTATTTTTTGAGTTTCAAATATTCTAGCTGCATTACATGTTCTAAACTCATCTTGTACTTTCTCTGCCTCAACCATGAAATCAACCATTTCTCCAAGGAGCCCTAGTTCCCTTTATTGGAGAATGATGTTTAGAAACCAAGATCTGGACACCAGGTGTGCTCATTGCAACTGTGGTGTCATTGGTCTAGGCCCTCTCAGCAGGCAGAGCTATGAAATGTATGCAAGATACTAACACACACAATTTACTTCTAAATATATATATCTCTCTCTCCATATATATCAGATATATATATATCTGGAATCTGGAATTTGTACTGATACCTTTAACTCTACTTCAACACCACAGAGTGCATTCTAGCTTCCCCACTTTGATTGCAATTTTTTTTTTCTCCAGTGGTGAGAAACCTGGCTCTCACCTATAATATTTCTGCTTATTTGTTCATTCCTGGGATACATTCAAAATAGTGTCAGAACTGCTCCTTCTATGATGAGTTCCCTGTCATTCAGGGTTTTTTGTACTTACTGAAAGAACTCTTTTAGAATATGTTAGATCCAGATTTTTAAAAAGCATCTATCACTCTTGTAAATTTTTAAAAAGGCAAATATAATTGAAATAAATTGTTTAAGGGATTCCTTTTCACATTTCGAGTCCAATGTCTCTTAATCTCTCTATCTTGGAGTTTTTGATGCTGTGCTATTCCACACAGCCTGGGCTTCTCCAGCATCAAGAATGCTCTACTACTATCTCTGGGATTTCATTCTGAGCTGCCGACATCCACTCACAAATTCTGATGTTCGTGTGATGGCAATAACAGCATGATGCCCCCCTTGCCAACAGAGACTGTATGATGCATCCCAATCTTATAGATGTTAAAGTACAAAAAAAAAAAGGTGCATCTTAGAAAGGACATAACATAGCTCTTTCATAAAGTAAGAAGGTGATATACAGCACCAACGTGTAAACTCTGTTTCTCTACACAACATGACTCCAGGTGTTACGCACAGACATTACAACAGACACAACAGGCCTCTAATTCTAAGACCAAGGGCAAGGGAGATGGAATTAGAATTCCAGTAACACATTCCATTTGGGCAGCTGCTATAAGGAACTAGTGAAAGAGTCCTCCTACAGCAGAGACTGCTAATTGTCCCCCCATATCTGTTCTCCCCTTCTTCCTGAATAACAATCCCCATATTTTAGATGAGTAGGTGGACGATGGGAATAAAGTGTGTTTATGATGCCGTGATGTGCTGCCAATGAGAGGTAAATGGAAGCATGTGACTTTCAGGCAGTGTTCTTAAAAGGGCGTGGTGGCTTATGCTTATAATCCCAGCACTTTGGGAGGCTGAGGTGGGCGGATCACCTGAGGTCAGGAGTTTGAGACCAGCCTGGGCAACATGGCGAAACCCCATCTCTACTGAAAATACAAAAAGTAGCCAAGCATGGTGGCACGTGCCTGTAATCCCAGCTACTCGGGAGGCTGAGGCAGGAGAATTGCTTGAACCTGGGGGATGGAGGTGCAGTGAACTGAGATCATGCCACTGCACTCCAGCCTGGGTGGCAGAAGACTCTGTCTCAAAAAAAAAAAGTGGGGGAGACACGGCCGGGCGCGCTGGCTCATGCCTGTAATCCCAGCACTTTGGGAGGCCAAGGCAGGTGGATCACTTGAGGTCAGGAGTTCAAGACGACCAGCCTGGCCAACATGGCAAAACCCTATCTCTGTTAAAAATACAAAAATGAGCTGGGTATGGTGGCCGGCACTTGTAATCTCAGCTATTCGGGAGGCTGAGGCAGGAGAATCACTTGAACCTGGGAGGCAGAAGTTGCAGTGTGCCAAGATTGTGCCACTGCACTCCAGCCTAGGCAACAGAGTGAGACAAAATCTAAAAAAAAAAAGGGGGGGAGACATGCCATTCTTGGACTCCTCCTCCTGCCTCCTGGCTGGAATACAGATGTGATGGCAGGAGCTTGAACTGCCATTTTAGGCTCAAAGGCAGGATTCTAAAGGTGGCAAAGTAGCGATATAGAATAAAGAGTCAAGGTACCTGAGAATCATGAATCCTCTATTTTGAGATCCTGGTTATGAAAGAGAAAAATATACTTTTATCTTGCTTATTATTATCATGGGTTTTCTGTTACACACAATTGAAGCTAATCTGAACTTGGGATATTTTTCTTGGAGACCCACCCTATCGTCCTAAAGGAAGTCAAGGAAAAAGGAAAGGGTGGGGCTTTCCCAAAGAAAAACAGGGAAATGCTAGAGTGAACCTACAACTTCTCTCCAGCAGGCAGCATAATCCATGATGCCATTCTCTCCCGGCAGTTTAAACCAGCGAGCAGCCCCTCATAACCCACACCTCACAAGCTCACAATAATTGTACTGACATGGGTAACCATGACCTACATTAAAAGGTTAAAAGCAATTGGCGCTTTTTGTCACAAATTCTCACATTTCTTTTACACGGGTGCCTCACGCAATTCAGCTGTGTATCTTCGCCTAATCTGGCAAATTTCCCAGATACACGTATCCTGGATTTTTGTGCAAGATTCAAACACGTAAACTGAGGCAATGAATCTTCTTTGGCACAGGAGTCTGCAATACAGTCTCCAGTAAAGAGACAGCCTGAGGGGCATCTTTCTTACTGGGCATTTTTGTCACGGAAAGCCCCATACTTCTCTGAAATGCCTAATTTATTAGCATTTGAGGAATGACATTCATCTGGCAGAGAGGGACTCTTCCAAGCAACTCCCAGAGCTTTCCTGCCTCAAATGCAGTGTCTGCAGAGGGGGCTCCCTGCACTGGTCCCCACCTGACACCGAGGTCCTTTCTTCTAACAGCACCTGGGTTTCCTTTTGGGAAACCTCCCTTCCCCATTCTCAGTACATGTGTTTCGGGCCTGAATGACCATACCCCAGGAGTGGCCCAGGCCTAAGGCGTTCATTCATTCACCAGATACTGATTTGGCACCTACTGCATTCTAGGACTGGAGATAAAATACTGACCATTATAGACAAACATATCTACCTTCAGGAGCTTTCTGGGTGCTGGTGGGGAGGCAAACAATCACCAAACCTAGGTAAATTCAAGGCATGTCAGATGACCTAAGAGCAAAGCAGGAAGCAGCTTCACAGGAGGGGAGAGGGAGGGATGTGGAACAGGGTGAGAAGCCACCTGCTGAGAAGGGGATGCGAGCAAGACTTGAAGAAGATCCGGGAGTGAGCCTTGGGATGTCCGGGAAGGGCACTCAGGGCAGGGGGAACAGCAAGCACAAACGCCAGGAGGCAGGCACCTGCATGTTTGAGCAAATGAAAGGAAGCCGGCCAGGTGCAGTGGCTCATGCCTGTAATCCCAGCACTTTGGGAGGCTGAGGCAGGCAGATGGCTTGAGGCCAGGAGTTCAAGACCAGCCTGGCCAACATGGTGAAACCCCGTGTCTACTAAAAATACAAAAGTTAGCCGGGCGTGTGGTGTGTGGTGCACACCTGTAATCCCAGCTACTTGGGAGGCTGAGGCAGGAGAATCACTTGAACCTGGGAGGCAGAGGTTGCAGTGAGCCGAGATTGCACCACTGGACTCCTGCCTGGGTAACAGAGAAAGACTCTCTGTCTCTCTCAAAAAATAGAAAGAAAAGAAAAGTAACAAAGCCAGGGTGGCTGGAGCAGAGTGAGCCAGGAGGCGAGGAGATGAGGACAGGGGTGGTAAGGGTTGGGGTGCTCGTCCCGTTCAGCCCTGAAGGTTGTTAGGGAGACTTTGGCTTTCACTCAGAGTATAAACATGCGCTGGAGGGTTTTGAGCACACGGGTGATGTGATACAATTTTCATCATGCAGGACTCCCCCTCCTGCAATGTGCAGAATAGACCTGGGGGGTTAGGGCGGAAATGGGGAGACCAGTTATTGAGGCGCTGCTGGCTTGCCACACAGCGGTAGTGCAGGAGGTGGCTGAAGTCCTCAGCTTCTGGTATGTTCTGAAGGTAAAGCTAGAGGGACTCATGGATCCATCGGACGTGGGTGGGAGAGGAAGAGGAGTTAGGGTGACTTGGTGGAGCCACGGAGAGGTAGAGCTACCATTTATGATTTAGGGAAGAACTTGTGAAGAAGAGGTTTGGGGGAAAGATGAGCGGTGTGGTTTTAGACCTGAGGCAGGTGGAGCTGCCCATGGGCAGGTGGACGTAAGAGTTTGTGCTTCAGGTTGGCACAGTGGCTCAGGACTGTAATCCCAGCACTTTGGGAGGCCAAGGTGGGAGGATTACTTGAGCCCAGGAGTTCAAGACCAGCCTGGGCAACACAGTGGGACCCTGTCTCTACAAAAATTTAAAAATTAGCTGGACGTGGTGATGCATGTCTGTAGTCTCGGCTACTTGGGGTGGGGGCTGAGGTGTGAGGATCACTTGAGCCCAGGAGATCGAGGCTGCAGTGAGCTGTGATCATGCCACTGCACACCAGCCTGGGCAACAAAGTAAGACCCTGTCTTCCTAAAGAAAGAAATGAAGGGAAGAGAAAGGGAGGAAGGAGGAGGAGGAGGAGGAATGGAGGGGAGAGGAGGGAAGGAGAATACATAATACAGTTTTAAAAAAACAATTTGTACTTCAGAACCTTGGGAGGAACCACTTCAAAGATACCATAGAGAGAATAGAGGAGGTCATCTAGGGAGTGAACGAGGACAGGGAAGAAGGTGTCCCAGCACTGAGCCCCAGAAGGCAATGAGGAGAAAGCAGCAAAGCCAGTGAGAAGCCACTGAGGCAGCAGACACCACCGAGGGGTGGAGTGGCCTGGAAACCAAGTGGACTGAGCCCTGGGCCCCATCCCAAAGGCCTTTGCTGGAATCCTTGGAGAGGGGAAGCTCTTCCCCAGCAATGGGGTTTTCAGGAGGATAGTCTGTGAGCCAGCAACCACACTGCCCTTGCGAGGAAGGGCCTGACTTAGAGCTCAACAAATCCAGAGAACCAAACTAATAGGAATAAGGGAGAGAGAGACAGAGCCCGATGGCCGTGTCCACTGTGCTGGCCGGGGACAGCCCATGTTCCTCTCTTTGTATCACTCTAAGTTCGGTTTCTGTCACTTGCGCCCAAGACACCTCACGTAACTTCTAAGTTATTTTCTCCTGCGTGGTCCTGGGGGGCCGGGTGAAGCCAGCATCCCGCCTCTCCCTTTGGCAATCACACACAGGCAGCTGGGCCCCAGTGCAGGGTCAGAGGGCCCTACGTGCTTGATGGCAGGCCTTTCCCACCACGCTCGAATGGCAACACCATGCTCCACTCCAGGGTAGTTCAGGCCTTTCCCAACCCAGGCACTTTCACTAAGCTGTGATGGGGAAAAGCACCCCCAGGCCATCCTGGTCATCCTCCTGGGTGCTCACCTTGGGTTGTGGGTTGCCGGGGACCTCTGGGTCATCCCTGACAACTGCTCCTCTGCTCTGTCCGCATGGGCCAAGCACAGTGTGAATACTCTGCAGCTGGTAAGGACTTTGGGAGCAGTGGGCTGAGCGCACTTCCTTTATGGAAGAGGCAAAGGCTGGTGCGAGAGCTCTTCCAAAAACCTGAAGGGGAGCCTGCTGGCTTCCCTCTCCCTACCCTAGAGCCCAGGCCCCAACAGCACATTTATCCTCCAGAACACCAAGTGGCCAACATTGTTAAAAGTCACTTCTGGCATCCCTAGAGCTGTCAGGAAACAATTTGGGGTGCACAGAGTATGATCCTAGGGATTGCAAACACTGGACTTGATTATGGGACTCTTCCACTCCCTGCTCTCTCTCACACACTCACACACACACTCTCTCTCTCTCTCTCGGGAGAAGACACCCCAGAAATATTCCCTCTGTCCCCTCCAAAGAGGCTGGGTCCCCACCTTCCCCATCTCACTGCCTAGGATGGGTCCTATCAGCAGACACACAGCACCTGCCCTGCCACCCCTGCCAACAGGTGAACTGAAGCAGCATCTAGGGCCCCAGGGGTATTTGTTATGGGGATTAAGACACCCAATCACTCTGGCTGGCAGATACATTCCACCTGTGGTTTGGAATCTAAAGCACTGAGGATTAAGAGGCGGGGAGGGGGTGGTGTATGATGAGAGCTTTCCTGGCTCTGTGAGGAGACCAGGTTTATGCTAGGCTGGGTGGAAGTGCTCATCCCACTTAGGTTTGTGTGATGCTCTTCAGTTTACATAACAGTGTCATGGTGCTCTCCCAGCTGATCCCTTGACTACCCTGGGGGCAAAGCCAGGCTCAGGTCAAGGTAACACAGTCAGAGAGATCAGAACGAGGCTTGCAGACTCCAACCCACGGTGCTGCCCTCAGTGCAGGCCGAGGCATAAGTCTGATCTGCACACACCCCTGCTGCTTTCCTGTGACTGCTATAATAAATCACCACAAAATTGGTGGCTTAAAGCAGCACACATTCAAGCCGAGATCGTGCCACACTGCCCTCCAGCCTGGGCAACAGAGTAAGACCCTGTATCCAAAGAAAAAAAAAAAGCAACACACATTCATTCTCTTATAGTTCTGGAGGTCAGAAGTCCAAAATCAATTTCTCTGGGTTGAAATTAACATGTTGGCAAGCTGTCTCCCTCCGGAGGTTCTGGGAAGAATCTGTTCCCCTGCCTTTTCCAGCTTCCAGAGCTGCATTCCTTGGCTGGCAGCCCCTTCCTTCACCTTCAAGTTCAACAGCAGAGCTTCTTGCTGAAGCAATCATATCTCCTCTTTTTCTGTTTTTGAATATCCTTTGCTTCCCTCTTTTTTTTTTTTTTGTTTTGAGATGGAGTCTTGCTCTGTTGCCCAGGCTGGAGTGCAGTGGCACGATCTTGGCTCACTGCAACCTCTGCCTCCCAGGTTCAAGCGATCCTCCTGCCTCAGCCCCCTTAATAGCTGGGATTACAGGCACATGCCACCATGCCTGGCTAGTTTTTGTATTTTTAGCAGAGATAGGGTTTTGCCATGATTGGCGAGGCCAATCTTGAACTCCTGACCTCAGGTGATCCACCCACCTCGGCCTCCCAAAGTGCTGGGATTACAGGCGTTAGCCACCACACCTGGCCCTGCTTCGATCTTATAAAGACACATGTGGTTTCACTTAGAGCCCGCCTGAATAATTCTGCAAAACAGCTCCAACTCAAGATCCTCAATCATGCCTGCAAAGCCTCTTTTGCCACATCAGGTAAGATTTACAAGTTCTAGCGATTAGGATATCTTTGGGGGCTATTATTCAGCCCAGCACACCCTCCCTCCAAAGTTCCCATGGTTCCACCTTTGCCTGTTTTTCACTTTGCTGGTTCCTCCTCCTTAGACTTTAAGGAAAGCCAACTTCGCATCCGCCTTGAACCATTCCTCCTCCTGTCCTTTTCCTCTCTGTCCACTGGACTCCAGCTCGTCTTCAGAATTCCCACGGGAATGGTTCTTATCAGCATCTAGTGCTTTGCATTAATTTTTAGTTTTTTTAAATATTAGCCTCCAGATGAGAATTTTTTCGTTTTTAAAAACAGAATTTGAGTTTCTTGTAACACACATTCACTGAGAAAAATGAGAAAAACAGAAGACCAAAAAGAAGAAAGTAAAAACCGCATGCAATCCTGTTAATAGAAGAAGCCACTATTAATGTGTTGTGTATACCCTTTTATTCATTTTCCAATGCTCATCTAGACACTGAAAGAGAATGCCTCTAATACAAACCAACAGAAAATATGTTTCGAAACATCTGTTGGACTCTGGAGTCAAGATATTCTGGTTCAAATTCCAGCCAGCCACTCACCATCTGTGTGCTCTTTGGCAAGTTACTTAACCTATCTGTGCCTCACTTTACCTATCTGTAAAAAAGAAGAAATGATAGCACATACCTCCTAGGGTTGTTATGATGATGAGTTAACATACAGCATGTGGTTAAGACTGTGCCTGGCACACAGCAAATGCCATATACGTGTGAGCTGTCATCACCATTAGTATTACACTATTTAAGGGGACATCTGTTCAGATGGATAAATAACCTTTGGCAGTATAATTCGTAGCTACCTGGGGTTCTCTGGTATGAATGCACTGCTGCTCTACTGTTAGGCATTTAGGTTGTTTCCAGTTTATTTTTTTCTTTTTTGCTTCTATAAACAATGAAGGGATAACCATCCTTGAACAAACACCTTTGCACACATCTTTATTTGTTCCTAAAAACTCAACTGCTGAGTCAGAGATCACACATATTTTAAAGCTATTGATACATCATTGCCAACTTGACCTTTATAATCCTCTACCCAGTGGAACAGCATGCCCCTCTCCCCACACCCACCCTCCCTGGGCACACCCAATGACCCTCATGTCTCCCCTCTCCTCCAAGGGACCACATTTCCTTACTCAACCATATATGTGCCCCCACATCAACATCACAGCACCTCAGTGAAGCAGAGAAGCAGACGAACTGGAAATGAGGATTCAGGGTCCTGCTTTCAGCCTCCTAGGGTAAACCTATGCCTCAGTTTCCACATATGTAAAATGTGAGTCAACACATCTGCCAACAAACACTAAAATTGTCTATCAAATTGACTGGGGCTAGATATTCCATGGATTCAAATGAAACCAAAATTCTAAACAACAGGTAAAACTTTTGTTTCTTAATCACACATCAAGTATATTTTTAAAAATTTCCAAGATCCACTACTGAGGCTCCCCAGGGACCATTTCAGAGCCCAGATCTGCCATTTTAGAGCTCTGACTCTGAACCATTTTGGAAACATACTGCTCGAGTGCCGACGTGCAGAAACAATTGCCTTCCTACTTGCGAAAAGACCAGTGTCCCACTTTCACATATCACACTAAAAAACAAAAAAATCACCCGGCTACCGAAGGCACCAGGAATCTGCCCTCTGAGAATTGTAATGAGCTCGTGTGCAGGTGTGACCGTGTCCTGGGCTCCCTTACAAGTATCATCTTGGCTCCCCACAATATATATATTTTTGAGACTCACTCTGTTGCCCAGGCTGGAGGGCAGTGATGCAATCTTAGCTCACTGCAACCTCTACCTCTCAGGTTCAAGCAATTCTCCTGCCTCAGCCTCCCCAGTAGCTGGGACTACAGGCACACACGACCAAACCTGGTTCATTTTTGTATTTTTGGTAGAGAAAGGGTTTTGCCATCTTGACCAGGCTGGTCTAGAACTCCTGACCTCAGGTGATCCACCCATCTGGGCCCCCCAAAGTGCTGGGATTACAGGCATGAGCCAACTGCTTTGGCCTCACACTGTTAATGAGGGCTATTATTCCCATTTTACTGATAAGACTGAGGCTGAAAGAAGGTAAGAATTGCCCGGGAGCTGAGAAGCAGAGAGGAGACCCTGAAATTCACATCCTCCGACTCCAAAACCCCTGCCTGCCTTGTCCTTGTTGCAGCAAGACCCCCCTGAGGGGCCTGGAAATGGCCTCGATAAGCATTCGTGATTTATGAAGCCTCCAGATGGACCCCAACAGCCTCCTCTTCTCCCCAGAACAAAGAGACATGCTGGGTCTGGGCACGACAACCCACGGGTCTCCTTCTAGTCCCATATGTGAGGGGGTACCTGGCCTTCCCCACGATGTCAGAGCTGTAGGTGTCTGGCTGGAAGGGCCCCACCCCGAGGCCATGCCCCTCTCACAGGAACCTGACACCTAAGTAGGGTCCCCCAGAGACACATCTCAGAGAGGCCTGGACTGTTGCGAGAACCCAGTGAAGGAACTGGAACACCCTGGGGGGAGGGAATCTGGAAACTGGAGCACAGTGGGAGGAGAAGGGGCCCCCAGCACAGTGATGGAGTGCACTGGGGAGGCAGCCTGAAGACGCCAGCTCTGCGACTCTCATCTACTGGCCACCTGCCAGAAGCTGCACTTGGCATCTTGCACACACTCACACCTAATCTCCAAAGGCCCCAGCCAGCTGGGCACCACGACGATCCCATTTTACAGATGAGGAAAGTGAAGTGTGGAACAGCTATTAGACTATCCTAAAGCCAGGCAGTTAGAATGCCATGGGACAACTCCCGGCTCAGGGCTCGGTTCTGAATCCAGCGCTGCCTCTTCTGAGAAATAGGAACGTGAGGAAGTCACTGACTTCACTGGCAAGACAGGCAAGATAACAAAATAGGAAAATGTGAAAAGTATACAGAACTAAATCAGTATGAGTTTTTGTTGTTGTTGTTGTTGTTGTTGTTGTTTTTGAGACGGAGTCTTGCTCTGTTGTCCAGGCTGGAGTGCAGTGGTGCAATCTCGGCTCACTGCAACCTCCCTCTCCTGGGTTCAAGTGATTCTCCTGCCTCAGCCTCCCAAGTAGCTGGGACTACAGGCATGCGCCACTACGCCCAGCTGATTTTGTATTTTTAGTAGAGATGGGGTTTCATCATGTTGGCCAGGCTGGTCTTGAATTCCTGACCTCAGGTGATCTGCCCGCCTCGGCCTCCCAAAGTGCTGGGATTACAGGTGTGAGCCACTGCGCCCAGTCTTCAATATGAGTTTTTAAAATTCAGTGAAACAATTTCTGAAGGCTGATGTTGGGGCAGGGAGTTAGAGGCCTCTACAGAATTATCCTAGAGACATAGATGCTGAGCGGGCTGTGTGAGCCTAGCCTCAGTCAGCAACCCTTGAGCATTTGCTGTGTGCCACCACAATAAAGTGGCCACCTCCCGGACTGTGACCTGCTTGTCATCCAATGGGGGGGGGGGGGTGATGGGTCAAATCTCATAGACGCAGGAGAGCAGGGATAAAGGAGGGTGGGGACAGATCCAAATGCTCTAGGGGCCAACCTGCCAGAACAGCTGGGGCCCAAGAGGTGCCCACCAGGGTCTAGCTCCCAACCACGTGTGTCGCCTACACTATCTGAGCAAGCCTCACACCACCTCTTAGAGACAGGGGCCAACAGTTCCATCTTTAAGATGAGAGGGCTGAAGTCAGAGAGGTTAAGGAAAATGTCTGAAATCACACAGCTGGCTACTGATGGGGTTGGATTTAGAATCCCGATCTGTGAGAAAAGGAAGAGGACAGAGAGGAAAGGCTGTGAAGACCACAAAACAGCAACAGAGAGGATGGGCTGTCTCCCAGGGCCGGGTTGCAGGTGCAATGGGAGCCTGTGACTGGTGACAGTGACTGAGAGGGGCCTCATCCACCCTGGCCAGGGACTTAGAAAGTCCACCAGAATCCGGTGAGCCCATCTGGTGAGGGAAGAAGGGTCCTGACTCCTCTACCAGGAGATGAGGGAGCAGTGCATGGGGTCTCCAAAGCCTAGACCCCTCTTTGAGCCCCCTACACATGTCTCCCGTGAGCATTTCTCATCCAGGCCTTTTGGGGGCAGGAAGAGGGGAGGAGAGAGGAACCAGGAGATCCGTTCACCATGCAGGGCTCTAAAAACCCATGGTGGGGGCCAGGTGCGGTGGCTCATGCCTGTAATCCCAGCACTTTGGGAGCAGGGATCACTTGAGATCAGAAGTTCAAGACCAGCCTGGCCAACACGGTGAAACTCATCTCTACCAAGAACACAAAAATTAGCCATGCATGGTCGAGTGCCTGTAATCCCAGCTACTCGGGAAGCTGAGGCAGGAGAATCCCTTGATCCTGGGAGATGGAGGTTGCAGGGAGCCGAGACTGTGCCACTGCACTCCAGCCTGGGCGACAGAGTGGGACGCCATCTCAAAACAAAACAAAACAAACAAACAACCCATGGAACTGTAAGCCTTCCAAGGGGGTTAACAAGTTCAGCGGCCTGTGCTGTTCCCTTCCAAGTTGGGTGAGCTGGGCCTGCCTTAAGTGGGCTCCACAAAGAAAAAGTTGGCGAGGGGGTGCCAGCCCCGTGGCTAACTGGGCACAGCGCTGGCACTTCTGAGCACCCAGCCAGTTTCCAGTGTCCCAGGAACAGCCTGCACCTTCCCTTCTCTACAAGTCTGTCACGAGCTATTGCTGCTTTATTTATTTTTTTGTAAAGATGGGGGTCTCCCTATTACCCAGGCTGGTCTTGAACTCCTGGCCTTAAGCGATCCTCTGGCCTCGGCCTCCCAAAGTGTTGGGATTACAGGCATGAGCACTGCGCCTGGTGATTTAATAAAACCTCATCCCCACCCCCACCTTTTAGCCCCCTCCCCCCAACACACACGCACATTCCAGGCCATTCAGCCTCCATACCTCTCCCGGATCAAGCCTCTTTCACAGCCCAGAGCATGGGCCAGTCCCTTGATCCTGAACCCATAATGCCACCTCCCTCTTCATTAACAGAAATTGTTTTTCGAGGTCTTCGAAAGCTGCCCCCGACTCAGATTCCGCCCTGTTTCTTGAGTGCACCCACAGCCTTGTAACAGGGCTCCTGGGCTCTGCTCCCTCATCGGACATTAAGGTCCTCAAAGACAGTGATCAGCCCCCTCCCGCAGGTATCGGAGGACACTTACTGGAATCTGTGCTCATCTGACACACATGGATGGAGCACCCACAAGTCCCAGGCCTGGAGGAAGCTGGGCTGCTTTCCTTTCCTCCTGTCTGGGTCTCTCCACTCCGGGGAGAACACTCCTCGAATCCTCCCCTGTCCCTGATACCTTTTCCACCTCCTTTTCCTGACCGTTCTCTCTTGCTCTCCAGCCACTGCCCCTTGGATGTGAGTTTCCAGCAGGGCAACTGATCACTTCTCCAGAAGGACTCCAAGGCTGAGGCTCCCCAGTTAGTAGGGTCCAATCTGGCTTCCCACTTCCCAGGCCACTTGGCCTCCGCTCCCAGCAAGAAACTTCTCCCCCCAGAGAAAGACGGCCCAGATTGTTACAGGGGGCAGAAATAAGAGGTCCATGGCGCGGGTCCTGCCAGGAGCCCACGGGTCCTCTTAGAGGACAAGCGACACTGATTGGAGGGCAGGAGCCCTGAGCTAGCTTTCAGGGTCCTGACCCGAGCTCTGCTGGTCAGAGACCCCAAGGGGCCACCCCCTCACCGGTGCCCCTGCAGCCCGGACGCCGGCGCCAGGGACTCGCCACAGCCTCAAGTCCTCTCCTGGGGCCGGGCTCCGCACAGAAACAGGTAGCACAAAACTAGGAATTAGTGGGGGTCCGCACCCCTTCCTGCTCGGACCCGAGCCGCCCCAGTCCCCGGCCGCCGCGCCCGGAGCCCGCTCCGACTCGGAAAGTGGCGGGCGGCTGCGGGGCAGGCGGGCGGTACCTGTGAGCAGCTCCAGCCGGTGTCCCAGCACCTTCATCTCGGCGCCTGGCGCGGCCCGGCTCTGGGTGGCGGCGTCGGGGCAGCGCGCTCCGCCGAGCCGGGGAGAGGAGCGCCGGAGACCCGGAACGGAGCGGCTGGAAAACGCGGAGCAAAGCGGGAGGAGCAGCTCACAGCAAGGAGCGCTCTCCCGCCCCCAACGCCGCGCTCCCCCCTCCAAAACGGTTTAAAAAAATCCACCAATTGCATGGCCGCGCACCCCCAAAAGGCACCCGCCGCCACCTGGTCCGGGTGAACTCCAGGAGGCGGAGGGAGGGCGCGGGGTGCGTGCGGTGACACCGCGGGAGGGGTCCCCCGAGCCCGCCGCCCGAACAAAGAGACCCGCCGCCTCCGGGCGTCGCGGTTGGGGGCGCGCAGACGGCGGCTGGGTGTCCCCAGCGCAGCTGGGAAGGCGAAGAGGGAGAGCGGGGGCCGCGGGGAGGAGGGGGCGCCGTCCCCGCGGAGGCGAAATGTGGCGGGAGCCAGTGGGTGCGGGGCTTGCGGGGCTGGGGTCGTGCGCGGGACTGTGCTGGGTTGGGCGGGGACGCGCGCAGCAGCCGCGGCGGCGAGAGGAGCGGGACCTGGGCGCAGGGTCTAGGGCGCCGCCAACTCACCGCGGAGATGCGGGCGAGACAGACGCGCAGGCGGGTAGCGGGGCCTCGGCGCCGCCGACGCGCGGGTGCAGGTGCGGGCAGCCGGGAGCCCCTCCGCGTGCCCGCGGCTGCCGGGGCGGAGGCCGGGCTGGGGGCGGTGCGCCGTGGGGGGCGTGCCCGCGTGGGTTTGGCGGGTGTGGGAGCTCGGCCAGCTGGGCGGCGCCCGACCTGGGGCTGGTCCCGGACGGACCACGGTACCTCGCGCGTGGTTTCCGCCTCCTGCGCGGCTGGTGCGCCCGGTGGGCGGGCGGGAGGGCGAGCGGGGACCGCGACGCGGAGCCTGGGGGCACACCCTGATGGATCCGCGCCCCTGCCCACTTCTCACCCGCTCCGCCGCGCGGACTGTGCTGGGTGCGCTGCGAGGCCCTGCCCGCCCCTCCAGGCTCCCTGTGGCCGCGCGGCGTCGGGTTCCCGGGAGAGGGGACGGCGCTGCCTTAGTCTTTGTTTAGACTCCCGAGGGGAACCTCAGCCCTGCAGAGACATCCCTACCCCACCGCCCCTGCGCCTGCTGCCCCGCGCCACCGGCCGTCGCCGCCTGGGAACCGAGGGAGAAAAGCCGTAGGGGTCGGGAAGAACAAGGGGCTCAGGGGCCCTTGGGGCGTCGTCCCCCTCCCCCCGTTTTCGGAACCCGAGGGTGCCCTTGGGGAATTTGTGCAGGAGTGGGGAGGGACATCCCCTAGCAAAGGTGTCCTGGGCCCTCAGGGTCCCACCCTGAAGATGGGGAGGTCCCTGCTCCCCTCAATTCACCTCCATTACCTGAGCGGGAAAGGGAACATGGGGACCCGTGTCTTCCTCAGGCTCATCCTGCTCGGGACCCCGGGGCACTCCTCCCTCCTGCCACACCCCTCACCACCCCGCCTTTGGTCCCAGATGAAGTCCCACTCTGGGGAGTATGGAAATCTGATGGCCTGAAAAATTTTATTTGGGCAAGACAGCTCAAGACAGGACTCCTGGAGACCCGGGTTCTGTTCAGGTTCGGCCTGTGACCTTGGGCGGGGCTCTGCTCCTCCCTGGGTTCCAGCCTTTTCCATGCAGGTCATCTTGGAGGTCCTGAATGGCGGTGGGGTTGAGGGTGCAGAGGGGCCTTCAGGCTTCCAGGCCCTTCCGCGGACCTCTCTCTGGGCTGGTTTGCGGAGAGGCCCTGGCTTTCCTTTCCTCCATCTCCAGGGGGCTGTGGCCGTGAATTAACCCATCCACCAACTGAGAAAGCTGGTAAGATTTTGGTGGCCCCAGATGGGGCACATGTTCCCACTTGGGTTACAGCTTTGTCCTTGGGTTACCCCTACAGCTTGGGGTGCAGTGTATAAATCACAGGAGGCAGCAATTTGGGTTCCTTGCTTTGCGGAAATTCCTGCCTCTCAGTTTCCTCCTTTGCAAAGGGGTGGAGGGAGGTCGGTGATGACAGAAGTGAACCTCTATTTCTGACACCTCCACCAGGCTTAGTTCTATATATAGCAGCCAGGAGCCAGTCCTTAGGAGCACAGGCTGGTCCTATTGCTTCCTGGCTGTGGGATGTCTGGCAAGCTGCTTACCCTCTCTGAGCCTTCATGTCATACTCTGTGAAATTGGGATGATGCTGACCTCAGGATTCCTGTAAAGATTAAATAACAGAATATAAAGAAAATGCTTAATATAGTGCCAGATACATGACTTAAGTTTAAGTGTTCAATAAATGGTCATTATTATTATCCGTGATGAAATTGTTATTATCGCACAAGAGATTCTTTCAGGCTTACCTGAGTCCTACCCTTTTCAGTCATTAAAGACTTTGTCATTGGACAAAATTGTTGATGTTCTAATGACGTAGTTCGCGGGGCCTAGGCTGTTCTGCAGACTTCCTAGCAGGAGCTTTGACACTATGACACACATGTCTGTATGAGACACGGTGTCTGCAGTGACCTTGAACTCATGCAGACTATCCATGTAGCTCAGATAGTTCATGAACTCCTGTGAGCATTCCAGTGAGTCAGATTGTGGATTTGAACTCCTAAAAGTGGAGATAATAGGGCCGGGCATGGTGGCTCATGCCTGTAATCCCAGCACTTTGGGAGGCCAAGGCAGGTGGATCACCTGAGGTCAGGAGTTCAAGACCAGCCTGGCCAACATGGTGAAACCCCATCTCTACTAAAAATACAAAAATTAGCTGGGCGTGGTGGCACATACCTGTAATCCCAGCTCCTCGGGAGGCTGAGGCAGGAGAATCACTTGAACCCAGGAGGCGGAGGTTGCAGTGAGCCAAGATTGCGCCACTGCACTCTGGCCTGGGTGACAGAGTTTAAAAAAAAAAAAAGTGGAGACAATAGATGATGAAGAAATGTAATTGTGAGGGTTCCCAGGGCTATTGCGTCAAGCAAAGATGCTTAGGGAATAGGCAGGTGGAGGAGGCCCTGACCCTTCTGGAAACGTCAGTCATGCCAGGCAGAGGAGTCACTGCCGAGTCAGCAGAAGGGCAAGCTCTGGGTCCCCTGTGCCGCTGGGCTCTCTTCATCTTCAGCACCCTGGGGAGGAGGCGTGATGTTTGGGAGCAGGTTGGATTAACAGTGGAAAGTAGAACAGTGCAGAAGGCCGAGCTGTTGCCTGGGACAGGAGGCCTCTAACAAAGTGTCCCCCCAGCCTTGCTCCTAATTACTTGAAACATGCTTCCTTTTACACTGCCTTGTAAAATGGGCAGAAGATCACTGGCCTGCACCCAGGTTGGAGTTGAGATAACCTTTCTGAAGATCTCAAATGAGCCTTCAGTTTCTCATCTGTAAACTCGGGCTGATATATCAGTCAGGGTGTTTAATTGCAAGAAATAGAGACCTACTCTGGCTAATTGAAGCAGAAAAAGACTTTGTTAAAAGAAGGATAGGCTGGGCATGGTGGCTTACGCCTGTAATCCCAGCACTCTGGGGGGCTGAGGCGGGCAGCTTTCTTGAGGTCAGGAGTTCGAGACCAGTCTGGCCAACATGGTGAAGCTCCATCTTCACTGAAAATACAAAAATTAGCCGGTTGTGGTGACAAGCGCCACCACACACGTAATCCCAGCTGCTCGGGAGGCTGAGGCAGGAGAATTGACTGAACCAAGGAGGCAGAGGTTGCAGTGAACTGAGATCCTGCCACTGCACTCCAGCCTGGGCAAAAGAGTAAGATTCCATCTCAAAAAAGAAAAAGAAAAAAAAAGGAGGGTGGGCAGCTCTTGGAATATCGGGTGCCAGGCCTGACACTGCAGTGTTGCCCTGATGTTAAAACCACCACTGCCATCCCCCGGCACATAAACTGCAGCCAGTGCCACCCCTGCACATGGTCACTGGGCACTGACATCAGGATCTCCGCTGCTGCTTCCCCAATCCTCACCACAGTGGATTCTGCGTGGTCTTGGCTTCCTCGAGCCACTAGTTTCTAATTAACCAAGAACAGAACATGCCCAGGTGCAGCGGCTCACACCTGTAATCCCAGACCTTTGGGAGGCTGAGGCAAGAGGATTGCTTGAGCCCAGGAGTTCAAGACCAACCTGGGCAACATGGCGAAACCCCATCTCTACAAAAAATACAAAAAGTAGTGAATCATGGTGGTACATGCCTGTGGTCCTACCTACTTGGGAAGTTGAGGCAGGAGACTTGCATGAACCTGGGAGACGGAGTTTGCAGTGAGACAAGATTGCACCACTACACTTCAGCCTGTGCAACAGAGCGAGACTCTGTCTCAATTAATCAATCAATCAATAAAAAGAATGGAATGTCTGACTGGAGGAGCCCAGGTCATATACTTTGGCAAAGCAGTAAGCAAAGTTGGGGAAAGATGTTTTCAGTTTCTCTAGTGGGAGGTGGGCTCTGCCTTGTAGAAAGGGTGTGTCAGCTGCTGGGGGCCAAGAGTGACCAGTGACCACTTCAGATAACAATGGTCTTGTGAAACTGTTGTGAGATGATGCACATGAACATTTGACTTGGAGCCTGGCGTGGAATCCCTGTCGTTGAGATTCATACCACACTGCAAATGTAAACCAGGGATACTCCTCCATTCTTTAAATTTTTGATTTTTCAGCAGATGAAAGACAAAAGGACCTTGAAAACAGTATGGCTTGCTGCCCTTCCACAGATAGAGGCAGCTCCGGTCCTGCTGCCAGGAGGACAGGTGACTGGGTTTTTCCATTGTGGTGATGAATTGGGCTGAGTCATCATCCCCTCGTGACCATGACTGGGAGCAAGTAAAAAGAACCAGCTGATGGAGTCAGAGGTGCAGACGATGAACCTGGGGTTATTGAATCTTCATCCCTCAGCAGGGGTGAGGGAAGCAGAAACTGTCTCCCCCTCCCCACTAACACTCCCTACTCTGGAATCTTGAGCCACATGGCCTCAGGGAGAGAAGAGAGGCTCCTTTCTTTCCTTTCATACTATTGATTGAGTGTCTCTTTGGTGCTGTGGGGTTCAATGGAGAACAGAGCTGATCAGGACATTGACCTTGCCTTCAAGGTTCATGCACTGATGGAAACCAGCTCAGAGTCCCGTAACCTCAGTACCAGGCAGACTCTGCTAAGATGAGTAATTGATGTTACCATGGAGTGCAGTGGAGGCCTGGAGGACTCAGCAAGGGCTTCCTGGAGGAAGAGGCACCTGAGCCCCCTAGAGGTGGAATATCAGCAGATGGAGATGGGAGGCGGGTGAAAGGGAGAGAACATCCATTCATCCATCTGTTCATCCATCCATCCATCCATCCATCCATCCATCCATCCATCCATCCATCCATCCTACAATGGGTCAGCCAGGCTCTGTGCTGAGTTCAGGGAGGCACAGAGCTAAGCACAGTGCAGTCCTGCCCCTCAACAGGAGCCCCTGAATTGAGGTGCAGAAGCCTAGGTATGCATGAGCAGATGGTGCAGAAGCTGGAATAAGGAAGTGGTGGGGGAGAGTGCCCGGCCTCAGCCTGGCTCTGGAATTTCACCAGTTACCAGATTATCTGCTCCCTGCTCCTGGTCCACCGTGGACGACTCACTAGTTATATTGCAATCCCCTTTCTCCCATGATATGTAAGGGCCCTCGTCCCTGCAGGGCCAGCCCTTTGCTATGTGGTGACTCTGGACACCCCACTATCTCCTCTGTTCCTGAGGACAGTAGAACCCCCTCCAGTGCCCTTTGCAAATATCCCTCCACCTGCCCTGGAAACTTTAGCAGACTCATGGAAACCCGGTTGGTGCTGAGTCAAGGCAAGAAGTGGAACTGATAATATTTTTTTACAAATTGTAATAGTTAAATATATTCAATGCATAAACCTTATGCAGGGGGAAAATAAAAATCACTAATAATTCCACTGCCTAACAATAGCCAGTGCTAACATTTTGGGGGTTTGACCTTCAACACTTTATATATGCGCGCACACACACACACACATACATACATACAGTGGCCCTCTGTGTCCATGGGTTCCACATCCATGAATTCAACCAACCACAAATCAAAAATATTTAAAAAACCAATAAAATAATATAACTATGAAATAATGCAAATAAAAACAATACAGCATAACAACTATTTACACAGCATTTACATTGTATTAGTTTTTTCTTTTCAGATGAGTTTCACTCTTGTTGCCCAGGCTGGAGTGCAGTGGCGTGATCTCGGCTCACTACAACCTCCGCCTCATTTCAAAGGCTGAGGTTTTGTTTTGATCTTGTATTATGGGGTGTGTGTGTGTGTGTGTATGTGTGTGTGTGGTTTTATTGTTTGTTCTTTTTGCTTTTTTGGTGGTGGTGGTTTTTTTTTTTTTGAGATGGAGTCTCCTTCTGTTGCCTACCCTGGAGTACAAGTGGCTTGATTTTGGCTCACTACAACCTCTGCCTCCCAGGTTCAAGTGATTCTCCTGCCTCAGCCTCCGGAGTAGCCAGGACTACAGTTGTACGCCACCACATCCAGCTAATTTTTGTATTTTTAGTTGATACAGGGTTTCACCATGTTGGCCAGGCTGGTCATGAAACTCCTGACCTCAAGCAATCCACCCACCTTGGCCTCCCAAAGTGCTGGGATTACAGGCGTGAGCCACCATGCCCAGCCTGATCTTTGTTATGGTTATGTAAGATGCTATCATTGGAAGAAACTGAGTGAAGCATACACTGGACCTCTCTGTACTATTTTTTTTGCAACTTCCTGTAAATCTACCAATCATTTTAAAATAACAACAACAAAAATTGAGGTAGGCCTGGGAATGAACTATTTGACCTCAGTTTCAGAAGCTTCTGTTTTAAACTCTACACTTTGTCACCAGAGCTAAGGTTTCCTCGTCTCAGTTTCCCTTGAAGGGTGGGACTTGGTCTAGGGAAAAGCACCCCTCATGGGGAGTGGCGGGTGACCATCCAGGCTCTCCTCCATCATAGTGCTCCTGCAGCCCAAGTGTGTGCTTGAGGGGCTGACCTACCCTGCTCTCTGCCGGAGGGGAGAACCTGGACGGGAAAAGGGGGAGGCACGGTTTCCCTTGTGGGCTCCAGGGAGTTTCTAGGACAGGTAGGAATCTGGTAGAAAGCAGACAAAAAGATGAGATTTGCTCTTTGGAGCTGAGCAAAACCTTCTCTTTCCTTAGGAAAACCCATATGTCCAGAGAAACCTCTGTCCTGAAGTGCTGGATAGGGGTCCCCTTTTGGCAGGCTCAGCCTTCTTGGGGTGTCATTGGCCCAGCCTCATCTTGGGCCTGAGCTAAAGCCATCTACAGAGCTGGGCATGGGCCACTCCCCAGACCTGGGCGGACTCAGTTCTATGACTCACCACCCAGGGGCACTCTCCGTTCTCAAGGGCTGCAGTTTCCCCAGTGTCCTGAGCACCATGACGACAGGGTTGGGTTGAATCAGAGGTTTCAAGCAAGTTTCCACATAACAGAAACTGGGGAGCCAACTTAGAATGCTGGCTTGAGAGTCTCCAAGATCATCCTCAGGCTTCATGACTTGCTAGGACTCACAGAACTCAGAAAACCCATTGTATTCGTGTTTATCATGTATTGTGGTGTAAGGATACACATCAAAATCAGTAAAAAGAAAAGGTACAAAAGCAAAGTCCCAGGGATATCAGGTGCATGCTTACAAGTGTCCCTTCCTAGTGGATTCACATGGGAACACACTAATTCTTCCAGCAACAATGTATGACAACACATGCAAGGTGTTAACAACCAGGGAAGCTCACCTGAGCCTTAGTATCCAGGGTTTTTATTGAGGTCAGTCATGTAAGTATGCATCACCCATATGACCAACCTTAGCCACCAGTCTCCAGGCCCCCAGAGATCAAACTGATACAGTGGCCTCAGACAAATAAAAACAGGCATTCATCACAAGTTACATTGTTAGTATAAACTCTGGCCAAACTGATACAGTGTGGCCCAAGGCCTCAGACATACAAAAACATTGTTATCAAACAGGATGCTACAAGGGCTAAGGTTTATCTCCCAGAAGGAGTCAAGGACCAGCTCCTTTTTGGAATGTGCAGGGTTTGAGCAATACTAGCCTTCTGAGCTAACTCTTTACTGGTCAGATGTCAATCATTTATTTTATCTAATACACACACAAATCATCTGTTATCACCATGATTTCATAAAAGAAAGATTTAATGCCAAGAAGGTGGGTTGGACGTCACGACAGTGTGGGTGGAGGTCTGTGCTCTCCAAGAGAAAACAGTTGGCTTGATGTTGCTGACTATGAAAATGAAGGGACCAGAAGCCACAAGTGTACACCGTGAACCCGACATGGGCTTTTTTTCTTGTTCGTCTGCACAGCTTTGTCTCCAGTCAAGGAAGGGATGAGCTGAGAGGCTCAGCCCTGCCTCTGCTCCTGTGCTGGCTCTGAGTCAGATGTCCCTACTCTTGGGCAGGACCAGGCCCTGCTGGGAATGGGGGGCATGGTGTGGCACCCTCCTCCCTTAAGCATCTAAGCCATTTGTCCTTTCTTTTTTTGGAACTTGTTACTGTTACAACTTATTCTGTCAAAGAAGGGAGTCTGTTCTTTTTTAGCAAGTACTCTGGCCTCTGCCCTGCCCAGTGCCCCAGGCTCTGGTCCCTACTAGGCTGACTCTATGACTCTAGGATAGAAGAGCTATTCTTTTTTTTTTTTTTTTTTCTTTTTGAGACAGGGTCTGGTTCTGTTGCTCAGGCCGGAGTGCAGTTGTGTGATCATAGCTCACTGTAGTCTCAACCTCCTAGGTTCAATCGATCTTCCCACCTCAGCCTCCTGAGTTGCTGGGACTACAGATGCATGTCACCATGCCTGGCTAGTTTTTGTATTTTTTGTGGAGCTAGGGTTTCCCCATGTTGCTCAGGCTGGTCTCAAACTCTTGGACTCAAGCGATTCTCCTACCTCAGCCTCCCAAAGTGCTGGGATTACAGGCATGAACCTCTGCGCCTGGCCAGAACAGCTATCCTTCTAAGGTCCCAACTCATCCTGCTTTCCTCACCATATATCCTCCATGCATGGAGCTGAGCATTAAAGGCCTAGGTTGCTGGCCTATGCAGGCTTCAAGGCTTGGAGACAGACAGCCCTGGGTTCCACCATCCACTACCTGGGTGACCTTGAGCAAATAACCTAACCTTGCAGATTTCCCTGTTTCTCAAGTGGGTCTAATGATAAAGCTTTGGGGAATTAGTGAGTGGGTAACAGCCCAGGGCCTGGTGCCCTGTTTGATTCCATTGATTAGAGGCTGTGAGGATGATGAATCATGTAATTTCAGGTGCAAAGCGTGGGGGCAAACAGAATCCTTGTGATGAGTGCAGTAGGTGCTGTGACACATCCAGCTGCCTTGGAACTGGGTGCTGAGAAGTCAGGGGGGTTCTGGGGCTTCAAGACTTCTGGGGAGGGGGCACAACTCATGCACATGACAAGAAGAGAGCTGGTGGGGCTTTGGGGTCGTGAGGACTGAGGGGCTTGTTCACCATGGGGTCTTTGCATGTACATTCTCTCTGTCCGGAGACCTCTTCCTTCCATTTTCTACACCTCCCCTGGCTAATCCCATTTATCTCTGGATTGTCCATTTAGACCTCAACTAACCCCTTCATTCCCTGACTCCCCGCCTCTGAGCCCCCTTTGAGCCCCATGCTTAGTTGTAATAATAATCTGCCATTTATTGCACCAGGGATAATGCAGAAGGCATTACCTACATATGTTATCTCCTTTGACTCTCTCAATATTTAGAGAGTTAGCTGTGGCTTTATTTTTCTGATTTTACAGAAGAAGAAACAGACACACAGAAGTGAAGCAAGTGGCTCAACCACCCTCCCTCACTCTGTACAGTGGTTGTCTGTGTGCAATTTCATCTGTGCCCTGAACGATGAACTTCCTGAGAGCAAGGAAGCTTGTTCACCGGATACTTAGTACGGGCTCAGTAGATGGGAGGCCTCCACCAGTCCTTGCTGAATGAATGAATAAGTAGATGAATGTTTGTAAAGTGGCAATGCAAGCTTGGGATACCATGGACCATGGACAATAAACAAATATTCGTACCTGTGATGGGCAGAATAATCCCCACCACCCCAAATATTAATCCCTGGAACCTATAAATATGTTATGTTACTTGGCAGAGGGAAAGGAAGGTTGCAGATGGAATGAAAGTTGCTAATCAGCTGACTTTAAATAGGGACATGATCCCGGATTATCTAGGTGGGTCCAAAGTAATCACGGGGGTCATCAAAAGTGGAAGAGGGAGGCAGGAGGGAACAAAAGAAATGGCAGTGTGAAAAGGATGTGGCTTGACAATGTTGCTGGATTTGAAGATAGAGAAAGGGCCACAAAGCCAAGGAAAGCATGTAGCCTCTAGAAACTGGAAAAGGGACAAAAGGGGATTCTTCCCTACAGCTGCCAAAAAAGGACAGCCCTGCTGACATCTTGATTTCAGCCCACAGAGAGACCCATTTCAGACTGAGGACCTCCAGAACTGTAGGCAAATATATTTGTGTTGTTGTAAGCCATAGATGTGATTTTTTTTTTTTTTTTTAACAGAGTTTTGCTCTGTTGCCCAGGCTAGAGTGCAATGGGGCAATCTTGGTTCACTGCAACCTCCTCCTCCTAGGATCAAGCGATTCTCCTGCCTCGGCCTCACAAGTAGCTGGGATTTCAGGCATGCACCACCATGCTCTGCTAATTTTTTTTTTTTTTTTTTGAGACGGAGTCTCGCTTTGTCACCCAGACTAGAGTGCAGTGGCCGGATCTCAGATCACTGCAAGCTCTGCCTCCCAGGTTCACGCCATTCTCCTGCCTCAGCCTCCCACGTAGCTGGGACTACAGGCGCCCGCCACCTCGCCCGACTAGTTTTTTGTATTTTTAGTAGAGACGGCATTTCACCGTGTTAGCCAGGATGGCCTCGATCTCCTGACCTCGTGATCCGCCCGTCTCGGCCTCCCAAAGTGCTGGGATTACAGGCTTGAGCCACCGCACCCGGCCCTAATTTTTTTTTTTGTATTTAGTAGAGACGGGGTTTCACCATGTTAGTCAGGCTGGTCTCCATCTCATGACCTTGTAATCCACCTGCCTTCACCTCCCAATGTGCTGGGACTACAGGCATGAGCCACCACACCCGGCCCACAAATGTGATTTTTGACAGTTACCATAAAAAAATGAATATAATGCCCTATCCCTGATGCCAAGAATCACATCTGACCCTTAGTGGTCACTTATGACATGATGGTTGAATTGCATTGGAGTATTGCACTTACTATCAGGAAAGATACATTAAAAAAGTGATTTTAAAAAAGTTTATATATTGGGGTCTAACTGGGAGGTCTCAAGGTGGGTCAGAATTTGGTCCTGAGACAGAACCATTAGCTCAGCAGGTTGGGCTGGATGGATCACAGAGAGTGACACCAGGGGCCTTCTAGGGAAGGGAGTCATAGGCCGGTGAGTGAGCAGTGATGCTGGACGAGTAGATGTCAGCATCCTGGGACCACCTATGGCCTCAGGTCTGGGGTCCCTGCATAATCATTAGAGCCACCATGCATTGAGTCTAGACCCTCTGCCAGACAGGATCCTAAGCCCCCCATAACATCAGCCCAACAGCCCATTGTATAGGCAACATGATGCTGCCTGCCTGCCAGAGGAAAGAACAGCCAGCCCGCGTGTACTCCTCCACTGTGCCGGACACTGTTCCAAGAGTGGCACAGCCTTAACCCATTCAGTCCTCATAACAGCCCCATGTGATGACTTCCATCATTGTCCCCAGTTTACAGATTAGGAAACTGAGGCTTAGAAAGGAAGTTACTTTCCCACTCACATAGCCAGAATTGGGTCTGAACTAAGGCAGTGTGGGCCCAGGGTCTCTGTTCTTTTTCTTTTTCTTTTTTGACACAGGCTGTCCTACTTTCACCCAGGTCGGAGTGCAATGGCGCAATCATACTGCAGCCTTAACCTCTGGGCTTAAGCGATCCTCCCACCTCAGCCTCCGAGAGTGCTGAGATTACCAGCCTGAGCCACCACGCTCAGCTGTGGGTCTCTTTTCTTAACTACTATGCTTTACTGCCTCTCTAGATGGAATAATAATTATATCATAATTATGTATCTATTAATACAAAAGTATAATGGTATAACAATTTAATAATTATAGTACCAAAATATGGCATTTTAGCACATTGGTTATTTTGAACCGAAGTCAACTGAGAAGAAGCAGATACAAGAAAAACTCTCTGGCCACCCCCTATTTGCCTAAAAGCAGGATATAAATGTGTAAAGGTAGCTCTTCTTCACTCTCTGCCAGGAAGAACAGAAGTTAACCAACATAGACAACTTTGGACCCTTAGCCCAGAGAGGGCAACAGACGAATCTACAAAACAAACCTGACTCGCCCACCCTATCTTCCCTTAGTTTCTCCATATATTTACCCTCCCACAACTTGCCTCCCTAGGAGCTCTAAGTCCTTTCACTTTGTCTTGTCACTTCTCTAATAATTTATTGTTCTTTTGTCAAGATGCTGCATAAGCCCAAGTTCTAGCCACTCCTTTGAGTTACTCGTCCCTGAGTATTTCCATGTGTGTCCATGATGCACACATGTTAATCAACTTCTGCTTGTTTTTTTTTTCTTGTTAATCTGTCTTTTGTCAGCCTTGTTTACAGGACTCCAGCCAGAAAATCTAGGAGGATGGAAGGAGAAAGAATCTTTTTTCCCTCCCCTACAATACCACCTCCCATTTGGATCAAGCCTTTCTGTTGATGACACATTCTCCTGTTTTCTCTTGTCATCCTCACAGTGGCTGGTTATGATCATGAGTGCCCTTGGCTCACATTTTGGGAAACAGAGTCCAGAAAGGGAGACACCCACCCATCTACTGTCCGAGATGAGGGTGGGATTCCTTCTGGGGTCTCCTGCCTCCAAGTCCAGAGTCGCCCACTCCCACTGGCTGCCCCTGTCTTCTCCTGGTGCATTATTTATGGGCCATTACCCACCTCCTGCAGGCGTCCAGATGCTGCCTGCCAGAGCTGTGACCTCAGTGTCCCCTGGAGAAGATCAATGGCCGCCCCCCAACCCCCTGCCAGCCCTACTCTCTGCTCTTCCCTCCGGCCGCTGCCTCTTTGGGTCTCTGCAGGCTCCTGGTGTGTGGCACAGCCTGTCCCCTGTCCCACCTGCCAGAACCACCTTGTGAGCACAGCTTCCTCTTTGCCAAGCCAGCTGACGTATTCAGCAGGCTCCCGACTTGCTGAGCAAAGCAAGGGTAGTGGCGAATTCCAAGCTTGCCAGGCCCTCACCCTGACACCTGCAGGGGTGGCATAGGGGGTGTGGATGGTGTGTGTGTGCATGTGGGTGTGTGTCTTGAGAGGAGGGTGTGTGTGTGTGTGTGTGTTGTATGTGGGAGGAAGTTTAAGCACTCATGGTTGAACCTATTTGCGTTGCCTCTTCTGGGTCTTGTAACTGAAAGTGTAACCAGCAAGGGTCATTTTCTTCTTCCCTGTCACCCAGGGGGGTGGGAAGAGGTGCTTAGATCTAGAGTTAAGGTTGGGAGCAGGGCCCCTGAGGACCCTGGGATCCCATAGCTTTGGAGCTGTGTGACGTTGTGCAAATTGCTGAATCTCTCTGAGCATTATTTTCCTTCTCTTTAACTACATCATTGAATCATGATGAAGATTAAATAAGAGTGCACAGAAAACAGTGAGCACAGAGTCTGAGGGAGAGCAAACACTGAAAATGAGCTTTTTTTTTTTTTTTTTTCCTGGGACGGAGTCTTGCTTTGTCACCCAGGCTGGAGTGCAGTGGCGCGATCTCCACTCACTGCAAGCTCCGCTTCCCGGGTTCACACCGTTCTCCTGCCTCAGCCTCCCGTGTAGCTGGGACTACAGGCGCCCGCCACCACGCCCCGGCTCATTTTTTTAAATGTATTTTTAGTAGAGACGGGGTTTCACCGTGTTAGCCAGGATGGTCTCGATCTCCTGACCTCATGATCCACCCGTCTCGGCCTCCCAAAGTGCTGGGATTACAGGCGTGAGCCACCGCACCCGGCCGAAAATGAGCTTTTGATGGTGCATGCGTTTGGATCACAAACTCCTGGAAGAAAGAGCACGAGGAGGAGAGGAGAAGCCCAGGGTTCCACAGGCAGAACTCATTGGGTTTTAGGCAGGAGTTGGGTCATCTTCACCTCAGTTTCCATGTCTATAAAATGGGCAATAGTTGAGTTGAGCAGTTGCTTAAAACCATGGCTAACATTATGGAATTCTAGAAAATAAAAGTGAAAACCCCAGGTCATCGCCAAAGTTTCCCCTTCTTGAATTGAATACTTTCCTCCCTTTTCCTCAGATTTGAAGGCATTTGGCAAGTGTTAGCACATAAAGCCGAAGGACAGGCATCTTGGTTTCTCCTCCCTACTTTAAAGCCCCTGGTTGAAGGTCTCAGAATCATCTGGAGACCTTGTGACTCACAAAGCCCCTGAGTCCTGACCCTGGGACCCTGATTGGTTGGGGACGAGGGCACCAAAGCATCTGTGTCCTTAATAAGTTTCCCGAGTGAGTCCAAAGCAGGTGGCCACTGTGAGAAACTAGAGAACAAGTGCTCTGTTGGGGATTGTCCAGGGGCCCCTAGGAAGAGTCCTGGACTTCCAGAGTCCTGTCTCCAGGCTCCTTCTCCCCCATCCTAAGACCCTGAGAATTAAAGGAACGAGTTTTCCCAGACCTCACCATCTCTCACTTCCTCCTATTGAGCATTGTTGATCTCTGTATTTTGATCAATTTCCAATCACCATAACTGTTCTTGGATCCATGTCAATTGACGTTGGTTCTGCAGATGCCTCACCCTGGAGGCACAGGTAAGTGAAGCTGGATCTACATCAAAGTCTTCCCCAGACTAGTGAGAACAACTTGAAAAGTCTGCTGTTCGGGCGATGAGACAACTGAGATAACAGTGTGATCAGTGTCCAGGAAGCCACAAGCCCCAAGTGCCAGTATTTCCTCATTGCATCCTGTGCCTGGTTGGGCTAGTGGGTGCCTGGTAAATAGGAGGCAGAGGAGGGAAATAGTACTGCAGCAACAGCTAACTGGTTTACCAGGAGCAACCCCCCACCTTTTATTTTTTCTTAATAGATTCTGGAGGACGGCTTTGTCTGCTTTAAATCTCATTGTATGGCCGGGCACGGTGGCTCATGCCTATAATCTCAGCACTTTGGGAGGCCGAGGCAGGCGGATCACGAGGTCAGGAGATAGAGACCATCCTGGCTAACACGGTAAAACCCCGTCTCTACTAAAAATACAAAAAATGAGCCGGGTGTGGTGGCGGGTGCCTGTAGTCCCAGCTACTCGGGAGGCTGAGGCAGCAGAATGGCCTGAACCCAGGAGGTGGAGCTTGCAGTGAGCCGAGATGGCACCACTGAACTCCAGCCTGGGTGACTGAGCGAGACTCCGCCTTAAAAAAAAAAAAATCTTGTTGTATGATTTCTTTCCTATGTGAATCAGCAAGAGTCTAAGGTCTTAAGTGATTTCAGTGACCTTTACCACATTCAATGCCCTCTTAATCCAGAATCAACTGTGCCCCTTGTGAACACACACCTGCCCTTCCTCCATCTCATTCTTCATAGGAACAAGCACAATCATCAGCAAGCCTCAAAGGCTCACCATGGACTGCAAATCCATCTGAAAGGTTCTATATAGTTGCAACTACAATCCCATCAAGTAGGAATTTAGATTATCCCCATTTTACAGATGAGAAAACCAAGGCTTAAGGAAGTTAAGATTTAACTTGCTGACAGTCTTACAGCTGGTCAGTGGTGGAGCAAAGACTTGAGCCTGGATCTCCAAGCCCACACCTTTAACTACTCTGCCAAAGAGCCTTTTCATATTGGTAGAAACGCCTGGTTTCATAGGATAGCCCCTCACCCAAGCCCTCTTCTGTACACCCCTTCCCCAGGGCCGCCTTCTATCTAGCAGTCCTGCAGCCATTCCCACTTGCAGTGAATGTACTCCATCCCTACTGCCTGGAGTTAATTATCTCAAAAAGACATTTGGAAACTCAGCCCTGCTGAGTCTAATGTGTTCCCTTTTGCTAATTCAATAATCCTGTTTTTCAAATATGAGTGTGTTTTTTAAACTTGTCATTGGACTGATTACTCAGCAGATATTATCTGATCGTTGTTTTCTTCTTTGAACTCATGCTCATACAAGCCCGATGGATTTCAGAGTGGAGACCTGTGATTTATGACCGGGGTGTCTATTCACCAAGGGCAAGGCCTTGGCTCTCTGTATGCTGAGGCTCAGCAATCAGCCAGGACATAAAAGGGCCAGCCTGAAACCCTGAAAAATATAACCTACCAAATCATGGCAGAAAGAAGCAGCTTGAGCTCCTACTGGTGCATTTGGTTCACCAAATGCTAAGAGTGATTATATCCGGGTGGTGGATTTTAAGGGAATTTTTAGTTTCTTCTTTATACTTAATCTGTTTTATTTTCCACTGTTTTTAGTTTACAAAGTGTGTATAATTTTAATGACAAAATAAGAATACATTTATTGTGATTAAGGCGGGCGTAGTAGCTCATGCCTGTAATCCCAGCACTTTGGGAGGTCAAGGCAGGCAGATTACTTGAGGTCAGGAGTTTGACACCAGCCTGGCCAAAATGGTGAAACCCTGTCTCAACTAAAAATACAAAAAAAAAATTAGCCTGGTATTGTGGTGAGCACCTGTAATTCAAGCTACTCAGGAGGCTGAGGCAGGAGAATCACTTGAACCCGGGAGGCGGAGGTTATAGTGAGCCTAGATCGCGCCACTGCACTTCAGCCTGGGTGAGAGAGAGAGACTTCGTCTCAAACACCACCACCACCACACACACCAAAAAAACATTTATTGTGATTAAAAATAAAGTTAATTCAAAAAGATAAATGTGATCCTCTAGGCAAAGCCTCAGCTGAGTCTGGCTTTTATGAACTTGTTAAAGCTGCTCCCAGAAGCAGACCCCTCTGAAATGAGCAGAACTCAATGCAAAAAGAGAAAACAAGACCAAGGCTATTAATTATGTTCACATATTTCTAAAAACAGAATGAAACTTGAGTTTTTAAAATGTAGACTTTATCGTTTGTTAAATCTTAGATGTTACTTTTGTTTACCCTCAGGCATGACTTACATAACTTTGCAAGTAGACTGTAGGGTGGATCTGTTTGTGTGTTTTTCATTCGACAAACATGGATTGAGCTTCGCCCTATACAAGTCAGTATTCTAGGCTTAAAGGATTCGAGAAGGAATGAGGACGGAGCCTCAGGATTGAGCACCTCCTAGTCTAGCGGGAGACAGTTATGCAAACAGTTACACAATTTGACAAGTGCTCTAGGAGTGCAATGGGGAAGCCCAAAAGAGGCGATCTTTGCTCTGCCTGAAGAACTCAAGGAAGGCTTCACAGAGGAGGTGACTCACACTTAGAATAGGAGTTTTCCAGGCAGAGAAGGTGGGGAAGACATTCTGGGCAAAGGGAAGAAGCTATGTAAAATTACCTGGGGATGATGGTGATAGGAAAAGCTGTGTCCATGAAATAGCAAGTTGCTGGTTGTGACTACAATTTAGAGTATATAGCTATGCATTTGTAGATGTTGGTTGGATGTTTAGGAACCTTGAATGATGGACTAAGAGGTTAACTTGAAGATAGGGAGCTATTAAAAGGTTTTAAGCAGGGGAATGGCATGATCAGATTTGCCTTCTAGAATGGCTGCTCAATGGATACATCAATGAAGGTCCACCTGGGAGACAGAAATCACATCATTTATTTGGACAGAGGGAATTTAATGTAAAGAATTATGAACTAGGTCAATCTATCTATCCATCCATTCCCCCATCTATCACATGTCATTCATTAAAGCTCACTATTTTTTCAGTTCTTTTTTCACTTTTATAAATTTAAGGGTACAATTGCAATTTTCTTACATATATAGTTTGTACAGTGGTGACGTCTTGGCTTTTAGTGTATTCATCACTCGAATAATGTACCAGTTATTGTACCCATTTTTTTGTTTAATATGAACTTTACAAATGAATGCAAAAATCTTAAATATACATTTGCTAAGTTTTGACAGATGCATACACCTGTCTGAACTTTTTATTGAAATATGAGACATTACCATCACCTGAAAAAGATCCTTCATGCCCATTCACAGGCAATCCCTGCTTTCACAGAGACCACAACCACGATTCTAGTTTTTTCCACCATAAAGTGGTTTAGTTGAGGTTTCTCAGCCTCAGCACTGCTGACATTGTGGCCCAAATAATTATTGGTTGTTGGGCATTGTCCTGTATGTTATTTAGCCTTCCTAGAACTTCATACAAATGGAAGCCAAACTTTTTTGTTTGGCTTTTTTCACTTAACGTAATGTTGATGAGATTCTTCCATGTTGTTTTGTGTATCGCTGGTTGTTCCTTTCTTTTTTTTTTGAGATGGAGTCTGGCTCTGTCGCCCAGGCTGGAGTGCAGTGGCGCGAACTCGGCTCACTGCAAGTTCCACCTGCTGGGTTCATGCCATTCTCCTGCCTCAGCCTCCTGAGTAGCTGTGACTACAGGTGCCCACCACCACGCCCAGCTAATTTTTTTTTTTGTAGTTTTTAGTAGAGACAGGGTTTCACCGTGTTAGCCAGGATGTTTTCAGTCTCCTGACCTTGTGATCCACCCGCCTCAGCCTCCCAAAGTGCTGGGATTACAGGCGTGAGCCACCGCGCCCGGCCTGTCAGTCTTTTTAATTTAGCTTTTCTGGTGAAAGTAACATAGTTTTTTATTGTGGTTTAAATGTGCCTTTCCCTGATGAGTAATGATGTTGAACTCTTTTCTCTATTTGCCATTCATAGATCTTCCTTTGTGAGTCCTTTGTTCAAATCTTTTCCTTATTTTTTACTGGATTTCTTGAGACAGGGTCTCACTCTGTCATCTAGGCTGGAGTGCAGTGGTATGAACTCAGCTCACTGCAGCCTGTCTCCTGGGATCAAGCGATTCTCCCACCTCAGCCTCCTTCGTAGCTGGGACTACAGGCACACACCACCACGCCTCGCCAATTTTTGTATTTTTTGGCAGAAACAGGGTTTCACTATGTTGGCCAGGCTGGTCTTGAACTCCTGGTCTCAAGTGATCTGCCTGCCTTGGCCTTCCAAAGTGCTAGGATTACAGGCGTGAGCCACTGTGCTGAATAAAGAGCCTTTTAAGTTTTTAAAGCCTTTTACATTTTATGATTAAGCCTTTGATCCATACATTCCACTTTTTTTTTTTTTTCCTAAACAGGGTCTCTCTTTATTGCCCAGGCTGGAGTGCAATGGTGCAATCATGGCTCAGTGCAACCTCAACCTCCTAAGCTCAAGCAATCCTCCCATCTCAGCTTCCTGAGTAGCTGGGACTACAGGTATGTGCCACATACCAACTAATTTTTAAATTTTTTCGTAGAGATATGGGCTCACTATATTGCCCAGGCTGGTCTTAAACTCCTGGGCTTAAATGATTCTCCCACTTCAGCCTCCCAAAGTGTTGGGATGACACGTGAGACACAGTGCCTGGCCCATATATTCCACTTTCTATGTCCCTCTTGGTTTGAGCCAGATCCAAGAGCATAGGGGCTTCTGGGTCAGGCATTTAGGTGGTGTCTTAGCCAATTTTCTGTTGCTATAACTAAATACCACAGACTGGGTAACTGATAAAGAATAGAGTTTAATTTAGCTCATGGTTCTGGAGGTTGGGAAATCCAAGGGCATGATGGCAGCTTCTGGTGAGGGCTTTGGTACTGCATCATAACATGGCAGAAAAGCGAAGGGCAAGAAAGCATGTGTGAAAGAACTCACAAGAGCTAGCCAGGCTCATTTTACAACAATCCACTCTTGGGAGAATTAACTCACTCCTGCAATAAAGGCATTAATCTATTCATGATTCATGTGGGCTCCACCCTCATGACCCAATCCCCTTCCAAAGGCCCCACCTCTTAATATTATTACATTGGCAATTAAGTTTCCAACACATGAACTTTCGGGGGATACATCCAAACCACAGCAGGAGGCATCCATCCTCCCCTCACCCCCGCTGAGCCTCAGAGCTACACAGGTGGCTGTGTCAGGATGTCCTCATGCTGGAGAGACACGAGCATTCACCTGAGTCATCAAGCTGCAGTTACATGTCCACTCTGAAGGGACAGAGAATCAGTCTGCTCACCATTGACCATCAAACCCAGTTTCTGGCTTCCAGGTCTGGTAAAAAACTAGCTTTTGTCCTGGTCCTTATTAGACCTTGAGAAAGTCTCAGCCCTTATCTGAGCTCCCTGATCTGTAAAAGGAGAGATCTTCGGCATGAGGCATGTCGAACATGAAGTGATGAATCGATTAATCGTGAGGCTGTGGGTTCAGACTTCCTGCCTGGTTCAAATCCTGCTCTGTCTCTGCACCCAGTGCAAATGAACCCATCTTTGTGCTTTGGTTTCCCCATCAGCAAAGTGGGGTTAACGACAGGGCCAACTTCAGAAATAAGACTCATATAGCTCTGGCTCACAGCACTCAACAGTTTCTAGCTGGTTCTCTTGCCTGCAGCATGTCCCTAGAATGAACACAACAGCCCTGGGTGGTCAGAACTCTCATTGGCCTCATTGTACAAGTGAGAAAATCCAAGGTTGAGAACATTAGGGACTTATCCAAAGTCCTAAGTCTTAAAAGTGGCAAAGCTGGCATTGAACTTCAAAGGTTGCGAAGCTCTTGGGGAAAAGAAATCATTGAAGAAAGCTGTGCTGTATTAGCTCACATCCTCCCCTCACTCCTTAGAATACCATAGCCAACTGAAAATTAAGCCTAGAAGAATATTTAAGGTTTAATTTCACAGGCAAAAGAAACAAACCCAGAATCAGAGGAGCTACTCTCTCCCACAGCAGGATGAGGGATGCTCTGGGGATGAGAAGCACCATGGGGGAGCCAGACAGTCTGGGTGGGGACAAACCAAGGCAGAGGCTGCCAGCTGGTGGCCCCAAGTCTGCTGTAATCCAGGGATGCATTTACTTATTTATACAACTTAAAATTTATTTTTTACTATTAATATATTAATCTGCTTTACTCAAAGTTTTTTTTATTTTTTTTTTAAGAATCGCAAACATTAAACAATCAGGATTTTTGTCTCTCATGTACATCACATGCACACGCACACACAAAATCTAGATATCTGGCTTCTCCTGAAAGCTCAGAAGATTTGGCAACACTGGGTAGCCACTGGCTGCAGCTGGCTTTATGAGGCATGAACACCTGGGTCCCCACAGTCCCCACCCCTTGCTGTCCTTTACACCTGACTCACTGATGTCATCCACCTGGCCCTGGAAGGCACTGGGTTTGGACCTCTGACTCTCAGGTTTCAGTGCTGCTATTCTCAGCTGGGGGCTTTCTCAGATAGGGTTCTTACCCTGGTGGCCACAGACAAAAAGTGAAGGAGGGTGTGAATTTGGATGGGTGTACTAATCATGTGTTTCTGATGTTTTGATATCTGAGAGTTTGCTGGCCCTAGGGAGACTCCTCCTTGCAGGGCCAGCCAATTCCTAGTGATAGTAAATGACTTTCTTAACCTCCAAAGCCTGAACACCACAGCCACCTCCTGCATCGGGTTTTTACACAGTGGGCCACTCTTCTCCTGCCCTAATCACCTCCAGACAACTAGAGATGGCCCCTATGCCCTAATAACTCCTGAAATTATTCAAACTGGCAAATTCTAAGCCTGTGTACCCTGTCTCACCCATTCCTTCCTGCAAAAACCACAATAAAGGCCCTGGCCCAGTTTTCCTCCTTGCTTTGCTTCCTGACCAACCCCATGTTGTCCTGCATGGCATGGTGTGCCTCCTCCTCTGGGACCTGTTGTTGCGGGAAGTCAGGGACCCCAAATGGAGGGACTGGCTGAAGCCGTGGCAGAAGAACATAAATTGTGAAGATTTCATGGACATTTATCAATTCCCAAAATTAATACTTTTATAATTTCTTATGCCTGTCTTTACTGTAGTCTCTGAACATAAATTGTGAAGATTTCATAGACATTTATCACTTCCCCAATTAATACTCTTATAATTTCTTATGCCTGTCTTTAATCTCTTAATCCTGTTATCTTTGTAAGCTGAGGACGTATGTCACCTCAGGACCATGTGATGATTGTGTTAACTGTACAAACTGTAAAACATGTGTGTTTGAACAATATGAAATCAGTGCACCCTGAAAAAGAAAAGAATAACAGCAATTTTCAGGGAACAAGGAAAGATAACCATAAGGTCTGACAGCCTGCGGGGTCAGGCAGAATACAGCCATATTTTTCTTCTTGCAGGAAGCGAGTAGGAGAAATATTACTGACTTCTTTTCCCAGCAAGGAATAACCCTGGGGAAGGAATGCATTCCTGGGGGGAGGTCTATGAACAGCTGTTCTGGGAGTGTCTGTCTTATGTGGTTGAGATAAGGGATGAAATACACTCTGGTCTCCTGCAGTGCTCTCAGGCTTACTAGGATTGGGAAATTCCAGCCTGGTAAATTCTAGTCAGACTGGTTGTCTGCTCTTGAACCCTGTTTCCTATTAAGATGTTTATCAAGACAATGCATGCACAGCGGGACACGGACCCTCATCAGTAATTCTAACTCTACCCTTTGCCTTGTGATCTTTTATTGCCTTTGAAGCATGTGATCTCTGTGACCTACTCCCTATTCATACACCCCTCCCCTTTCGAAATCCCTAATAAAAACTTGCTGGTTTTGTGGCTTGAGGTCACCATCATGTTCTACCAATATGTGATGACACCCCCAGAGGCCCAGCTGTAAAACTTCTCTCTTTGTACTCTTTCTCTTTATTTCTCAGACCGGCTGACACTTAGGGAAAATAGAAAGAACCTACATTGAAATATTGGGGGCTGGTTCCCCCAATAATCTGTGAGTAGCAAGCTATCACTTCAACAGCAGTAAGTTCCTGATCTGTTGGTGTCACCATAGCTAAATGATAATAAAACCTATGTTTAAAGCAATGGACAGAAAAATGTCCATCTTTCTTTTCACTAACTCTAACTGCAACTGGGTGTTTCCTTCAGTTATCACTGTAGCAACAAACCACAGTAGTATTAACAGTGTCAGTTATAAGAATTAAAGACAGAGGAAATAAACATGAAAGGTGACTTGGCAGTTAACACAAGTTTATTTTAGAGAAAACAAACCTGAGAGGGGCGTGTGGCCAAGTTAGGTTAGAGGCACACTGTTTTACAATCTAAGAATTTTTAAGGATTCAGGGTGGGAGAGTTTATTAGAGCTTGGACTGCTTTTGTGTTTTTTGGTTGTGCTTATTCAGGAGACAGAGTTGTGTGTCTGTTCGCATACATCTTTCTGCAGCTGCAGGCACATCCCGAGTCTGCTTTTAGCTTCCCTATTTTAGTGCTGAAGGGAAGGAAATGTACTTATTAAGGCCCACTGTTTTACTGGGGCCCATTGTATGAGGGTGAAGTTTAGCACTTACCGAAGAGACTTTCCTCCCACCTCCCTCTGTGCCTGAGTTGTTTTATCTGTGTTTTACTGTTTGCTCTTTCTGGCTGCTTGTAGTTAGAAGGGAAGTGATTTCCTTAAAATGCATAAGGCTAAAAAGGGAGCTGGAGCTTAAAGTGGCAGTGTTTGTCCGAGATAACAGTGCTCCTGTTCTGTCATTAGTGTCTTTGCTTCATTAGAAACCATAAATCAGCCTGGTGTGGTGGCTCATGTCTGTAATTCCAGCAATTTGGGAGGCTGAGATGGGAGGATTGCTTGAGCCCAGGAGTTCAAGACCAGCCTGGGAAACATAGGGGTACCCCATCTTTACAAAAAATAAAAAATTAGCTGGGTGTGGTGGTGCATGCCTCTAATCCCAGCTACTTAGGGAGGCTGAAGTGGGAGGATCATTTGAGCCCAGCAGGTCAAAGTTGCAGTAAGCCATGTTTGTGCCACTGCACTCCAGCCTGAGTGACAGAGCAAGACCCTGTCTCAAAATTAAAATGAATAAACAAATAAATAAACATAAAATAGGCTGGGTGTGGTGGCTCACGCCTGTAATCCAGCACTTTGGGAGGCCGAGGCAGGCGAATCACCTGAGGTGAGGAGTTCAAGACCAGCTTGGCCAACATGGCCAAACCCCATCTCTACTAAAAATACAAAAATTAGCCAGGTATGGTAGTGCGTGCCTGTAGTCCCAGCTACTTGGGAGGCTGAGACAGGAGGCAGAAGTTGCAGTGAGCTGAGATCATACCACTGTGCTCCAGCCTGGGCAAAAGAGCAAGACTCTGTCCAAAAAAAAAAAAAAAAAAAGAGGAAGAGGAAGAAGGAGAAGAAGGAGAAGGAGAAGAAGAAGAAGAAGGAAGGAGGAGAAGGAAGAAAGAAGGAAGAAGGAAGTCCGTAGATGTAAAGGAAGAGCAGAGATTACAGCCAGGAAGAAGGCAGACACCATGTCCTCCAAACATATCAAGTTTCCTAGAGGAAATAGGCACAAAATTCATGCATTTGACCATTCATCCATTAAAAACAAAATTGGGCCGGGCACGGTGGCTCATGCCTGTAATCCCAGCACTTTGGGAGGCCAACATGGGCAGATCATTTGAGGTCAGGAGTTCGAGATCATCCTGGCCAACATGGTGAAACCCCGTCACTACTAAAAATACAAAAATTAGCCTGTGTGGCGGTGTGGGCCTGTAGTCCCAGCTACTCAGGAGGCTGAGGCAGGAGAATGGCTTGAGTCCAGGAGGTGGAGGTTGCAGTGAGTCAAGATTGCACCACTGCACTCTGGCCTGGGCAACGGAGCAAGTCTCTCTCTCTCTCTACATATATAATATTTATATTTATATATTTACATATATTGTTAGTGACAGTGAAGTGGCATGGAAATGTGGCAAAAATCTGAATGACAAACTTGGGGTACACTCTGCCAAATGGCATCCCAAGGTCTTGAGAAACTCCTGGATCATAGCCATCTCGATGCTGCTCTTCTGAGAGGTCTACTCGTTCCTTCGTTCATTCTTTTGTATGTATGAGAGCACCAGTCTCTTGAGCACCTATGGGTGCCAAGTTCTGTTACTTGACTAAGAACAGATCTAGCTGCTTCCTGCCACTCCCCATCTGGACACGAAATTCTTTCTGTCGCTGTGCCAACCTTCTCTTCTTTTTTTGCCCCTCTCTTGATCTAAGAATCCCATTCCCGGGTGGGTTTGGTGTGTTAATGCTGGGCAAGTGTGCCTGCCTGGACCTATGGCCATCCTAGACAGCTGCAGCTGTCTAGGGGGGGATGGGGGGCAATTGAAAGTCTCTAACTTCAAAGGTCCCTTGGGAGGTGCATGGGGTCCTCTTGGGGTTCCCAAGGACCAATCTGCCAGTTTGTGCAGCACCCTCAAAAAGGAAGGGGAAAAGGTCACGCTCTATCTGGTATCCAGAAAACTACTTAGATGAGAAGCTCTTCTGTCTGCATTGGAGAAGCTCCAACAGTAATCACAAATCTACTCCTGATCAACAAGTCCCTCACCTATCACAAGTAACCAAGTGCAACCTAGAAATGCCATTGTCTTTTGTTCACACCCTATTTTTTTAGAAATCTGCACTTGGTTTGTGTATGAACATATATTACAACTGTTATATGTGATAAAAATTTAAACTGCTTATACAGAAAATAGTTTTTCTTTTTTTTTTTTTTTAAACAAAGGTCATTTACAGCCAGGCACGGTGGCTCATGCCTGTAATCCCAGCACTTTGGGAAGCCGAGGTGGGTGGATCACAAGGTCAGGAGATCGAGACCATCCTGGCTAACATGGTGAAACCCCGTCTCTACTAAAAAAAACACAAAATAATTAGGCAGGCGTGGTGGTGGGTGCCTGTAGTCCCAGCTACGCGGGAGGCTGAGGCAGGAAAATGGCGTGAACCCGGGAGGCGGAGCTTGCAGTGAGCCAAGATTGCTGCCACTGCGCTCCAGCCTGGGCGACAGAGCAAGACTCTGTCTCAAAAAAAAAAGGTCATTTATGAGGTGAATTGAGAGGTCTGGGGATGCATCTGTTTCAGGCACCGCTGACCCAGGGAAGCCTTGGTTTCTCATCTCTGGCTCTTGCTTCTGTTGTGTTCACTTCAGTTTCAGGCTCTATTTTGTGGCCAGATGGAGATACGTATTCTAGTTCCTACCTCCTGTCTGGTTTCAGGTCCAGCGAATTTGCACGTGTCAGGAATGTGACCAGTGTTCTGAATTGGTCACATGCCTGCACCCACCATGGCTGGGGGCGTTGGAATTATTGATTGGTTTGGGGTGAGAGGCATCATGGACTCCTCCCCTGGAACCGATCAGCTTCTCTGGGAACATGTGAAACAATGGGATGGATCCCCAGAGGACAACAGGGGTATAGTTCCCAGAGGGGGAGAAAATGGCTGCGGGCAGAAATAACAGCAGGTGTTCTTGGCCTCGAACAGATGCTAAGTGGAGGGGCTGGGGTAGCACCTGGGGTTGTGGACCACTAAGCTCCCATGGCCTGTGGCCTCCAGAAATGAGGTCTCATCCCTGTGGGTGAATCTTTCCCTGTCTCCCTTCGTCTTTTGCAGCAAACCTCAGTCTGAAGTGAAACATCAGGAAATAATTCAGCCTTTTGTTTCATAGACACATACACAGAGCCTGTAGGTTCTGGACACATTCCTTAGATGAGTGGTAGTTGTGGGCGAGGCTGCAGGCGTCTGTGTCATATCTTTGGGGCCTGGAGGCCAAGCAGCAGCTTTCATTGGATGCTTCCCCTAGATCAGGGTACATGGGAACAAACCTGGGTTCAAGATCCCTCGTCAGCTCAGGGCTGTGCACAAGGAGTCTGGTAACAATTGGCAGATGAGGTGGAGGAGCTGGGAGCAGATGGGCCCTGGAGGGTCAGTCACTCCTTGGAGAAGTGCAGACAGGTGTGGTTGCAGCTCCCTGGCTGGTTGGTGCCTGACTGAACCTAATGATGGATATGAACCAGAGGCTTCAGAAGTGCATGCCATCACTGCTCCTGCAGCTACGCTGCCCTAGCTCAGGCTGCCATAATGAAACACCATAGACTGGGTGGCTTAACCCAGGAAGAATTTCTCACAATTATGGAGGATGGGGTGTCCAAGATTTAAGGTGCTGGCAAGGTAGGTTTCATTCTGAAACCTCTTCTTTTGGCTTACATGTGGTTGCCATCTTGTTGTGTGCTCACATCACTTCTTCTTTTTTTGTTTTTATTTTTTATCTTTTTGAGACAGAGTCACACTCTGCCACTCAGGCTGGAGTGCAATGGCATGGTCACAGCTTGCTGCAGCCTTGACCTCCTGAGTTCAAGTGATCCTCCCACCCCAGCTTTGCAAATAGCTGGTACTACAGGTATGCACCACAATGCCCAGCTAATTTTGTAAAAAATTTTTTTAGAGACAAGGTCTCATTATGTTGCCCAGGCTGGTCTTGAACTCCTGGGCTCAAGCGATCCTCCTGCCTCAGCCTCCTAAAGTGCTGGGATTGCAGGCATGAGCCACTGTACCTGGCCAACATGACCTCTTCTTTGTGCATGGGGGAGAGAGAGAGAGATTATGTGTGTGTGACAGAGAGAGAGAGAGCGCACATGCGTGCAAGCTCTTTGGTGTCTCTTCTTCTAAGGGCACTAATCCCATTATGAGGGCCCCACCCTCATGCCCTCACATAGCTATAATCACCTTCCAAAGGCCCCATCTCCAAATCCCATCACATTGGGGGTTACAGCTTCCATATATGAATTTTAGGGGGACATAATCCAGTGCATAGAAGATGCTAAGTCCCTTCCATCTGTCATTCGATCTGACCTGCCTGGCACTCTGTGCTGTTTTACAGATGGAGAAGCTAAAGCCTGAAGGGCAGAGTGACTGACCCAGGTCTCAGAGCCTGGGAGTGGCAGAGGCAGGATTAGAATCCAGGGTCACCTGGCTCCAAAGTCCATTCATTTAATCATTGAGCTCTGCAGTTTTCCAAGGGCCAAAAATCTGGACAGACAGTGGGCTTCTGAAAGCCAAACAACGAGGATGCAATAGATTACAGACAATCGCCACTCATAGGATATTACTAATTAGGTAAGCTGATTTGTTTGAGACAGAAAACCATGGGGCAGTTATTTCAAAGAAAAATAAAGCCATGAAGCAAAATGCTTATATGCTCTCCTTTGGTACTGATGGGGCAGGTCCTACCTTGCTATCATTGCATTTCTGACGCCTCTCACTGGTGCAGGATGTACTTAGTGCTTGGTCAATATGGAGAAAAGGAGGGATGGACGGAAGAGGGAGGGAATCAGGAGGATCTTGTACCATGTGCTCCTGGGCCAGAGCCAAATTTTCTTTTCTCCCCTTTTTTCTGAGATAGAGACTTGCTCTGTTGTCTAGGCTGGAATAGAGTGATGTGACCATAGCTCACTGCAGCCTCCAACTCCTGGGCTCAAGCTATCCCCCTGCCTCAGTCTCCTGAGTAGCTGGAACTACAGACATGTGCCACCACACTGGCTAAGTTTTTAATTTTTTGTAGAGGTGAGGTCTCACTATGTTGCTCAGGCTGGTCTGGAACTCCTGGCCTCAAGCAATCCTCCTGCCTTGGCATCCCAAAATGCTGAGATTCCAAATGTGAGCCATCATGCCTGGCCCGTAGCCTAATTTTCTTAAACTCCAATTCATGCTTGAGGTCCAAGGAGTTTTGTTTCACACTATTTTTCCTTACTTCCCCCACCCCGCCGTGCTCAACTTAGAAAAACTGCAAACACAGAAAACTATAAAAAGCAAAAAACACCCACAGACCATAGCTGTCAAAATCTGTGGTTGTTTTTCCTTCCAGTCTTTTTTAAATGCCTCAATTCATTATTTTTGTCTATAATTTTAACATAGGTAGACACATATATGCTCCATGTTTGAAGATACAATAGCTGCCAAGAGCATCTTGCCTTTCGTTAGTACACCTTGCAAACTGCCAAGGCAGCATTTCATCACCTTCAGAAACACTTGCTGGACCACCTCTCTGCTGGGGGCAGCAGGGACAAAGAGCAGAGCCCAGGCCCAGGCCGGGGTGATCAGCTGGAATTCTAGTATGAGAGGGGATCTTGGCATTCTTTGGGTTCAAATCCTCGTTTTACAGGTGAAGACACTGTGGCCTGGAGATTTGAAGAGCCGGGTTCTGGCTGCTCACCAGGCCCCTGGTGGCTCTTCTAGCTGGGTTTTACATGCACAGTGCCATCTGCCCAGACTTGACTGTTCTCCATTTGCCCCTCTCCACCCACCATCTTCCCTTCAGCTTGCTCCGAACCCTGGATGGCTGACCTGGGGGTGCCCTATGACCTGGGCTCCCTTACCCTGTGGCTTCTGGTTGGCTTCAGCCAATGGAAACACTGGTGGGAGACTGGAGGGAGGAGGAGAGATGCAAAGGTCGTTCCCTTGATGCTTTTCCTTCCAGGCCTTCATTCCTCTTCTGAAAGTGTCTTTGCCTGTTGGGGGTGCAATAATGAAACAGCATAGACTGAGTGGCTTATACACAACAGAAATGTGTTGCTCACAGTCTGGAGACAGGGAAGTCCAAGATCAAAGCATCAGCAGATTCAGTGTCTAGTGAGGGCCTACTTTCCGATTCATGGATGGTGCCTCCTAGCTGTGTCCTATGAACTCCCGTGGGCCTCATTTACAATGAGCACTAATCCCATTCCTGAGGCCCCACCCTTACGTCTCACCCCTCAAAGGCCCACTTCCTAGTTACCATCCTATTGGAGACTAGGTTTTGCTATGATTTGAAAGTTTCCTCTCCAAAATCCAGGTGTTGAAACTCTCCAGAATCCAGGTGTTGAAACTCTTTATTTTAGAGACAAGGTCTCAGTCTGTTGCCCAGGCTGGAGTGCAGTGGCATGAACATGGCTCACTATAGCCTCAACCTCCTGGGCTCAAGCAATCCTCCTGACACAGTCTCTGGAGTAGCCGAGACAACAGGCATGACACCACACCTAATTTTTTAAATTTTTATTTTGTAGAGATGGGATCTTGCTATGTTACCTAGGCTGGTCTTGAACTTCTGGCCTCAAGTGATCCTCCTGCCTCACCCTCCTAAAGTGCTGGGATTACAGGCCTGAGCCACCATGTCTGGCCCAGGTGTTGAAACTTAATGGCCATATGATGGTATTAAGAGGTGGGGCCTTTAAGAGGTGATGAGGCAGCGGGGCACAGTGGCTCATGTCTGTAATCCCAGCACTTTGGGAGGCTGAGGTGGGTGGATCACCTGAGGTTGGAAGTTTGAAACCAGCTTGACCAACACGGAAAAACCCCGTCTCTACTAAAAATACAAAATTAGCCAGGCATGGTGAAGCGTGCCTGTAATCCCAGCTACTCCGGAGGCTAAGGCAGGAGAATTGCTTGAACCCAGGAGGCAGAGGTTGTGGTGAGCTGGGATTACGCCATTGCACTCCAGCTTGGGCAACAAGAGTGAAACTCCATCTCAGAAAAAAAAAAAAAAAAGAGGTGATGAGGCTATGAGGGCTCCTCCCTCCCTAATGGGACTAAGGCCTTCATAAAGGAAGCTTCACACAGCACAGCATTCAGTTGGCTCATGCTTCCACCTTCTAGCCACTTGAGGACATAGCGTTCCTCCCCTCCGGACAACGCAGCCCTCACGAGACAATCAAACCCACGGCACCTTGATTTTGGATTTTCTAGCCTCCAGAACTGGAGAAAAGATTCTATTCTTTATAAATCACTCCAACTCAGGTATTTTGTGATAGCAGCACAAATCCACTAAGACAGGCTGCAACATTTGTTATTTACTTATTTATTTTTGAGACGGAGTCTCACTCTGTCACCGAGGCTGGAGTGCAGTGATGTGATCTTGGCTCACTGCAACCTCCACCTCCTGGGTTCAAGTGATTCTCCTGCCTCAGCTTCCCCCAAGTAGCTGGGATTACAGGCGTCCATCACCATGCCCGGCTTATTTTTGTATTTTTAGTGGAGATGGGGTTTCACCATGTTGGCCAGGCTGGTCTTGAACTCCTGACCTCAGGTGATCCGCCTGCCTCGGCCTCCCAAAGTGCTGGGATTACAGGTGTGAGCCACCTCACCCGGCCTAGGTTTCAACATTTGAATTTTGTCAGGGTTGGATGAAAAAACATTCAGCCCATAGCAGAAGGTCACAGCTCCTATGCGGTGGCCGTCTCCTGAAGGCCTTGCTAGATTCTGGCGGTGCCTCCTTCTCTTTGCCCTTCCAGAGCTGCGACAGCTAACGGCTTCCTGATGGTGCCAGAGCTGGGGCGCTGATGGCTCTGGCCATACCTTGATGGCTCCCTGAACTGTGCCCACACCTCCATATACAGCCTTTCATACAGAAATCCCCTCCAATCACACCTCTGAGTGGGCCATCTCTGGGTGTACCTAACACTCCGTGCTAAGTACCCATCCTTGTGGTTGCCTGTGCTGTTATCTTATTTTCTTCGTGGCAGTGATCACTGTTGGAAATGAACTTGTGTGCTTACTTTTTCCGTGCCTGTCTCTCCACTGGCCTGTGTGCTCCATGAGGTCAGGGGCCTTGTCTGTTATGTTCAGTCCTGAATCTCCTGCACCAAATGCTGACCTCATAGGAGGAGCTCCATCCGTAGTAATTGGATGACTGAGCAAATAAATGGCAAAGTCAGAACTTGAACTCAGGTCTTCTGACTCCTAATTCAGTGCTCTTTCACCTTCTTACATTCTGGAAGAAAATGAATAGAAGATTCTAGAGTCTTCTGCCCTGTCCTGAAGAAGTTTATATGCTAGGACAAGGTAATTATTATACAATAACAAGGATACTGATACAATAACTACCATTTACCAGATGCTTATCTGATTCCAAGTGCTGAGCGAAGCCCCAGCCTCTATCACCTCCTAGGGACCCTCATGACCACATGGGAGACGGGGACTGTTGTGACCCTGACAGATGAGAGATGGAGCCTGAGGATTAGGGACTTGTTTGCTCGTTCTGGCCAGGCAGGCTGCAAAGCTGAGGGCATGGAAAACCACAAGAGGGTAAGGAGCACCTGTGCTCTCCACACCATACCCCAGAGCAGGGCCTGGTCCACACAATCTGCCTCCCAATTGCCATGCTCTGGGTGAGTGAGCATGAAGGGTCTGCCCTCAGCACAGCAGGGAATCACTGGGATGGAGTAGGGGAGCCCTGTGGGTTGGTGTAGCCCTTTCTTGGCCACCCTCATAAAGTGCCAGGAGCCCAGGCTCTGGATGCCCTTTCTCCCTCCCTCCCAAGTTGGGCTGCTTGAGCCCCAGACCCTGGGCATGTCTCCCTAAGAAAGGTGTGAAGTCCAGTCCACACACCTGCTCTCTTGGTACCACTCTGTACTGGTCAGGGGGGTGGGTGCTGGTCAGGGAGAATGGGGTGCTGGTCAGGGGGGTGGGTGCTGGTCAGGGGGATGGGTCCTGGTCAGGAGGAATGGGTGCTGATCAGGGGGTTGGGTGCTGGCCAGGGGAATGGGTGCTGATTGGTGGATGGGTGCTGGAATGGACTGAAAGCAGCAGTGAGGGTGAGCTGTGTGCCAGCCCCAGTCTTGCCTACCTGGCTCACTTGCCTGAGGTCATGAGACCAATACCATGGAAGAACCAGGACCTGAGCCAGGGCTGATTGTGGAGCCCTGACCTTTAGTCACCCTTACTTCAGAATAGATGGCCCGGGCTTCTGGACAGCACAATAATTATGGGAACTGCCACTTATTTGTAATCTCACACTGACAGCCTGCTGGGAGGGAACCCACTCAGACTCACCTCCTCCCGGCCATGTGACCCTTGCAGCCCGGGGAGTCCTGGGAGTGTGGTGGGGGTGGGGGTGGGGGATGAGGGTGTTCTCTGTTCTCAGGCCAAATGGAGAAAGACAGGAAACCAGAGCACATTAGGCCGGCTTTCCTCGTGGGCAGCGCCTCTGGCCAGCCCTCGCAGACTCTCCCCGAGGGCATTGTGAATGCCTTTCCTGGGCTGCAGAGACACCTGATGGTCCCCCGACAGCACATCCCAAGGGGGTTTTAGGTACTTATGGCATTGAGAGCTCTGGCCAGTTCAAGACCCTGGAGCATTTGACTCCCAAATTTGAGCTAGATTATTCTGACTCCAGGCCACAAAGCACTAAGGAAGCAGGAAGCAGGAAGCAGTGAGGCATCCAGGTCCAGGTTCTAAATCCTAGCTGTAGAGACAAAAGCAACTCCATCTTGGATGCATCCGCGGTTTTGACTTCTGATTAGCTTAGTCCCGTGAATGCCTCCTTGTTTTCACTTTATTTCCTGTCCCTAGCGTAAGAACATGTCAACCTTGATGTTATCGCACAAACTGTGGGCTGTGACGCACGCAGCATTCTTGCCTGTTCTAGAGGGCTGCCTGTAATTTTCTTGCTGGAATACACGTACCCTTTCTCTATGGTATACAATTCTGAGGTCTTAGGAGTAACAGCGGAGAACTACCTGCATTACGGCCACCTAAGACCACACTTCTGTCTGTGAGTTCCCCTAATAAATCACCCAATACTGACAAACGATTTGTCTGCCTCCTTTGGTTTCTCAGCTCCTTTGGCATTTGGGGATTGCTTTGCACATATGGCTCTGTGATAGTTAATACTGAGTGTCAACTTGATTGAAGGATGCAAAGTATTGATCCTGGGTGTGCCTGTGAGGGTGTTGCCAAAGGAGATTAACATTTGAGTCACTGGGCTGGGAAAGGCAGACCCACCCTCAATCTGGGTGGGCACCATCTAATCAGCTGCCAGTGAGGCTAGAATATAAAGTAGGCAGAAAAAAAAAAAAAATGTGAAAAGACTAGACTGTCCTAGCCTCCCAGCCTACATCTTTCTCTCATGCTGGATGCTTCCTGCCCTCAAGTATCAGACTCCAAGTTCTTCAGTTTTGGGACTTGGACTGACCCTCCTTGCTCTTGCACCTCAGCTTGCAGACAGCCTATTGTGGGACCTTGTGATCATGTGAGTTAATTCTTAATAAACTCGTATATATATATAATATATATACATAATATATATAATTATATTATTATGAACTATTAGTTCTGTCCGTCTAGAGAACGTTAACTAATATAGGCTCTTTCACGGAACACCAGCTCTGCACATATCGGCTGTGGGAGATCTTTAGCCAGTCACTTGGCCTGCCTAGCCCTTGATTTTCTCATCTGTAAAATGGGGATAATAATAAGACCAATGTCTCCAGGTGGTTGTGAGGATGACATAGGACAATGCAAGTGGGACTGTATGGAGGTTTTGAGACCCATGTGGTCCCGTCCTCGGGTAGAGTCTAAAAGAACCACAGCCCATTGGAATTCCAGTGAGTGCTCATGTCTCCTGAAGAACATGATGTGGGTCTAGGCATATATGCCACAGCCCACTCTGGCCTCATCACCGTCCTCTGTAACACCATGCAACTCCCATAGGATGCTCATCCTCCTCTACAGAAAATCTCCCCTTCTTTCATGTATGCCTGCTCCACACTTGCCACCCTGCCAGGCCTCGGCCCTGCAGCCAGGGGCCCAATTCCAGAAGGCGGCACTCACAGCATGTTCAACGGGCGAGTCTGCACAGTAGTGCTGTTGCCACCTGCTATGAGGTGTACTGCCTTTGACCTTGCTTCCCTCGGGACAGTTCTTTCCCTTTCTGTCTCTCAGAACTTGTCTGGCAGTGGCAACATGCTTTAGGGAAGGCATGGAAGCAAACAGTAGGCAATGCCAGAGCCCTCTCTGTCGGGCCTGGGACAGCTAGGAACATTCCCACCTTCATACCTGTGCTTCTGTTACACAGGGGATGCACTCAGCACAGGTGCAAGCTCTTAGGCGGCATTTTTAGAACTGCCTAACGTAAAAGCTCTGCTGTAATTTTCTGTCTAGGCTAAGAGTGGGCTTGGGAAATGCATCCAGTCAAAGATGAAAGAACTTGGAAGGAAGCAGTCTGGGCTGCCTTCCCTGCCCCTGTGAAATTGATTAGCCTGAGTGGTTACACACAAATAGGACAGGCTGTGTCTTGATGTTTTCCAGGTGACAGATTAGGGTACATCTGCAAACCTTGACTGAACTAAGTCAGAGGAAGGATCAGGACAAGCAGCCTAGTGGCAATGTTTTGAAACCAGAAAGCAACCAGGCAGCAAGGCCTTGGACGTGGTGCAGCCTCCTTCTCCAAGGCTGAGAGCTGCAAGGAAGGTGGCGGCGTGGGGGGCCCAGGAGCTGCCTGGGAGGCCAGTCAGTAAGGGGCACCATGACATACTGGAAATGCCATGAGAAGGAGGCGACCATATGACTTAATCAGAGCTCTTCTCAGGGAAAGCTGTGCGTGGGGCAGGTAGGGGAGCTTTGGTGAGCCTCCTAGAGTGAGGGAGGAAAGATGGCAAGGAGTGTGAGTAAGTAATCATGACAATTGCTTGCTGGACCCTAGTGCAGGTGGCTGAAGAACTCCAGGGCTTCTGTTTTGCCGAGTTAGGGGTTCAGGACAGTTGAGGAGAGGCTAGACCTTGTACCAGCCCCTCCTTCTGAAAGCTCCGACTCAGGGACAGCCTCTCCTCTTACACGCACATCGAACATCTGGCCCAGGGATACTAGTTTTGGGGTTGCCTGTCAAGGTGCCCCGGATTATCACCAGGCTCTGGCTAAAGGAACCAGTGTCTCTGGGCCTTTTATTACCAGCTTCATTCTGTCTCCTGGTAGAAGGTGCTTGTTATGGGTTGAACTGCATCCCTAAAATATATGTTGACGTCCTGGTGTGGTGGCTCCTGCCTGTAATCCCAGCACTTCGGGAGGCTGAGGTGGGCAGATCACCTGAGGTCAGGAGTTCGAGACCAGCCTGGCCAACATGGTGAAACCCCGTCTCTCTACTAAAAATACAAAAATTAGCCAGGCACAACAGCATACGCCTATAGCCCCAGCTACTTGGGAGGCTGAGGCTGGAGAATCACTTGAACCCGGGAGGTGGAGGTTGTGGTGAGCTGAGATCACACCACTGCACTCCAGCCTGGGTGACAGAATGAGAATCCATCTCAATAAATAAATAAATAAATACATACATAAATAAATAAATGTTGATGTCCTCACCCCCATACAAGTGAATGTGCTTTATTTTGGGAATAGGAATTTTGCAGATGTCATCAATTTAAGAAGAGATCATTAGGGTGGGCTGTAATCCACTATGACGGGTGTTTATAAAAGGGAAAATTTGGCCACAGAGACAGACAGGCACAGAATGAAGAGAACACAGTGACACAGCAGAAGACTGTGTGATGATGGAAGCAGAGATCAGACTGACGCAGCTGTGGCCAAGGAAATCACCAGAAATTAGGAAGAGGTAAGGAAGGATTCTCCCCTAGAGCCTTCAGAGGGAGCACGGCCCTGCTGACACTTTGATTTTGGATATCTAGCCCCCAGAACTGTGAGAGAATAAATCTCTGTTGTTTTAAGCCATCTAGTTTGTGGTGTTTTTTCACTACAGCCACAGGAAAGGAATCCAGTGCTTCTGACACAAGAGTGGGGGAGCCTTGTCCAGAAGCGTTCGTCTGGTAACACACCTTCCATCGGCCAGAGTAAAACCTGAGCACAGAGCCCATCTGTGAGGAGGTTCTACAATGCACAGCTTGGCGAACTCTGGAGCCTATGACCTAGCCTTGGTTCCTGTCTGTAAAAGGAGGGACCGGAATGGAATTAGCCCTCTCCAAATTCTAACTTGTTTCAGTTTTGTAAGCCCTCCTATTCCTAGTCAGAACATAAAGACCCAAGGGACTGTCAACCATTGAGAGCTTGCTTGCCCTATACTGGGCAGGGTCCTAGGGGACTGATGGAGGCGTCTGTCCCATGGGGATGCAGCCTATGGGCTCTCAGGACACCTCCTCTGCCTGCACTAGAGGAAGCTGGCAGCATCCAAGTGATATTTTGGTGACTTGGCTGCTCTGGAACTAATGACAAAATAAAATTCCCAACATCAAACCAGTCCCTGCTCTGAGCTGGACTGTCCTGTGAAGCTTTCCTGTATAAATACCACTTCTGATCAAGGTGCAGTGGCTCACACCTGTAATCCCAGCACTTTGGGAGGCCGAGGCAGGCGGATTGTTTTAGGTCAGGAGTTTGAGACCAGCCTGGGCAACATGGTGAAACGGTCTCAACAACAACAACAATGACGACAACAAAAATTAGCTGTGTGTGGTGGTGTGTGCCTGTAATCCCAGCTACTTGAGGCTAAGGTGGGAGGATCACTTGATTCCAGGAGGCCGAAAATACGGTGAGCCAAGATTGCGCCACTGCATTCCAGCCTGGGCGACAGAGTGATACCCCATTTCAAAAAAAATTAAAAAAATAAAAAATAAATATCACTTCTTAGGCGTTAAAATCCCTGAGGTTGAGCAATTTCTGATATGGAGGCTTTTACCCTATTATTTATTTATGATGTTATTTCTATCCACTTTCTTTCTCTCTATGAGATTTAAGGGCCAAATCCACCTGCTTTTTCCATTCTCCAAAAAACTCATGGAAATGAAATGGCAACATTAAACTCGTCAGTAATTTGATGCTGGAGATTCTTACCTCTCCTCATCTTAGACAATGTGAAATTTAGGAGGGATAAAAGTAAAGTCCTGCCCCAATGTCAAAAACAAACCAATGGCACGAGAACAGGACAGCAGAGGTGTGACTGAAGACTGAAGCACTCAGGTCATTTCTAGCTGAATGAGCACAGCTTAATGTAGGGTTCCAAGGATGCTGATGAAACACAGCAGAATGCTTACTATGCACGGGTCAGCAGGGTGTGGACAGGCAGGTCATTCTGGGATTGACATTTTGAGAAGGTCATAGAAATATTAGACAGCAACTGGAGGGCAGTGATCGGGATGGAAACCATGTGTGTATGAGTGATGGTGCATGAATTTAGACAATGAATTTCGTCTTTGAGCCAGTGCTTTAGTCTGCAGGTTTATGTCTCCCCCAGCTCCTGTGACAAATTCGTATCACCAAAGCAATGGTATTAGGAAGCGGGGTGCTTTGGGAGGTGATGAGGCAGAGCCCTCACGAAGGAGGTCACAGAGAGCTAACTAACCACTTCCACCATGGGAAGACACAGCAAGAAGGTGCCATCTGTGAACTAGGAAATGGGCCCTCACCAGACAAGGAATTACTGGAGTCTTGATCTTGGACTTCCCAGCCTCCAGAACTGTCAAATATAAATTTCTGTTCTTTATAAGCCACCCAGGGTATGGTGTTTTTTAGAGCAGCCTGAATGGACTAAGATGCCAGCGATTTCATTTCTAAGTCTCTGGCTGAGTTTGCATCTTATTGTGGCTATAACAAATCACAATAACGAACTGGGCAGCCTGAGGAGCACAAATTCATAACCTCACAGCTAGGGAGGACAGAAGTCCAATGGGTTGGCAAGGCCACAATCCTCCTGGAGGCTACAGGTGAGACTTCATTTCCTCACCTTTTCCAGCTTCTAGAGGCCTCCTTTGGTTTGTGGTCCCTTCAACAATGACGTCACTCTGGCCTCTGCTTCTGTCATTGCGTCTCCTTCTTCCCCTCTGCTTCTGCGCCACATGGCCTGCTCTGTGACTCTCTTGCCTCTCTCTTACAAGGACCCTTATGATTATAAGGGGCTTACCCCACAATCCAGGATCACCTCCCCCCACCTACTGCAAGAGCCTTAATTTAATCACATCTGCAAGTCTCTTGTCATGCAAGGTAACAAATTCACAGGTTCTGAGCATTAGCATGTGGGCATCTTTGAGAGGCCATTACTCTGTCCTCTACACTTGCCTACAGAATACACAGGTGTGCAAGGGTGTAGGAACAATGTTCTCAAATAATAAAAACACAGAGACAGCCTAACATCTAACAACAGGGTTCTGGTTGGACAATGATGCAGCCATTCTATGGAATATCACACAGCCATAAAAAGATGGAGGTAGATGACATGGAAGGATGTCCACGATGTATTATTATTATTATTATTATTATTTTTGAGACAGGGTCTTACTCTGTTGCCCAGGCTGGACTGCAGTGGCGCGATCTCGGCTCACTGCAACCTCCGCCTCCCAGGTTCAAGTGATTCTCCCACCTCAGCCTCCCGGGCAGCTGGGATTACAGACTCATGCCACCACACCTGGCTAATTTTTGTATTTTTTGAAAGAGACGGGGTTTCACCATGTTGGCCAGGCTGATCTCGAACTCCTAACCTCAAGTGATTCACCTGCCTCAGCCTCCCAAAGTGCTGGGATTACAGGCATGAGCCACTGTGTCCAGCCCATGATGTATTTTTGAATAAGAGATAATTTTCAGAAATTCATAATTTATTTAAGAAATACTTTCAACGCTTACTATGTGCCAGGAGCTGAGAACACAGCAGTAAGTTAAACAGGCAGAATTCATATTCATTTTCTAAAAACTGTATATACAGAAATATGTGTATGTATGGGGGAAAAAAAAGTCTTACCTGGAAAGTACATGCTAAGTTGTTAATAGTGATTCTCAGGAGAGGAAGAGTGGGGCATGGAGATGGTGAGGATTTGCCGGGTTTATTTTGATGTTTTCATATGGTTTTATCTTTTCAACAAGCACTTGTAATTTCTGCTAAAAATGAAAATGAACTAAGGTAGAGTCATCAAGACAAATTATTATGTGAACTCTAACTTCTTGACGACAAAGCTGTACCATCTGCAAAAGAGAAAGAACGAAGGAAAGAAGAAGAGAGGGAAGGAAGGAGAGAGAATGGAAACAAAAGGGGAAAGGAAAGGAAGAGAAAAAGAACAAGCTGATAAGTGTTCACTTGGAGAAGGGAAGGCTTGAGGGGCCCTTTGCCAAGGCTTTTGTGGTTCAAAGTGTCCCTCTCTCTCCTGCAGGAACTGGCAGCTTCTCCAGATATATTTCCTTCTATCCTCTCTTTGGGCACCTGGCCCTCTGCCTGTGCACAGTGGGTGATCAGTGACATATTGTCGACAAGCAAAGCAACAAATGGAAGCGCTGGTAAAGGTGGAGAAGCCACTTCATCAAGCCAGGGCGCATCTTTGACCCCCTGAGCCATCAGGCACATTCACCAGCCTCAATTTTTTTTTCTTTTTTTTGAGAAAGGGTCTCGTTCTGTTATCCAGGCTGGACAGCAGTGGTGCCATCATAGCTCACTGTAGCCTCATCCTCCCAGGCTCAAGCGATCCTCCCACCTCAGCATCTGGAGTAGCTGGGACCACAGCACCAGCCTTAATACTATACCAAGATTCGCTTCCTTTTTTTTTTTTTTGAGAGTCTCGCTCTGTTGCCCAGGCTGGAGTGCAGTGGTGTGGTCTTGGCTCACTGAAACCTCCAGCTCTCAGGTTCAAGCAATTCTCCTGCTTCAGCCTCCCAAGTAGCTGGGATTACAGGCACCTGCCACCACACCTGGCTAAATTTTATGTTTTTAGTAGAAACGGGGTTTTGCCATGTTGGCCAAGCTGGTCTCCAACTCCTGACCTCAAGTGATCTACCCGCCTCAGCCTCCCAAAGTGCTGGAATTACAGGCGTGAGCCACCTTGCCTGGCCCTCCCCTCATTTATAACCATTTCAGGTCAAACTCTGGTCCTTCCCAAGCCCCTGGAACTTCCTACTTTCTTCAAGGCACAGATTCTGCTGTTTGGGGACGTGGGTGGAAATTCTAGCTCACTTATTTCGGCCACAGTGGTCCCCAAGATGAATCTGTGGTTTGCTGCTTCCTCACCCTGAACTGTCATCTCTGAGCTGGCCTTTCTGCCCGCTGCGTGTGTCTCTGAGACTGAGGCTTTGTGGTGAGACGTGTGGGAGGAAGAGGAGGGATGAGGCCTTAGGCATGGGGGCTCTCTATCCTGGGCACTGTGATCTCAGCCCTACGTTCCCCTGACAGACACTGCCTCAGGTTGCATGCCTGGCAGATGGTTTTTCTGAGAACGCCACCCAGTAACAAACAAAGCAGGCATCTGTCTTTTCATTTTACTCTTGGTTCTTAGCGTTTTAGGAAAAAATGTGTCTGGACTTGAGTATCTGAAATATTCACATGTTTTACTGAGAAAACAAGGAACCTCTGATTTTCTTGGGAAACAATGAGAGTTGTCATTTCCTTTTAGTGCTCTTAAGCACAAGTTGAAACAAGGACAACACAATTTCGATTAGTTCTCATTGTCTCTTTGAATGCCTACTTCACCCTTCCTAGAGCTACAGTGGTATGAAATTAACACTGCTCCCTCCCAGCACTTTGGGAGGCCAAGGCGGGTGGATCATTTGAGGTCAGGAGTTCGAGACCAGCCTGGCCAACATGGTGAAACCCTGTCTTTACCCAAAATACAAAAATTAGCCGTGTATAGTGGTGCATGCCTTTAAGTCCCAGCTACTTGGGAGGCTGAGGCACGAGAAATGCTTGAACCTGGAAGGTGGAGGTTACAGTGAGCCAAGATTGTGCCAGTACACTCCAGCCTGGGCAACACAGCAACACTCTGTCTCAAACAAACAAAAAAAGTGTAGCTTGATTCAACCTGCCAGGCCCTCTGTGACATGTCACCACCCCTTCACTGCTCTATCCTCTTCTCCTCCCGTCCTCCCCACTCCACTCAGGCAAGTTCCTGCCCCGGGACCTTTGCACATGCTATTCCCTCTGCCTGGAACACTCTCCCCTCAGGCGTCTGCATGTTTCCCTCCCTCCTTCAAGTCTTTGTGCTCCAATGTCACCTCCTCAGGGAAGCCCCCCGACCACCCTCTGTAGAACTGCAGCCCCCACCCTGTCTCAGCCCTCCTAAGCCCAGCCCTGCTTTATTTTCCTCTATAGCACTTGTCACCTCCCAATAGATCACTTATTCAGGGCAAGGATTTTTGTCCATTTTCTTTACCATTGTTAACCAGTCCTAGAACCATCATTGAATCTGAGTGTTTAGAGAAGAGTTTTGCATCATGTGTCCAAAATCTTATAAACATGGCCAGGTGCAGTGGCTCACGCCTATAATCCCAGAACTCTGGGAGGCTGAGGCAGGTGGGTCATCTGAGTTCAGGAGTTTGAGACCAGCCTGGCTAACATGGTGAAACCCCATCTCTACTAAAAAAAAAAAAAAAAAGATAGTGGGGCATGGTGGCGCATGCCTGTAATCCCAGCTACTCGGAAGGCTGAGGCAGGAGAATCACTTGAACGCAGGAGGCAGAGGTTGCAGTGAGCTGAGATCGTGCCACTGCCCTCTAGCCTGGGCAACAGAGTGAGACTCTATCTCAAACAAACAAAAACAAAACCAAATCTTATAAACATGCTCATGATTCCACCCAGCTATTCTATATCTAGGAATTTATCCCTTGGAAGTAATCACAGATGTGCACAAAGATATGGTTAGAAATGTCACAAGAGCAAAACACTGGAAATAATGAGAGCTGGCATTTAATTACCACTTACTGTGTGTAGGCGCTGTTGCAAACATTTTATGTGTATGAACTTATTTAAACTTCACAACAACCCTAGAACCTGCTGATTATTGTATGTATTTTACAAGTGAAGAAACAGGCAGAGGGTTTGAAGAGTATGTAGGAAAGCCAGGATTCAAAGTTGTGCATCTTGTGTCTAACTCAAGAGCCCATATTTTTTTTTTTGAGAGAGAGTCTTGCTCTGCTGCCCAGGCTGGAGTGCACGGGCGTAATCTCAGCTCACTGCAACTTCTACCTCCCGGGTTCAAGCAATTTTCCTGCCTCAGCCTCCTGAGTAGCTGGGATTACAGGCGCCTGCCACCACGCCAGGCTAATTTTTGTATTTTTAGTACAGACGATGTTTCACCATATTGGCCAGACTGGTCTCAAACTCCTGGCCTCACGTGATCCACCCGCCTCAGCTTTATCAGATTCTCAAAGACCTCCGGGAACCAGGGTTGTAGAATAATTTTCCTACATAAACAAAGTTATGAATTGTCAATGCTGCTTTTAGCATAGTCTTAAAAAAAATTTTTTTTAACCTTCATTCCTTCCACGTAAGCTTCCCTTTTCTTGCCCCTAAACCATGTTAAGAATCTGGAATGTCACCACAGATGTATCTTTAGGCCAGGTGCAGTGGCTCATGCCTGTAACCCAGCTTTTTTGGAGGCTGAGGTGGGAAGATTGCTTGAGGCCAGGAGTTCAAGACCAACCTGGTCAGCCTAGTGATAGCCCATCTTTACGAAACAAAACAAAAATAAAAACAAAATCCAAGCATCTTTAATGACTTGGAAAGAGCTTTGTTATACACAGTTAACTGCAAAAGGCAGGTTACTAAAGAGAGTCTACATTCTGACCACATTTTCATTAAAAATGTATCTCCACCTATATTCATGGTAAAAGGACTCAAATTGACCATGTATGTTAATATTGCCACTTCTAGGTGATGAAATCCTAGGAGTTCTAAAACTTATTTTCTGGTCTTGTTTGTATTCATTACATGTTTACAGGAATGCTACTTTTGTCATTAAAGAAACTTTTTGTTTTTAGAAAAAGGCAGACTTTGGGCAGACAATTTGGTAGTCCCTGTCAGAATTTTAAGAGATTGGGGTCTTGCTGTGTTGCCCAGACTGGTCTCGAACTCTAGCAGTTCCTCCATCTCGGCCTCCCAAAGTGCTAGCATTATAGGCATGAGCCACCGCGCCTGGCCCCCATCAGAATTTTAAATGTACTTACTCTGTGCTCCATCAATTCCATCTTCCCAGAAGTCTGTACTACAGAAATCCTTGCACATGTGGCTGCATGTAAGTCCTGGGACATTCACTGTAACGTTGTGAAAATTTATAAACAGCCCAAATCCTTCAGAGAAGGTGAGTGGTTAAATAGAATATGGTATTTCCCTACTCCGAAAACCTCTGTGGTTGTTAAACAAGAATAAGGTAGATAGATCTGAGATATTGTTAGGTAAAAAAGGGAGGGCACAGAACAGAATGTATAATAAGATCCAACCTACATAAAGGACTACATGTGAGCATGAAGGCGTTGAAAGGGTCTGGAGGGAAGCCATCAGTTTGTTGATGTTGTTACCTCCAAGGGAGGCACCTGGAGCTGGGTGTGGGTGTGGCAGGGTGATGGTGGAGGGGACTTGATATTTTGTTCTGGTTACTTGAATCTTTCAGAAGTCTGTACATGCATGACCATGTACTATATATGTCATCAATTTAACACGGTAAAAATATGAAAGTTTTAAAATAAAATCCCCCAAACTCTAAAACGTTCTCCCCTCACTGAACTGCTCAAGGACTCCATTTGCAAACTGATAGAAAGTCTTAGGAAATGGCCGTGGGTTTTGGTTACCGTCTAGATAGAAACGGGCTCCATCACTGGGCCGGGCACAGTGGCTCACATCTGTAATTCCAGCACTTTGGCAGGCCAAGGTAGGAGGATCATTTGAGGCCAGGAGTTTGAGACCAGCCTGGGCAACATAGCAAGACACTGTCTCTATTTAAAAAACAAACAGGCTGGGATTGGTGGCTGACGCCTGCAATCCCAGCACTTTGGGAGGCCAAGGCAGGCAGATCACTTGAGGTCAGGAGTTTGAGAGCAGCCTGGCCAACATGGTGAAACCCCATCTCTACTAAAAATACAAAAATCAGCCAGGCGTGCTGGTACAGCCTGTAACCCCAGGTACTCAGGGGGCTGAGGCAGGAGACTCGCTTGAACCTGGGAGGCAGAGGTTGCAGTGAGCTGAGATGGCACCACTGCATTCCAGCCTGGGTGACAAAGAGTCCGTTTCAAAACAACAACAACTGTAAAAAACAAACAGGTTGTGTCTCCAGCAAAGAACAAATGGTTATGTAAACAGTGATGCAGCCATAAGGGGCACCTTTTTTTTTTTTTTTTTTTTGAGATAAGGTCTTGCTCTGTTGCCCAGGTTGGAGTGCAGTGGCACCATCACAGCTCACTGCGGCCTTGACTGCCCGGGATCAAGCAATTCTCCTACCTCAGCCTTTCTGAATGGTTGGGACCACAGGTGCTGCCACCACACCTGGCTAACGTTTTAAATTATTTGTAGAGATGTGGTCTCACTATGTTGCCCGGGCTTGTCTCAAATTCCTGGCCTCAAGTGAGCCTCCCGCCTCAGCCTCCCAAAGTGCTGGGATTACTGGCATGAGCTGCTGTGCCTGGCCTGGGGCACACTCTTATGTCCTAAGCAAGAACACTAGTTGTGAATATCTTGGAGCAATGTGGAAAGTAAGGGACAAAAGTCAAATGGGAAATTGTGCAAGAGCTGCTGGGCTTACAGCCAGGCGGGATGACGTGTGCCCCGGATAGAGGTAGGAGGGCTGCAGCACACAGCCAGGTGGGGTTATGGCATCTTAGTCCAAAGCTGTTTCTCCCGGGGCTTTCTCATCCCAGCTCTGAAGCCACAAGCCTGCAAGTCATCTGGATTCCTATCGTCACCACATTCTCTTGGCTCCCTTCACTTCTTGACATCCCCACAGCTCTCCCTCTGGCCCCGGGCACCTTCATCTCTCACCTCCTTTATCACAGAAGCCTCCCAAGGGGTGTCCCGGTTTCCCAAGGCCATCTGTATTAGGCCGTTCTCACACTGCTATAAGGACATAACCGAGACTAGGTAATTTACAAAGGAAAGCGGTTTAATTGACTCACATTTCAACAGGGCTGGGGAGGCCTCAGGAAGCTTATAATCATGGCAGAAGGAGAAGCAAACACATCCTTCTTCACATGGCAGCAGGAAAGAGAAGTGCCAAGCAAAAGGGGGAAAGCCCCTTATAAACCCGTCAGATCTGTGAGAACTCACTCACTATCACGAGAACAGCATGGGGAAAATCGCCCCCATGATTAAATTACCTCCCACGGGGCCCCTCCCACGACACGTGGGGATTATGGGAACTACAATTCAAGATGAGATTTGGGTGGAGACACAGTCAAACCGTATTACCATCCTTCTCCATTCTAGAACGCCTACACTGTTCCTCACTTAAAGATTTGACTTCCCAGCTCCCCTGCCGGAACGCTCCAGGTCTCTGTATGTCCGGTGGCTCCACAGACTACCCAGAGGGCCCTTCTTACAGTGTGGCCACCCCTCTTGCCCCCATTATTTACCACCTCAGCCTGCTTGTCTTCCTCATGGTTCTATCCCTGTCTGAAATCCTCACTGTTACTTGTTGATTCCCGATCTCCCCCACTAGCCAGCATTACTCAAGGGATTACCACGTGCAGGACACTGCTGTAAGTACTTTACATAGAACCCATTTAGTGCGCCTCAAAATCCTACCAGGTGAGTATAATCACAGTTTCCAGTTTACAGATGAGGAAAATGGGGTACCGAGCTAACCACTGTACTCCCATGTCACGTGGCTCCAAAATGGCAAAGCCGGGGTTTGAACCCAGGGGCTCCCAGCGCAGAGCCTGAACCCCTAATTACTAAATGATCCTACCTGAAACTACTGGTTTGCTAAAAACTGACTTTTTTTTTGAGACAGCGTCTTGCTCTGTCGCCCAGACAGGGGTGCAGTGGCATAACCTTGGCTCACTCTGCCTCCTGGGTTTAAGCCATCCTTGTGCCTCAGCCTCCTGAGTAGTTGGGATTACAGGTGTGAGCCACCATGCCCGCCTGATTTTTGTATTTTTAGTAGAGACAGGATTATGCCATGTCGGCCAGGCTGGTCTTGAACTCGTGACATCAGGTGATCCACCCTCCTTCCAAAGTGCTGGGATTACAGGCGTGAACCACCATGCCTGGACAAGAAAACAGGCATCTTACTTTTTGAAGATTCAAGTTGTCTTGAGGAGCAGCCAATGTCCTGTTCACTCCCGTGCTGGGGAGCAGGACCCCCGGCACCCCCACCCGCACCAAGCTTTTATTGCCTTTAGTAATTTGGAGCATGTGTCTTGACCTGTTTTTCTCTGGACCTAGGATAAACCAGGCTGTTGTTGACAGAGCTCTGCTTTTTGTTGAAGCTCTCAAAATATCGAATCCATAAGCTTGTTTTCTTTATTTAATTCTCACCAGGGTTCGGTGGCATGAAGGAGACCCCCCTGTAGCTAGCACCGATGGCATTGAAACAGTGGCAGTGCCTCTGGTTGCAAAAAATAGGGGATCAACGCCTATTTGGGTTCTATTTTTATTAAAACTCCATTAGCTTGTTTCTATCGGAGCAATTAAGGTGTCGAGGCCTGATGCTCTGCAGGCACTGTGGAGGAGGTACTTTCTTGTGAGCAGCTGTTCTCAGGCGGAGAACTTTCTTTTTTCAAAAGGACCCCTGGGGGCTGAAGTCTAGGCTTATTCTCAGCCCCGGGTAGGTTTTCTTAGCGGATAATTTGGTAACATCCTCTGCAGCTGGGCTTGAGTTAATGAGGTTGAAGGTCACCTAATTTTCCCCCTTCCTTTTTTTTTCTTTCTTTGCCTGATTTTGTAACTCACAGTCAGTCTAAAGGCTTCTAACCTGCTCCAGCAAATGTTAATTCTGTTCACACCTTGCCAAGTGTGAAATTTCACCCAGCACAGCTGTGCAGACACGTTTCTGTTTCTACCCTGGCACCCTGAAATCAGCTAAACCCACTGGAGCAGGGCCCTGTCCTCGTTCCACGCCAGGGTGGGTACAACCCGCTGGCTAGGGTGTGTCCCCACGACACGACTCTGTGCATCTTAACACGCCAGCACACTCTGGAACTTGACAGCTTGCACTTCGGAGGCCACGAATGGAGTGCGTGTTAGGCTCCATGCTCTGTGCTCTGGAGGACTCAGTAGGTCTGGGGTGGGCGCTGGAATCTGTAGTTCTAGCAAATTCACAGATGGTGCTGATGCAGCTGGTCTGGGGACCACACCTTTGAGAACCACTGTTATGGGGTTTATTTATTTATTTATTTTTGAGATGGAGTCTTGCTCTGTCATCCAGGCTGGAGTGCAGTGGCATGATCTGGGCTTACTGCAACTTCCACCTCCTGGGTTCAAGCGAGTCTCCTGCTTCAGCCTCCCCAGTAGCTGGGACTACAGACCATGCCTATTTTTTTGTATTTTCAGTGTAGATGGGTTTTCGCCATGTTGGCCAGGCTGGTCTCGAACTCCTGACCTCAAGTGATACACCCATCTTGGCCTCCCAAAGTGCTGGGATTACAGGCATGAGTCACTGTGGCCAGTTCCTATTAGGGACTTTTGCTTAAATGTTACTTTCCCCGGAGGCCCTCCAGTCACACACAACCTGACTTGGAAGGTGGCCCTGCCAACAGCTCTCAAGGCAATCTGTATGGCCTGTCCTGGGCTCATGCTTGTGATGATCTAATAATGTCCTCCCACTCCCTGACCGTCAATTCTACTCCTAGGGCCAGCTCTATCATATTCGCTCCTCAAAGGATCTGCTCTCTGCCTCCTCCCCACTCCCTCATCTCCTGTCACTCTCATCCACACCTCTGCCACCCAGGCCTGCTTTTGTTCTTTAAGACAGGCCACCCAAGTCACACACCTCTCATCTTTTCCTGACCTAGGACCTCCTCTCACTGACTGGAATGATGACCTCCTCTGGGCTCTTCACCCAGCCAGCTCTGCATCTTTCCTCAGACAGCCCCTCTTTGGACTTACTATTTACATAAGTACGTTGCCCCGAAAACTGGGCAAAGTGGCTCACACCTGTAATCCCAACACTTTGGGAGGCTGATGTGGGATGATTGCTTGAAGCCAGGATTTCCAGACCAGCCTGGGCAATGTAGTGAGACTTCGTCTCTATAAAAATTAAGAATAAGAAAAATTAGCCAGATATGGTGGCACACACCTGTAGTACTAGCTGCTTAGGAGGCTGGGGCGTGGAGATCACTTGAGCCCAGGGGTTCAAAGCTACAGTGAGCTAGGGTTGTGCCACTGCACTCAAGCCTGAGTGACAGAGCGAGACTCTGTCTTTATTTACACATGCCCTTTAATTCACCTCACAGATCTTATTGCAATCCTGTTTATAGTCTGCCTTGCCCTTTACAGTGTAAACTCCACAGGGCAGGGAGGGTTGACCATTCCGCTCCTGACTTCAGACCCTCACTGGAGGGGCGAATGAATGAGTGAATGAGTGGGATTAATTTCTGCTGTCAGTGAAATTCACAGCAGAAGAAGCCAGAAAACAGCCAAGCCTGCCTTACAGGGACTGGTTGAACTGTGTAGCCTCTGCTGTCTCTTAATCTCCCTTCCTCCGGACCAACCATGAGCCACCCATCACCTGTTTTGAGCAAGGCAGTTGGGGGTGAGGCAGAGAGAAGGAGGCAAGGGAGTTTTTGCAACAGCCAGAGCTGCTGTGTGATTAGACACATGTAATCAATCCGCAGAGCCACGCGGTGTTCTGCCAACTGAGATACCCAGATTAAACAGACCAAGGGCCCCTGAGGCAAAATGCCATGCAAAATAACTTTTCAAAAATAGCAGCTTGCAATCTCGGGAATGAGCACGGGTTGTCAATGACATGAACGGTGTTTTGAAACAGAAAGAGGAGTCCTGTTTTTACTGCAGATAATGGTTATATGACATAGGCATAGTTGGGTCAATTTTTCCAAAGGAGACACTTAGAAGGGATGGTGAGACCTATAGAAACAGTGTTGGGAGGACCAGGACTGAAGAGAGAGACGCCTGATAGTGTGGTGGGAAGAGGGAATGGCGAGACCTACAGAAATGGTGTTGGGAGGACCAGGACTGAAGAGAGAGAGACGCCTGATAGTGCAGTGGGAAGAGGGGATGGCGAGACCTACAGAAACGGTGTTGGGAGGACCAGGACTGAAGAGAGAGACGCCTGATAGTGCAGTGGGAAGAGGGCTGCCCTGGCCTGCTCTGTTGCTCAGTGCACAGTGGAGCAGAGCAGGGAAGAGCTGGATCTCAGGATCAGCCCGACCTGGGTTCCAGCCCTGGGCCCAGCACTGGTTACTGTGTGACCTTGGGCACACACTTAACCTCACTGTGTCTAGTTCTTTCTCTGTAAAATAGGGATAACAATAATTTATCTCTTAGGGTTTTTGTGGAAATTAAATGAGATAATATGTATAAAATTAGCCGGGTGTTGTGGCAGGCACCTGTCATCCCAGCTACTCAGGAGGTTGAGGCAGGAAAATCGCTAGAACCTGGAAGGTGTAGGTTGCAGTGAGCTGAGATGGGGCCACTGCACTCCAGCCTGGGTGACAGAGCGAGACTCTGTCTCCAAAAAAAAAAAAAAAAGAACACCTGTAAACCAGTAGAACAATGGACACAACATGTAAACAGGCATTTCACAAAAGAGGAAGCATAAATGGCCAATGAATGTATTTTAAAATGTGCAACTCATTAGTACTTAGAAAAATGAAAATCAGAATCACATTTATATATACAAATTTATATATATATAATTTTTTTTGAGATAAAGTCTCATTCTGTCACCCAGGCTGCAGTGCAGTAGTATGATTAAGACTCACTTTAGCCTTGACCTACGCTCAAGCAGTCCGCCTGCCTCAGCTTCCCATGTAGCTGGGACCACAGGCGCATCCACTATGCCCAGCTAATTTTTTTTTTTAAGTAAAGATGGGGGTCTTGCTATATTTCCTAGGCTGGTCTCAAGAAATCCTCCCAATTTGGCTTCTCAAAGTAGTGAGAATTTATAGGTGTGAGCCACTGTGCTTGGCCGCAATGAGATATTTTTTATACCCATTAAATTGGCAAAAAAAAAAAAAAAAAAAAAAAAATTCTAATAATGGATTTTTTTTTTTTTTTTTTTTTTTTTTTTTTTTTGAGACAGAGTCTCACTCTGTCGCCCAGGCTGGAGTGCAGTGGCGCGATCTCGGCTCATTGCAAGCTCTGCCTCCCCGGTTCACGCCATTCTCCTGCCTCAGCCTCTGAGTAGCTGGGACTACAGGCACCTGCCACCACACCTGGCTAATTTTTTGTATTTTTTTAGTAGAGACGGTTTCACCGTGTTAGCCAGGATGGTCTCCATCTCCTGACCTCGTGATCCACCCGCCTCGGCCTCCCAAAGTGTTGGAATTACAGGCGTAAGCCACCGTGCCCGGCCGGAAACTCTTGTACACTGTTGATGGGTGGATAAAGTCATGTGATTTGGCAGTAGCGTGTGAAGTAGAGCACTGGCAGACCCTATAAGCCAGCACTTTCACTTGGGTGTTCATCCCAGAGAAATGTGTGCTATGTAAGAATCTGCACAGTGACAATGTTTGTAATAGAAAAAAAGCCTGGAAATGGACCAAATGTCTGCTGATAAGAGAACACTTTCAGAAGTTGTGACATGTTCCCACAATAGAATAATATTCAGCAGTAAAAATGAGCTGCGATGACGTGATTGAAAATTAAAATTGAGTGAAAGAAGCAAGATGCAGCTGACTGCATGCAACAGGAATTTAGTTTTACAAAGTTCGAAAACAAACCAGGTGTGGCGTGGTGGCTCATGCCTGTAATCCAGCACTTTGGGAGGTCAAGGTGGGTGGATCACGAGGTCAGGAGATTGAGACCATCCTGGCTAACATGGTGAAACCCCGTCTCTACTAAAAGAATACAAAAATGAGCCAGGCATGGTGACACACACCTATAATCCCAGCTACTTGGGAGGCTGAGACAGGAGAATCGCTTGAACTCAGGAGGCAGAGATTGCAGTGAGCCGAGACTGCATCATTGCACTACAGCCTGGGCAACAAGAGTAAAAATCTGTCTCAAAAACAAACCAACCAACCAAAAACCAAAAATCAGGCCGGGCACAGTGGCACATGCCTGTAATCACAGCACTTTGGGAGGCCGAGGCAGGTGGATCATCCGAGATCAGGAGTTTGAGACCAGCCTGGCCAACATGGTGAAATCCCGTCTCTGCGAAAAATACAAAAATTAGCTGGGCATTGTGGCATATGCCTGTAATCCCAGCTACTTGGGAGGCTGAGGCAGGAGAATCACTTGAACCCGGGAGGCAGAACTTGCAGTCATGCCACTGTATACCAGTCTGTGTGATGGAGCAAGACTCCATTTCAAAACAAAACAAAACAAAAACACCAAAATAATATATTCACTAGATATAAAAACTAAGGAAGTAATAAACATAAAATCCAGGATAGTGATTACTCTGGGGATAGAGGGTGGCAGAGAAACTGTGCAGGAAGCAATGATCATGTTCTCAACTTAAATTAGTGGAAGTTGGTGGGTGTTCATTGTATTACACCACTTCATAACACACAGATATATTACGTATATTCTTTGGCATGTATCAAATATAAAATAATAAAAAGTGTATATATGCATGTGTATATATGTGTGTGTGTGTGTCTGTATATATATGTGTGTGTGTGTGTATATATATATATTTATATATATATTTTTTAAGACCGAGTCTCACTCTGTCACCCAGGCTGGCGTGCAGTGGTGCGGTCTTGGCTCACTGCAACCTCTGCCAGCCAGGTTCAAGCAATTCTCATGCCTAAGCCCCCCAAGTAGCTGGGACTACAGGTGCACGCCACCACACCCAGCTAATTTTTGTATTTTTAGTAGAGACAGGGTTGGCCAGGCTAGTCTCGAACTCCTGACCTCAGGTGATCCATCTGCCTTGGCCTCCCAAAGTGTTGGGATTACAGGCATGAGGCACCGTGCCTGGCCAAAAAGTATACATATTTTTAACAGCCCTGGAATAGTTCATCCTTCTGGGCCCCTTCGACTCTAGGCTATGATTTCTGAGCCGCTGCATAGCAGCTCCCAGTTTAGGGAGATTTGATAACATCGCCACAGCCTCCACCATGTGGCTACCCTTGTATTCGTTTATTTGATTTTGCAGTGAATGACTGTCAGGGGCTTGAAGACGTAACCTCTTTCCTGTGAGGTTTGCTCTGAGACGTGAGTCCCTGAGGGACTGTGCCACATCATATGGATGCCATGAGGAGGTGGGTGTGCATGAGCTGTAATTAAGCAAAGCAATAGTTTCATCTCCATTTAACTCAGCTGAACACTTTGTTCTTTCTACAGATATGAATACAATAACCTGTGACATATTGTTCTTTTTTTTTTTTTTAATTTGAAGTGACAGAGGAGCTCTTCAAAATCACAAAGGCTCTTTAATTTTTTTTTTTTTTTCCAATTAGCCAGGCACAGTGACACATGCCTGTAATCCCAGTGACTCCTGGAGGTTGAGGCAGGAAGATCTCTTGAGGTCAGGAGTTCAAGACCAGCCTGGGTAATATAGTAAGACCCTGTTTCTAAAAAAATAAAATAAGCCAGGCGTGGCGGCATGCACCTGTAGTCCCAGCTAGCTGGGAGGCTGAGGTGGGAGGATTGCTTTGTCTATGAAAATTAGAGTCTTTGAAAATGGAATGAGGTTTTAGTTTTTATCGATTTCTTTTGAAAAAATGCCTTCTGGAGTTTCAATCCTGGCCATACACAAACGTGATGTGTTATATGGCTCCCCCCTTCCCTAAAAATCTTTGAAATGATCTAGGAATTCAGGCTGTAGGATCCTCTGAAATGTTGATCAAGGTCTGAGCTGGCTGAAAACCTGGGAAAATACTTCTTGGACTGCTGAACTATTTAAAAAGAAGCATGCTGGCATGGTGGTTCATGCCTGTGGTCTCAGCTACTCAGGAGGCTGAGGCGGGAGAATCGCTTGAACCTGGGAGGCGGAGGTTACAGTGCACCGAGATCGTGCCACTGCACTCCAGCCTGGGAAACAGAGTGAGACTCCATCTCAAAAAAAAAAAAAAAAAAAAAAGTAAATAAATCAAAATAAATAAATAAATACATAAAAAGAAGCACATTACTTCATGTTTACCTAGCATCTCAGATAAAGAAATCAGAGTGAACATGAAATGCTAAATTAGAAAACAAGTGTCCTTTGAAACAGTTTTTAAAATGTTCTGCTCCTAAACCAGAGAGATAGCTGAGTGCCGAGTCCTCTCCGTCCCATTAAGATAAGGCCGCTCTCTGGGAACAACCACTGTCATCTCTCTCCTCCATGACTGGCAATGCTGGCTTTTAATACCAGTGTCCGCCTCCAGTCTAACCAGCCTCAAAACAAATCTCAAGCAGACTTTCCTTTCTTCTTCTTCTCCTTTTTTTTTTTAAATTTTTTTATTTTGAGACGAACTCTTCCTCACTCTGCGGCCCAGGCTGGAGTGCAGTGGTGTGATCTCTGTTCACTGCAACCTCCGCCTTTCGGGTTCAAGCAATTCTCGTGACCCAGACTCCCAAGTAGCTGGAACTACAGGCACACGCCACCACACCTGGCTAATTTTTGTATTTTTAGTGGACACAGGGTTTCACCATGTTGGCCAGGTTGGTCTCAAACTCCTGACATCAAGTGATCTGCCCACTTCAGCCTCCCAAAGTGCTGAGATTACAGGTGTGAGTCACTGCACCCGGCTACTTTCCCTTCAATGAATGACACTTTCTTGTATGTGCCTCATTTGCTGCACTTGAATCTATTCTCCTTAGCTACCTGTTTGCTTTCCTGTATCCAAAGAAAAGAAAATGTCCTCAAGGAAGAATTTTTGTTGTACAAAAGGAGACATACAAGTCATGTGAGAATCAAATACACTTTTTTTTTTTTAAACCTGGAAATAAACTTCTCTCTCAAGGGTGATACAGGAGCAGAAAGCGTTGTAAAGGCTTGAAACTCTGGGGTCTTTCTTCTTTCTTTCTTTCTCTCTTCCTTCCTTCCTCCCTTCCCCTTCCTTCCTTCCTTCCTTCCTTCCTTCCTTCCTTCCTTCCTTCCTTCCTTCCTTCCTCCCTCCCTCCCTCTTTCTTTCTCTCTTTCTTTCTTTCTTTTTCTCTTTCTTTCTCTTTTCCCTCCCTCCCTCCCTTCTCTTTTTCTTTCCTTTCTTTTTCTTCTTTCTCTCTTTCTTTCTCTTTTCTTTCTTTTCTTCTTTCTTTCTTCTTTCCTTTTCTTTCTATTTTTTTTTTTTGAGACAGGATCTTACTCTCTTCACTCAGGCTGGAGTTTAGTGGCACTAACACTGCTCACTGTAGTCTCAACTTCCCCAGGCTCAAGCAGTCCTCCCACCTTAGCCTTCTGAGTAGCTGGAACCACAGGCATGAGCCACCATACTCAGCTAATTTTTTAGTTTTTATAGAGGCAAGGTCTTACCATGTTGGCCAGGCTGGTCTCAAACACCCAGGTTCAAGCTATCCTCCTGCTGCAGCTTCCCAAGGTGCTGGGATTATAGGCGAGAGCCACCTTGCTCGGCCTGATTTTTTCTTTGTCCTGGGCCACGGGTGGGAGATGTTTGCAGGATGAACTGATTCCATGTGCTCCATTATGAATTCTGAACACTGGCAGTTCCCAGGCACTATCTTCAGAGCTATGCTGACACTTAATCATGTTGGTATAGAAAGCCATGCTTGTTTTAAACTCATTTAGACACAGAGAAAATTAGCTAGAGAGTGCCAGAAGAGAAAGGGGGAGGAAATCAAGTTATTGCTATCAAAGAGAAAGAATGCTAAAAGTTCTAAGTAAAATCAGAGGCCTTTTTCTGTCAGTTGCAAGTACTAGACGAAAAGTAAAAATTTCAATGAAAGGCAAATATTCGACCAGGCACAGTGGCTCATGCCTGTAATCCCAGCATTTTGGGAGGCTGAGGTAGGTGGATCACCTGAGTCCAGGAGTTCAAGACCAGCCTGGCCAAGATGGCAAAACCCCATCTCTACTAAAAACGCTAAAATTAGCCAGGTGTGGTGGCGGGCACCTGTAATCCCAGCTACTCAGGAGTCTGAGGCAGGAGAATCACTTGAACCTGGGAGGCGGAGGTTGCAGTGAGCTGAGATTGTGCCATTGCAACTCCAGCCTGGGCAACAGAGCAAGACTCCATCTCAAAAAAATAAATAAAAATAAATAAAATTAAATTAAAAAGAAAGAAAAGCAAATACTCTCTCTCTTCTTGATGTGCTTACCGGTAGTTTAATCCTATGTAAGCTCCAACTGGCCCCAGTGCACCTGCCTCAATGCAATGAAACCTTTCCAATAAGCTGAACTACTGAATTAATGTAGCAAAGAGTCTAATACAGTTTTGCTTTGAAAAATGATTGCCCTCTAAGTGCAATGTGGGACTTTGGATTGGATTCTGAAACAGGAAAAAGACATTTATGGGAAATTTGGTGAAATCTGCTTAAAGCCCATGGTTTAGTTAAAAGTGTAGCAGTGTTAACTTCTTAGTGGTGATAAGTGTACCATGATTATGTAACACATTAGGGAAAGTTGGGTGAAGGATATATGGGAACTCTCTGTCTTACCTTTACAACTGCTCTATAAATCTAAAATTATTTTTAAAATAAAAAGTTTGGCTGCGGGCAGTGGCTCATACCCATAATTCTAGCACTTTGGGAGACCGAGGTGGATGGATCGCTTGAGCTCAGGAGTCTGAGACCAGCCTGGGCAACATAGCGAGACCCTGTCTCTACTAAAAAAAAAAAAAAAAAAAAAAAAAAGCCGGTATGGTGGTGCATGCCTGTAATTCCAGCTACTCCAGAGGCTGAGGTGGGAGAATCGCTTGAGTCTGGGAGTTAGAGGTCAAAGTGAGCTGAAATCGCACCACTGCACTCCAGCCTGGGTGACAGAGCGAGACCCTGCCTTGAGAAAAAAAAAAAAAAAGTTGAATGAAATGATGCCTACTTTGTTGATTTGACTTGATCTTGAAAAAGCAGATACAGAAAGGAGATCTCCGTTTCTGGGTGTGTCCTCATTTGCAGCTTTCCCTAGACCACAAGGCTGGCAACGGGACAGCGTAGCCCGGGAGGAGAACGCTGCTATGCTAAAGTAAGGTGGCTTGGCAAGCAAGTTGTTTCTGGCTGCACTATGTCTCCTTTGATTAACTAGGCAGAAAAGCAGAAGCCTAAAAAAACAGAACGAGCTCAGACAAAAGCAGGCTGGGCCTGTCACCTATATTAGTCATTTGCTCTCCGGAAAAGAGTGACTCTACATTTTTCCAGACTTGTCCTTGATTCACTGTACATTTTATTTGTTACCATTAAGGATGAGAGATTTACTCCTGCTCATTCAAAAGGATAATATCAAGAGCAACACACACACACACACACACACACACACACACACACACACACACACAGAATTAGCAACAGAATTCCAGCTTTCAGATAATTCAAAAGGATATTATCATTCAAAAGGATAATATCAAGAGTTAGGAAAACAGAAACACGCACACACACACGCACACACATACACAGAAACAGATATAGCAACGGAATTCCAGCTTTCAGATACCTTTCCTTAGGTTTAGAACATTTACTTAATTATCTTTTAAACAAATGTTTCTATGTGTATTCAATATTAGAAATTTATCGGCCTGGCACGGTGGCTCACACCTGTAATCCAAGCATTCTGGGACGACAAGGCAGGTGGACTGATTGAGCTCAGGAGTTTGAGACCAGCCTGTACCACATACTGAGACCTCGTCTCTACAAAAAATACAAAAATTAGCCTGGCGTGGTGGCGCGTGCCTGTAACCTCAGCTACTTGGGGGGCTGAGGTGGGAGGGTTGTTTAAGCCTGGGAGGTCAAGGCGTAAATCACAGTTGCAGTGAGCTGTGATTGGGCCAAGCACTCCAGCTTGGGTAGCAAAGGGAGACCTTGTCTCAAAAATAAAATAAAATGACCTAAAAAGTTGCTTTTACTAGATAAGGAATGTTGAAATTATATTTCTTAGACTAGTTCTTATAGTTGGCCTGGTGCGGTGGCTCATGCCTGTAATCCCAGCACTTTGGGAGGCCGAGGTGGATGGAACACTAGGTCAGGAGATCGAGACCATCCTGGCTAACATGGTGAAACCTCGTCTCTACTAAAAATACAAAAATTAGCTGAGCATGGTGGCACAGCTTTTCAGGAGGCTGAGGCAGGAGAATCGCTTGAACCCGGGAGGCAGAGGTTGCAGTGAGCTGAGATCGCGCCACTGCACTCCAGCCTTGGTGACAGAGCAAGACTCTGTCTCAAAAAAAAAAAAAAAATTCTTATAGTTAAGCATCTACCTTACATTTTATAGATTTTTCTCCTGAACACAAAAATATCTGCTTTGAGAAATATATACACGGCCTCTGCGGTTATTTTCTTTTGCCAAGGTCAGTTTAAAATATTACATTTTCACATAGACACAATAGTTTCAAGCACAAAGATCAAAAGCTCCCTTGGGGTTTCTTGAAGGATTGGAGGACAGAACAGACAGACGCAGCGTGGAACTGACTGCTGTTTGAACTTGAGTCACTCAGTGCTTCTGCATGCCAGTTTCACTAGTTTAGACACAGTATTCCAGAAACCTCGGGTTCAGAGGTGCTGAGAGATTAGTGAGAAGCTCTGTAAGATGCTCAGAATTCTTAGGGAGAAGGTGGACTTTTTATTTAAAATAAGAAACAAATTATTTCTGCCATGCAAGCAATAAAGAAATTCAACATCAGATTAGCAGAGTAAAGATGACTTTTTTTTTTTTTTTTTTTTTTTTTTGAGAGACAGGTTTCACTGTGTTGGCCAGGCTGGTCTCAAACTCCTGACCTCAAGTTATCCACCTGCCTCGGCCTCCCAAAGTGCTGGGATTACAGGCATGAGCCACCGCACCCGGCTCAAAGATGAGTTTTTAACAAAGTGTGCTGGGATAACTGGGTAGCCTTTATCTCTAAGATGGGAGGGTCTTGAGCAGAGAATCGACAAGATTGGATTTACTTTTTAACAAGAGCACTCTGACTGCTATGGTAAGAAGAGTCTGAAGGTGGAGTGGAGGGTGAATGCAGGGACGCAGTTAGGGGGTGACCCCAAAACTCCAGGAAAGAAATGGTAGGGGCCTGGCCCAAATGACAGCACCCGAGGTGATGGGGAGGTGGCCGGATGCTGCAAATGATTTGATGATAGACCCAAAAGATATGGAGAGTGAGAGAAGGAAGGTCAGGGCGGACATAGCGTTTTTGTTCTGAGCAATAGGGAAGGATGGAGTTGTAAAAAATGGAGATGGGAAAGATCAGAGGAGGAGCAGGCCGCAGGGAAGTAGGAACATCAAGCAGGGGATTGGATCCAAGTCTGGAGCTGGAGGGAGCGATCCGAGATGGAGATAGGAATTTGGGAGCCATCAGTGTGGAGATGGAGAGCCATGGATAGCCCAGAGCCACCCAAATCCAGAAGTCACAAACAGCAGGAGACAGAGCCTTGCCCCACTCCTCCTGGCAGCCCACATTGTCCCTGGGAAAAACCTGCATACACTGAGGTCTTCTATCTATAAGGCCACAGTTATGTGGGAACAGAGTGCTTCAGGGGAAAGGGCACACATTTACTCCCTGGAGTTTGAGAGCAATTTGGTATTTGAGTCAATTTGTTGTTGTTGTTGTTGTTTTTAAATTAACCTCTTGAAGAGAACAAATAAAAATCCAAATGACTGACTGGAGGGCTGCTGGGAAGAGGGGTAGTCCAACAGGCCTGAAGGCAGATCTGTAATTGAAAATGGGTTCAAAAGCTATGTGTAATATAATCTGTTCGAAAAGTAAAACAGGGGCTAAATTTTGGAAACGAATACCTACATATTCCTGACACAAGGCCCCCGAGGAATTTCTTTTTTTTAGGAAGTAGGAAAAAATGGTAGCAGACTTAGGGTTGACTTTAAATATAAAACTATGTGTGAAAAGAATGATGCCAAAAGTTAAATAATATGCTTTTCTCGCTCTATGAATGGTTTCTGGGGCCCTGGCTATATATAAATGCTGCGGTAGTAATGGAAATCTCATCTTCCTAGGACACAGCACCCTCCTACAGAGAATGTACCTCCTATTTATGTGTACCACACAAGCAAAAGAGCATCTGCTAAAACATGGATTTATTTGTGCATTACTGTCAAATATGATCAAAGACAAAATTCTGATAGCTTTGATGATTATCTGTAGTACTAGTGACAGAAAGAGTACTTGTACAGAACATATTCATGTACAAAGTCCATCATTTATTTAGCACTAAAATCAAATTATAAAAACATCAATTCCATCTTAAAATAGGCATTTTAAAAGCATTTCTGTGGTTCTAAGTTTGCCTCAAGACAATCTAAGTTTGTACCTGCACAATCTGGATACCCAAATCCCTCTATAATTTCCAATGACAAAGACAATTTTTGCTAGTTGTGGAGTGTCAGAGGGGAAGCAGTGAAGCCCTGCGAACGGTCTAATGGGTCCAGGTAATGCTGTTTCTTTCTCAACCTGAGGTTGCATCCTTGATCTTCAGGAAAAGAGATTTGTGCTTGCTTAAACAGGTTCCAGTAAATGGTCAGGAATCTTCTATGCAATAAGGTTGCAAAATTTACTGAAGAGGAAAAAAAAGCACAATGGAGCCTTCTTGCTCTCTTATTAGGTTTCGAAAACAGGGCCCTTCGCAGTCAGCAACCAAGTCCTGACTTCTGGATGTAATGCAGGCTGGTTAACACCCCTTAATAACCACTTTGCAATTCCAAACGACTCCCTGACAGCTTTTCTAGACAGGGAGTGGAAGAAGTGTGCGGGTGCTCTTAGGCTCTCTGAGGCAAAAAATGAGCTGTTTAACCATTTCCCTTCTGGGCTGACTGCTGAGTTATGCAGATTCCAGTTCATTAAGCCCTGAGTATAGAGTATGAGGCCAATATCTTTTCTTTAGTAAAAGCCATGCTATTTGTCTGCCTTTCTCTTTTCCTCCTTTATCTGGGCGACTGTTTTTGGAAACTGGGGTAACTCCCTGCAGGCAGGCAGCAGGAGATAGTCAGGCCAGCATGGTGGGGTGCTCTCCTCTGTACAACCATGAGGAAGATGAGGCAAATAAGATCGAGAGAACATTTTGTGACCAGGCGAAGATGACCCAGTTTGTACCTGTGCTTTGTGGCTAGCGAAACTGTACATCTGGAGCTGTCCAAACTCCCAGACACAAGGAATCCCAATCTCAACTCTACTGTGATATATTATATGGCAGTGATTCTTATTTAGGAAGGACTTTGATTTCTCCTTGGCCGTGGGCTTTTGGGTTAAAGGGCCTGGGCTGTGGGTCAGCAGGGTAGGACAGTCCCAGAAGACGCACAGAGCCAGGGACACCCACATCCTCCAGCATGTCCAGTTTCCTATAATTCCCTATGGTCACAGGAAATAAGCCATGAAATGGGACAAGATTCTGGTTCTGTACAAGGTCAGCCAGCTCCTATCAAGGACACATGGAGGGATAAGTCTACAAGGAGCCATTCTGTGTTCTTCCGGCCTTCAGTCTTCCATATCAGTGAATTTTCTCTTCTTGTAATTCTGAACGAGGTTGGAAGCTGTGATCTGAGAAGCCTGCCCCTTCTCCCAACACTGAAAGTCATTCAGTCCTTTCTGCCCTGTTTGAAATAAGCCCCTCTCCATCTCGTCTAGCCTGGCTACCAGGGCTGAAGTGTCTTCGTTGTAAGCATTCTGTGAGGAGTCCATGATGCGGCGAAAACGTCCAATAAACGTCTGGAAAACAAGGGAGTATGAGAAGTCAGGGTTGACCTCACACTCCACAAAGTCATATCCATTTTTATCTCAGAACATTTAAATGGCATGAAAAGAAAGAATGATGTGTAGGACTCAGAAGGAGGTCTGAATTCCCTCTAGCACCCAAGTAAGTTACTGCACATTGCCAAGCCTCGATTTCCTCATCTGTGAAGTGGATTGTTATGAAAATCCAGTAAGTTGTTAAGAAAATCAATGAATACATGTAATGCACCTAGCAAATGGCTAGCACACAGCCAGCTTCCTGAGAAACTTTTGCCATTATTAGCATTGTCATTAGTCATTAGTAGCAAATGCTTCTGTCCCAAGAGACAGAAATGATGGTTTCTTCTAACAGTAACAGAATAAAAAATAATTATGAAAAATTAAAATAAGGTTATACCATAAAGGATGGGAACAGATGTATAACATTGTTTTGTCCTGGAAAAGTAATAACAATATGAGTTATTGTTTATTACACGGTGTTACATAGTTTTACCACAACTCTATAATTTTGGCACTATTATCATCTCCATCAATTCTTACAGGTGAATGGATGTCTAGAGAGGTCAAGTAGCTTGACCAAGTCATATTACTAGTTCATGGCAGGGCCAAGCCATAACCCCAGAACAAAAGAAGGAAACAAATAACCCAATAACTCTTGTATTTCCAACAGGAACCCTCAGGCCAGGCCTGAAACTGTGTATCTAAGTGCCTGTCATCTGTAATGCACCATCACCCTTTTTTTGTCTTTTTTCTTTTTAATAGAGATGGGATCTCACTATATTGCCCAGGTTGGTCTTGAACTCCTGGGCTCAGTGATCCTCCTGCCTTGGCCTCCCAAAGTGCTGGGATTACAGGTGTGAGCCACCACACCTGGCCATCATCACCCTTTTCTCATTTCCTAGAGTTCCTGCTGGCCTCAACTTGTAGCAAGCAAATATGAGTAGTAGCAGACAAGTCATATTAAAACAAAGTGTGTGTGTATGTGTATATCTATAATATATAATGGGAAGACAGTGTAACTGTAGGCTGACCTGGAATAATAACAAACTAAATTTACAAGTCATACACTGTCCTGGGTAAAAGTAGTATCTGGGGCTGGCTCCTGAGATAGGTGCGGCACCACAGGTTTTCACACCCATTACTTGCCTGCAGCAGAGACTGGGAAATGTCTGCATTCTCGGGACTGTCAAAATGCAGGAGTTGGGAGCCAAACCCGTAGAAATGGGGCCCCATTTTGTGGAGGTCCACCACATTGGCATCCGCACTGAACACCGTTCTCCAGCCCTCCTGGTAGATCTTGGGGAGTTCCACAGAAAGGATCCGTCGCTTGTTGTCAAAAAGTCCTTTTGCCAGCCACAAGGGGAGTTCGAGCTTGGAACCCTGCAGCATGCATGAATGTAGATTTTAAAAACAGACAAATAACATAGGAAATGTGTGTGACGAAAAGGAAATATACATCACCTGAGCAATACTGCCTTTTCTCTCTGGGGGAGTGGCCGTCAAGCACAGAAGACCTGGTTGTGACTTGAAGCAATGAAGTGCGTGGTTATATGATGATGGAATGGAGAGAGAAAATGGACTTATACAACAAAAACATGGTGGAGAACAAAAATGTAGGATAAGAGAGAGTCTTCTAACTAACACAAATAAAAACTGTCCAATTGTAGACACTTCAGAACTACAGTAAACATTTCCTTTTTCTTTGAATACTGAATATTTATTCTAAATATCCACTTGCTGAGTGCCTGCTATGTGCTAAGCACCCTATTGGGTGCTAGGGGTCAGAAAGAAAAATAGGAACAACCTGAGCTGGGGTGGCAGCCCCTTCCCATCCCACATCACAGCTTCAGAGATGACAGAACACATGTCTCTAGTTTTTAAAGCCTCAACAGAATTAGAAAACAAGATGAGGTGGTCATGACAGACCAGAAATTAAGAGTCATAAATCTCCAAAAAATCAAAGGCAAACAACTGGATTGAGTGAAGCAGTAAAAGCCAAACACTCTCACAAGGGAGAACTGTTGCAAAAAGATGGGAATAGCTTTGTAGGAGTGGAAGCAGAGCTTTTGGCAAACTGCACAGGACTAGACAGATCAACATTGAGTTCAAGGCTGCCAGCACCACCAGGACATAAGGGCCTAAGATCTGAGAAAGAAGGGACAGATGTAAGCCCTCTATTTGACACCGAATAGCAGAGAAATTAGGCGCCAACTTTAAGATAAATTTAAAAATCAAATGGAAATTCCAGAACTGAAAAATATAATAATTGAACCTAAGAAGTCAAAAGATTAAATCAAATTTAACATGTTTACTGGACTGGATATGGATGAAGAGAGGACTGTAAATGGGAGAAAAGGTCAAGAGAAAATATTCAGACTAAAGCATCTAGAGAAAAAACAGAGAAGAGCCTAGCCTAAGAGATGTATGAAATAAGGTGTAAAACAAAGAAAAACTTCAACATGCATGTATTTTAATGGGGAGGAGGGATAGGCTTAGGCAAAATAAATGTCTGAAGAGATAAAAGCTATACATTATTCAAAATTAAAAAAAGATACCAAACCACAGATTCAAGGAACATTATAAATAACAAGTATTAATAGAATAAATACTAATAAAATCACAACTAGGCATATATTACCTGAATTGTGAGACCAAAGACAGAGAAAATCTTAAAAACAGCTGTAGATGGGAGTGAGGAATACATTGCCTTTAAAGAAGGAACATTAAGAGTTAAAGCCAACTTCTTAGCCGGGCGCGGCGGCTCATGCCTGTAATCCCAACACTTTGGGAGGCCGAGGCAGGCAAATCACCTGAGCTCAGGAGTTCATGCCTGACCAACATGGTGAAACCCTGTTTCTACTAAAAATACAAAAATTAGCCAGGCATAGTGGTGGGCGCCTGTAATCCTAGCTACTTGGGAGGCTGAGGCAGGAGGCTCACTTGAACCTGGGAGGTGGAGGTTGCAGTGAGCCAAGATCATACCATTCCACTCCAGTCTGGGCGACACAGACTCCATCTCAAAAAAAAAGAAAAAAAGCCAACTTCTTAACGGAAACTATGGAAGCCACAAAACAATGGAAATGGATTTTTTTAATGTGCTAAAAGAAAATAACTGCGAGTGTAAAATCTTATACCCAGTGAAAATATTCTTTAAAAGTAAAGGTGAAATAAAGGCATTTCCATAGAGAAAGTATGCAGAAAAGAGTTAATACAGTAGGCCTGAGACTGCTATCTTAGCAAGGCCTGCTTGTAAGGTTGGCCCTTGGTTGGCATCTGGGAACTTGGATTTCAGAAGAGGGATTCTCATCCATCCCAGAACCAATGAGAGTGTGCCTGAACTGTTTGTGGAAACAATGCGATTCATGTTGAACAACTGCTTTGCCTCTGGAAGTCTGAATTTTGGTCTGTGCTGGACAGAAAGTGCCACATGAACAGCCTCCAATAAAACCCTGGGGACTGAGTCTGTAACAAGCTTCCCTGGTAGACAGTATTTCACACATTTTATCAGAATTCAAATTACTGGAGAATTTAAGTGTGTCCTGTGTGACTCCACTAGGAGAGGACTCTTGGAAGCTTGTGCCTGGTCTCCTCCAGACTTTACTCCATGCAACCTTTCCCTCTGCTGATTTTGCTTTATATCCTTTTGATGTAATAAATCTTAACCATGAGTGTGACTATATGCTGAGTCCTTTGAGTCTCCTTAGTGAATCATGAAATCTGGGTTGGTTCTGGGGATCTGTGACACTGACAGAAACTGAGAATTATCACCAGAAAGAAGATCCAGAGTAAGGGAATTCTGAAGAGAGAATGAAAATGATTCCAGAAAGAACTATGGAAATGCAAAAAGAAAAAAAGAGTAATGAAAAGAATATGTAAGTGGATATATAATAATAATGTTTTATAGGGTTTTCAATGAGTCAAATTAGAATACATCATGATTAACACAAGTGACAAAATGGGTTTAAGTGTTCTAAGATTCTAGTCATTTCTGTGAAGTGGTGAAAGTAGTAACTTACATAACATTCTTTTTAGTCAAAAATGATTGTGTAATATATTTAAGGTAGCCACTAAAATAAAAGAAGAATAAATAACTAAATAAACTAATAAAAAGGTAAATGAATAGCAAAATAAATTTGATTAATGCAAAAGAAGTCAAGAAAGGATAGAAAAAGAAAGCTAAAACAGATGGGACATAAGAAAAAAGTAGGAAGGTAAAAATGAACATAAATATGTCAATATTAAATTAAATGTAAATGGATTAAATATACTAATTAAAAATCAGCACACTGAATAAAAAACAAAACCCACCTACATGCTGCTTAAAAAGAGACATACCTTAAATATGAAGACACAGAAAAATTAAAAATAGGATGAAAAAATGTCATGTAAACACTAATCAAAAGACAGGAACATTACTAGAGATAAAGAGGGACATGTGACAACAATAAAAGGGTCATTATATCTACCAGAAAATTAATATTTGTCTAAATTAACAGAAGTAAAAGGATAAACAGACAAATCCATAATCATAGTGAGAGACTTTAACATTTTTTCAATAATTTTTTTTTTTTTTTAGAGATGGGGTCTTGTTCTGTCACCCAGGCTGGAATGCAATGGTCTTCTAGGCTCAAGTAATCCTCCTGCCTCAGTCTCCTGAGTAGGTGGGACTATCGGCATGTGCCACCACACTCAGCTAATTTTGCAATTTTTTAATTTTTCCTAGAGAGAGGGTCTTGCTATGTTGCCTAGGCTGATCTCAAATTCCTGGCCTCAAGTGATCCTCCCACCTCCACCTCCCAAAGTGCTAGGGTTACAGGCAGGAGCCACTATGCCTGGTCCACATGTTTTTCAGGATTTAAAAAAAAGTAGAAAAAAAAATCGCAAGGATAGAGAATATCTCAACAAAACAATTAACAAATGAGCTAATTCACACATACAGATTATTTATTGGACACCATGACTTCACATAGACATCTTTTCAAGTCCACACAGAATGGTTAAATTGGTCTTATGCTTTGCCATAGAGCAAGTCTCAGCAACTTTCGAAAGACTGAAATCATGCAGACTATGTTTTCTGGCCACAGTGGAATCAAGCTAGAAATAAAAAAAATGGTAAATGGCCAAATCTCAAAATGTTTGAAATTAAGCACTAGTCTTCTAAATACCTATGGGTCAAAAAAGAAATCACAATAGAAATTAAACAGTTTTTTAAAATTTTTATTTATTTTTTTGAGACATTATCTTGCTCTGTCACCTAGGCTGGAGTGCAGTGGTGTGATCATGGCTCACTGCAGTACTGACCCTCCAAGGCTTAAATGGTCCTCTTGCCTCAGCCTCCTGAGTAGCTGGGACCACAGGTGTGTGCTACCATGCCTGGCTTTTTTTATTTCTATTTTTTGTAGAGTTGGGGACTCACTATGTTGCCCAGGCTGGTCTGGAACTTCTGGGCTCAAGTGATCCTCCCCTCTCCACCTCCCAGTGTTGGGTTTATAGGTGCGAGCCACCGTGCCTGGCCTAAAAAGTATTTTTAGTTCATTGATAATGAAAATATAACACATCAAAACTTATGAAATGCAATTAAAGTTGTACTTAAAAGAAATGTATCGCTATGAATGTATAAAAGAAGATTGAAAAATTAATGACCTAAGTTTCCACCTCAAAATGTGGGTGTGTGTGTGGGGGGGGGGAATAATAGAAAATTAAACCCAAATAAAGTAGAAGGAAAGAACTAATTAGAACTTAATGACCTAAAATAAGGTACAAAAGAGAAAACTAACAGAGTCCTAAGTTAGTTCTTTTAAAAGAATAAAAAAATTGATAAGACTCCTGGCAAGGGTAATCAAGAAAGGGAGAACACAACTTATTGATATTAAAAATAAAAATAAGGGCACCACTGTAATCCTACTGACATTAAAAAGATAGTAAAGGAAATTCTGAACATTGTACTGATACCATTGAAAATTTAGACCAAAAAAAAAAAAAAGATACAAAAATTAGCTGGGCGGCTGGGCGTGGTGGCTCAAGCCTGTAATCCCAGCACTTTGGGAGGCTGAGATGGGCGGATCACGAGGTCAGGAGATCGAGACCATCCTGGCTAACACGGTGAAACCCTGTCTCTACTAAAAAATATAAAAAACGACCCAGCTACTCAGGAGGCTGAGGCAGGAGAATGGCGTAAACCTGGGAGGCGGAGCTTGCAGTGAGCTGAGATCCAGTCACTGCACTTCAGCCTGGGTGACACAGTGAGACTCCATCTCAAAAAAAAAAAAAAAAAAAAAACTAGCTGGGCATGGTGGCATGCGCCTGCAATCCCAGCCACATAGGTGGCTGAGGTGTGACGATCACTTGAGCCTGGGAGGTCAAGGCTGCACTGAGTCATATCACACCACTGCACTCCAGCCTGGGCAAGAGCAAGACCCTGTCTCAAAAAAAAAAAAAAAAAAAAAAGTAAAATGGTCAAATTTTTAGTTAAAAACCAATATACCAAAATGAACACAAGAAGAAATAAAGTCTGAATAATCCTATAAATGAAATTAAATGTCATACGAACCTTCCTACATAAATCTCCCAAGCAGAAGGATTCTAAAGTATTAATGGAGACACTCTGCACTCAAAGAAGTGGAACATGACTCCCTCCTCCTTCAGTGAGTGATAATGACTTCCGTCCAAAGAGTACAGTATGAAAACGTGGAGCAACCTCATGAACATTACCTCTGCCAAGGTTCAAATGAACAGTAAAAAGTCCTGTTGATAGTAGGCACCCTTAATATGTGATGAAAATGGCACTTTGCCTGCCTCTGTGGTCTTCCTCCCTAAAGCTGATAACCAAGTCTAATCCTGAGAAAAAAGAATAAAAACAAAAACAAAGGAGGCTGGGCGAGGTGGCGCACACCTGTAATCCCAGCACTTGGGGAGGCTGAGGTGGGTGGATCACTTGAAGTCAGGAGTTCCAGACCAGCTTGGGCAACCTGGTGAAACCTTGGCTCTACTAAAAATACAAAAATTAGCTGGGTGTGATGGTGGGCACCTGTAATCCCAGCTACTTGGGAGGCTGAGGCAGGAGAATCGCTTGAACCCAGGAGGTGGAAGAGGCTGCAGTGAGCTGAGATTATGCCACTGCACTCCAGCCTGGATGACAGGGCAACTCTGTCAAAAAAACAAAAAACCAAAACCAAAACACAACTACCCCAAAACCAAAGATTTCCAATTGAGGAACATTTTACAAAATACCTGACCACCACTCCACAAAACCGTCAAGGTCATCAGAACAAGGAGGTCTGATGAACTGTCAGGAGGCTAAGGAAACATGTCTACTAAATGCAATGTGGTATCCTAGGTGGAATCCTGAAACAGAAAAAGGACATTAACTAGAAACTAAGGAAATATGAATAAAGGATGGGCAGCATAGAGCCATGTTTACCAGTGTGTATGGGAACGAAATCCTCATTTGCTAGGATACAAAGTCAACAGATAATGTCTACATCCAAACAACAACAACAACAAACAACAACCCAACAAGGTAAGTTTAAGAATATTATTTAGAAATACGGAGATGAATCTTAAGACACCACTAAAAAAGGTACATGAGCCCTGTGAACTTGGAGGGGGAAGTGGGAAAAGCAAGGCAGGGCCTGTTATTTTTTCTTATAAATCTTTTGGTACTATTTGACTCGAGGAGGAGTCTCGCTCTGTAGCCAGGCTGGAGTGCAGTGGCACAATTTCAGCTCACTGAAAACTCCGCCTCCTGGGTTCAAGCAATTCTCCTGCCTCAGCCTCCGAGTAGCTGGGACTACAGGCGCCCGCCACCACAGTCAGCTAAGTTTTGTATTTTTAGTAGAGATGGGGTTTCACCACGTTGGCCAGCATGGTCTTGATCTCTTGACCTCGTGATCCGCCAGCCTCGGCCTCCCAAAGTGCTGGGATTACAGGAGTGAGCCACCGCGCCCGGCCTATTTGACTTTTAAAACGTTGGTTATGTATTACTTTGATAAAAATTAACTTGAAACAAACAGACCAAACAAAAAACACCGTTATAAACAAAACAGGTGAAACAGGAAATCCAACATAATCATCACAAGCCCTGTTCCTGGGACAGTTTTATATTTGAAGCCATACGACCTTTGGTTCCGAATCCCAGCTCACCACTAACTGAAGCTCCTGGCCAAGTGACCCAACGTTTCTGGCTGTTGAAGGATTAAAGGGAAAAGCTTACTCCCCACACCCATCCATGCTGGCACTAAGTAAGCCCTCAGTAAGTGGGTGCTGATCCTGTCATCATTATGCAGGCATGAATCTAGGAACTTGGGGTTCCCACTTATCACATGCTCTTACAGAGCCCAAAGCTGTTTTAAGGCAAACATAATCAGAACTCTAATTCTGAAGTATTCAGCTGGAGTCAATCTTCAAGCATTCAACACACGTTGCAGGGGTTAGGGGAAGACACTAACGAATTTGGACAGTTTCAAAAATGAAATCAATGTTGGAGGCGCTTGGCGACCTAGGATAAGTAGTTTCACCACAGATGTCGAACAACAAGTCTGGAGACCACCCTGAGCGCGACGAGACCCCCGCCGAGTTTCCAGGTAGAAGTCGTTAGCGCCTTCGGCCCTGGCTCCATGAAAACTACAAATCCCAGGGGGCAGCGCGCCCCGACGCGGCGTCCCAGGGCCGCGAGGCCCGCCGGGAGCTGAAGTCTTTCCGGGTGGGACCCCGCACCCAAAGGCTCACCTGTGGGACGGCGTTGTCAGTCTCGGCGCCTGCGCTCCGCTCCAGGAAGAAAGCGCCAAGGCGAGGCATGGCGGTCTCCGTGCGCACCGGCAGCTTCTCGTGGGACATCAGGATGTCGTCCAAAGAAAGAAAGTTCTCCTCAGGCCCCAGGGCACCCGACTCCACTCGGAAATAAGCCTCCGACATGGCGGCCACTTGAGCTTCTCCGCTTCCACTCGCGTGATTCGGGGGAGCCTCAGGGAGTTAGGGGTGTACAAGACGGGGAGGCGGACACTGGGCAGGATGGTTGGGGTCAGGAAAGTGGATTGAAACTCGTTTCCCGCGCCCGGGGACGCGTCAGACAGGAGCAGTCGATTCGGGCGGTACCGCCCAGGCAGAAGCAATCGACCAAGTCTGCAGATTTAGAGCAGTGGGACACAGCACGGGAGCGGTAGGTGGGGGCGCCGGAAGTTCTCTTCCCTCCGCTTGTTGCCCAGTAGGGGAACATTAGGAAGAAGCTGGAACGGTTGTTGAAGCTCCTGGACCCATTTGTACTGGATTGTGTTCATGTGATCCTTAAATATTTATATGAAGTTAAAAACACTTTGCAACACTTTTAGGGGTTTAAAATAAAGGCATCTTGTGCCCGTCGCTCCAGGCCTAAGTCCAGCTCTTTCCTACAGTTTTTTTTCACTATGCAACTCCGTTAATCTTGATATTTGAAAGAAATGTGAGACAAAAACTTCCAGCACTATCCCCAGCGAGTTATTATAGTCTAGATGATGAACTAGTGTGTTGTATTTGGTTAGTATTTTGGTGGGGGTTGGACGGGGTGGGTAGAGGGGTGGAGCACTAGACTGCACATGGCTTGCAAAGGTTGTGAGTGTACTTCAGGGTGTCCTAGCTCATCATCAACTGACAATCTCTTTTTGTGGCTCTGAATTTAAATCCCTAAAAATGGAAATCCGATTGGTCCAGTTTATTGATTGGTCCAGGCAGGCCACATGGCCACAGATCGCCAGCCACCCTATAGATGGGGGTGCCTGTGTTGGGTGCGATCACTATCCAGTGACCAGGGGAAGGACCATGGTCGCATAGTATCAGGTTTGATGGCTGTCCTCAGCCAGGGCTATGGGTGGTAGCAAATTGTTGAGAGATGCGCTACAGAACTTACTTCGTCTAGAAGAGCATTTCTGCGGCTATTGGAGTCAGGAGTAAAGGGTGTGTGGGAAGGGAGGTGTGTATTAATCGTGGATTTTAGTTTCTGTTTTCTGTATTTTATGATGCGTTGACATCTTGGGGCCTTGGGGACCTGGGGAAGAATTGCCCCTCCAGAGTTAGCTAATTCCTAGAGATAGCAAACAACTTGCTTGTGAACATCCCTTTCATATACAAACCAACCAACCCAAGCCTATATCCCCACACCACCTTTATCCATCTCACACACCAATATTTTCCCTGCCCCAAGTCACTGTAATAAATCACCCCATGGCCAAGTACCAGACAACTAAAATTCACCCCTATATCCCAGACCTCGCCAACATTATTCAAACTATTCAATCCTAAGCTTGCTCAGACTTCCTTTCCCTGCCTCGCCCATTGCTTCCCACGGTAATAAAAGCTCTGGGCTTTCTCCTTGCTCCCTCTACTTCCTCATTGACCCTAATACTTTCTTGTGTGGTCATAGGCACAGCCCCTTCTCTTGAGAACTGTAATAAAACTTTCTTTCTTTTTTATTATTTTTTTAATAATAAAACTTTCAAAGGCATTGGCCACTAATTCGTTGATTGTCATCACCCAGACACCTTTATAAATGAAATTCAGAGGACAATGAAAACAAGGTACAGTGGGGTGGAAAGGCATGGCCAAACTGTGGAAAGTCTTGGTACCATTCTAAGGAGTTAGGCCATTCCATAGAAAATGGGAGGAAAATGCAAGGTTTGGGGGCAAATAATAACATAAATCTGAGCTTCAGGAAGATAATTCCAGCAGTAGATAAAGAAGAGAGAGATTAGATGCTTGGAAGCTGTTCAGTGGGCAGTATTTGGCAACCAATTGGATATAGGAAGTGAAGTATAGAGAGTAGTCAGAGATTCAAGTTTTGAACCTGGTTGACCAGGTGGATGGACATGTCATGAATAGATACACAGAACACAGGAACAGGGGCAGTTGGAGGGAAAGGATGAGTTCAGTTTGGGACACATGGTGTCCAGGAGCTACTAGACAGGAAGGTCTGCAGCCCAATGGAGAAAGCAGCCTAGAAGTTTTAGAGAGGAGGCACGTTGAGAGGCAGTTATATGAAGGTTTTTTCCTTTTTCATATTTTAAATGTTCGGTTTGTGATACAGTCCAATGTAAAAATAAACACAATCTTCAGTGATAATTAAAATTTCTCTGATGACATGGCTATATGGTACTGGATGTAGTTTGAGATAGAAATATAATTTGGCTAATTGAAGGCAATGTTATTTACTGCCAAGGACAGTAAGCTATTTTTTATGCTGATATAATTAAGACAGATGCATACTGATTTATTGATGCCAAAGAAAGGCATTATCTTTGTACAAAGACTAGAATACTGGCTCCAAACTCAAATACCACTATTATTTTAATAATAAAGGAACAGGCCAATGTTTAACATAAAATCAGATTGCCTTATTTGTCTTATTTAATGTCTTGGCTCATCATGAAACTATCATTGTGTATATATTGTTACTTTATTTAAACTGTCCTTTTGTTGAACTAATAAACAAGTGAATAAATCAGAAAAAGGTGAAATTAGTGAATGTTTGAGCTTATGATGCTGAACTGCATCAATTCATTTGACAAAAGTGGCATGTGGTTTTCAAGCACAGATATGTGTTAATAGCTTAAATCCTAAGAGCCAGTAGTATTTCTCTTCTGAGAAAGCTGATACTGATAATATTCAGAGTATATTTGGTATATTTACAATATACAAAATATCAGTATTCTGAAAAGTGTCTGCTGGATCCTTGAAAATAGAGTATTTTTTTTTCATTATAATCCTTTCAAGATTTCAGAATCATAGAACTGCAGTGTTTTATAACTTAGAATAAGTGTTTTGGTGAACAGGGCAGGGACCACTTTAGCTTTTATGACTTGCCCTTAAAAGTCACAGCCTCCAAAGAACACACAGGCTTTAGATGAGCAAAACCTCAAGCAGCTTTTACATCTGTTCTTTTGAATCCCAGTGCTTTCTAAATTTCTTTCTTGAGTGAGGAGGTTGTGGTGCAAGTGACAGAAATGCAAATCTGGGGGTGGGGAGAAAAAGGAGAAATATGAAAAACTGTACATATGGTTCATTGAAAGAAAAAGAAAGAAAAAAGAAATGTATTGGGCACCATCCTTCCAGTTGCCTGCTCAGGCCAAAATTTTGGGGTTTTCCTTGATCTCCTCTCCTAACCCTTACACTTTGTAGTGGCCCATCAGCTAACTGGCCTATCAGCAAGTGTTGACTTAACATTCATATTTCTAGAATCTGACCATTTCTCATCATTCCGGTTTAAGTCACTATCACCTCTTTCTTGGATTTTTGCATTAGCTCTCTAGTCTCCTTGCTTCTGCCCATGACCTCCCTGTTGTTCCTTAAGCATCCCAGACACATTTGGTCCTCAGTGCTTCGCATTGTCTGTTCCACTACCTGAATTGTGTTTCTCTTGGATTTTCACATGGCTTGTCCCTTTCAGGTCTTTACTCAAAAGTCACTGTCTTGATGAGGTCTTCCCTGGCCACCCTTTCTAAAATTTTAACGATTTAACAACAGTTTTAACTCACACACTTGATATCTCCTGCTGTGGTTTGACAGTATCCCCTAAAATTCATGCATTGGAAACGTAATCCCTGAAACAATGATGTTGGGATGTGAGGCCTAATTGGAAGTGTTTACATCATGAGGGTTCTACTCTCAAGAATGGATTAATGCCATTATAAAAAGGGCTTGGGGGAGTGGGTTCTCTCTCTACACATGCCATGTGAGAACACAGAATTTGTCCCTCTGTTGGCCCTTCTGATTTCCACCATGTGAGGACAGCAAGAAAGCCCTCATCAGATGCTGGTGCCTTGATCTTGGACTTCCCAGCCTCCAGAATTATGAGAGAATAAATTTCTGTTATTTAGAAATTACCCAGTCTCAGCTATTCTGTTACAGCAGCACAGAATGGACTGATACCCCCCTTTCCCTTCAGCACTGATCAGTTTCTAACTTGATATATTTTACTTATCTTGTTTGTTTTACTTTATTATTTTTCTTTTGAGAAGGAGTTTTGCTCTTGTTTCCCAGGCTGGAGTGCAACGGCACAATCTCTGCTCACTGCAACCTCTACCTCCCAGGTTCAAGTGATTCTCCTGCCTCAGCCTCCTGAGTAGCTGGGATTACAGGCATCTGCCACCACACCCAGCTAACTTCCGTATTTTCAGTAGAGACGGGTTTCACATGTTGACCAGGCTGGTCTTGAACTCCTGACCTCAAATGATCTGCCTGCCTAGGCCTCTCAAAGTGTTGGCACTACAGGCATGAGTCACCTTGCCCGGCCATTTATCTAGTTTATTGTCTGTCACCCCTACTAGAACATTAACTCCATGAGGGTGGGGATATTTTTTAGTTTCTTTTTCAGTGCTATATCACTGCTGCCTAGTGTGTATTGGGCACTTTGTAAATACTTATTGAGTGATTTAGTGTCTCTTTATTTAGAGCAGTAATATTAAATTTCCTTTAAAACATCAAGTAAAAGCTTTAAGTAAATAATAGTACAGATGATATGTAGATATTACACTGGTTACAAAATGTAGCAGTAAAACACTGAAAACACTAAGTTAAAGTGGTTAAAAAATAATTTGCCGGGCCGGGCGCGGTGGCTCATGCCTGTAATTACAGCACTTTGGGAGGCCGAGGCGGGAGGATCATGAGGTCAGGAGTTCGAGATCAGCCTGGCCAGGCTGGTGAAACCCCATCTCTACTGAAAATACAAAAACTTAGCCAGGCATGGTGGTGCACACCTGTAGTCCCAGCTACTTGGGAGGCTGAGGCAGGAGAATTGCTAGAACCTGGCAGGTGGAGGTTGCAGTGAGCTGAGATTGTGCCACTGCACTCCAGCTGGGGGCACAGAGGGAGACTCTGTCTCAAAAAAAAAAAAAAAAAAAAAAAAAAATTGTTTGTCAAGGTACATGCTAGTCACAATATAATTCTGTAGATCCATGAGCTTAAGTCATTAATATCATGATGAAAGTTCATTGATTGGGCTCCAGTAATGTAGATTTTGTTGAGTTTTGGTAGAACTGTACTGAATTTTACCTTTATATCAACTGTAAAAAAGGAATGCTTAAGCAAATACAATTTTAAATGGCCTAGTTCCCTACCTATGAAGCATTTCCAGCAGCTGTTTCTAGTCAATTGCTGTGTTACTTCAGGAAGCCAACAGGCCTGAGTAGGGTCCAATTTTTACCACTTTAATTGACTTTGTAACCGTGGGTGAGTTACCTCTCAGAAGCTTCTGTATCTGTAAAATGGAGGTAATGATAGTAGCTCACAGAGTTGTGGGGTGGTAGGACAAATAAGCTAATACCCAGTTGGCCCTTGAACAATGAGAAGGTCAGGGCACTGACCCCTACACAGTCAAAAATCTACATATAACATTTTAAATTTAAAAAATTATTTTTAAAATTTTTATTGAGGTGGGATCTTGCTATGTTGCCCAGGCTGGTCTTGAACTCCTGGCCTCAAACAATCCTCCTACCTTAGCCTCCCAAAGTGCTGGGATTATAGGTGTGAGCCACTGGCTTACATATAACTTTTGACTTCCCAAAAACTTAGCTACTACTAGTCTGCTGTTGACCAGAAGCCTTATTGATAACAGTTGATAACAGATATTTTATATGTTATATGTATTATATACAGAAGCCTTATTGAACAGTTAACAGATATTTTGTGTATTATATGTATAATATACTGTATTCTTATAATAAAGTAAGCCAAATAAAAGAAAATGTTAAGAAAACCATAAGGAAGAGAAAATACATTTACTATTCATTGAGTGGAAGTGAGTCATGATAAAGGCCTTCATCCTTGTCATCTTCATGTTGTGTAGACTGAGGAGGAGGAGGAAGAGGAAGGGCTGGTCTTGCTATCTCAGGGGTAGCCAAGGTGGAAGAAGTGGAGGGCTTGCAAGGGGAGGTAGGAGAGTCAGACACACACAGTATACATTTTTTTTTTTTTTTTTTTGAGATGGAGTCTCGCTCTGTTGTGCAGGCTGGAGTGCAGTGACATGACCTCGGCTCACTGTAACCTCCGCCTTCCGGGTTCAAGTGATTCTCCGGCCTCAGCCTCCTGGGTAGCTGGGATTACAGGCACAGGCCGCCACGCCTGGCTAGTTTTTGTATTTTTAGTAGAGATGAGGTTTTGCCATTTTGGTAAGGCTGGTCTCGAACTCCTAACCCTGTAGTCCGCCCACCTTTGCCTCCCAAAATGTTGGGATTACAGGTATGAGCCACCATGCCCAGTCCATGGTATAACTTTTACTGAAAAAAGTTTCACGTATAAATGGGGACTCACGCAGTTCAAACCAACCCATGTTATTCAAGGGTCAGCTGTATACAAAGCACTGAGCTCAGGGCCTAGCCCACAATAAGAGCTCAATAAATGTCTTTCTTATCATCATTATTCAAGTTTGTTTATTGCTGCGTCCTCAGCACCTCAGAGAATACCTGGGACATAGCAAGCGCTCCATGAACATTTGTCAAATGGCTGTCGTTATTGATGATCATCTGTTAAATAGCTGTCATTATTGATGATCATCCTTGGTCTAGGCTTGGCTACGCTTGTCTCCCCTTCAGTTCCAGTTACCAAATATATTTGAAGGTGATAAAGTATTGTTCTCCAACTTTTTCCTGCAAAAAAGCAGGTAGAATTTATCTCCTATGAGATCAAATTATTACAGTTATTTGTGTTTTGGAATTACAGTACCATGTTTGAAATCTTACTATGTAAGATTAATAGATCTGAATCATTGGAGTTCATTTTTACATAATTTAGATGTTCTTTTGGTTGAGCTATTTCTTGAGCACTGCTCCAAAACGCCTTCCATGAGATCAAAATAAATTGATGGGCATGATGCGACCTTGTGTGTGGGTAGCACCAATTTTAGATTCTTCCCACAGTCTTCAGCAGCACTAACAGAAATTGTTAACGCGTCTTATATATTGAGAGATATTGCATGTGCGTGTATGTGCGTGTGTGTGTGTATCCCTCTTAACTTGCAAAGAAGAAGCTATTGCATCATTATAAGAAAGGCACCTGTTAATTCAACTTCATCAGGCAGGGCTGGTTTCTCCGAGGCCTCTCTCCTTGCATGCAGATGGCTGTCATCTCGCTATGTGCTCACATGGCTATTCCTCTGTGTGCATGCATCCTTGGAGTCTTTCTCTTCTTATAAGACACCAGTCATATTGGATTGGAGCTCCACCCTTAGGATCTCATTTAACCTTGAAGCACTCTGTGTCCAAATTTAGTCACATTAAAGGTTAGGGCTTCAAACTGCACGTGTTGAGGGGACACAAAACACAGTCCATAACAATCTGGTCTCTATCTTCATGTTCTGAAACTTTTTTAAAGTTTATTTTTGAATTTTTAATTGATAAATAATAATTATATATATATACACACATATACATATGTATACATAAACATATATATGTATAGTACAATGTGATGACTTGATACATGTGATATTCCTTCATCATTGCCCTGAGATATAGTTTCCCAAGAGCAAAGGTTGGCTAGAGACATCTGACTGAACACAAGCACACACACTATCTCCCTACTTCCTGCCTCAAATTTCCTTACGCAGTACATTCTGTCTCTCAGTGGGCATTTGATATGTACATATGAAACCCACAAAAACAGGAACACAATAAAGAGGGCCACCAGAAGACCGGAAGGATATGGGAATTCCTGGAGGATAGAAAGCAGACAGGATCCAACTGACAGCAAACCTGGAGCAAAGACTAACACAGCTTAACCAAAGGTAGGCAAATGACTACCAAGGAAGTGAGAGCTAGTTTAGGGATATTCCCGGCTTAGTCAACAGATACCTGGAGCAGGAGCAGGTGCCGGCACAAGAGATGGAAGAGCTGTATTCACAAGAGCCAGGTCAGGACTTGATTCACGGTACAAACTAAAATGGGAAGGATACCATGATGATTAGAACAGCCCCTGTACTAGAATGACATGAATTGTGAGGCATTTTGCATTTTTCATAGTACCACCCCACACATCCCATGCAAATCACAAAGATCACAAAGACGAAAATGCACATTTTTACAATGGAGAGATCTGGGGTCGCCACTCTATGAAAATGATGAGACCAACCTGTTAATACAGGATGACCTGACATGATGTACCTATAGATACCATGCAGTATCACCTGAATCACCTATGAAGTATTTGTGCCTAAATATTTAACCTGAATCCAATTAAGCATCAAAACCTAATTTTACATGGAATATGAAGGTAAGGGAGGGAGATTTGAGAAGTTCAATGTCACCAAGAGGAAACAAGCAGACAAAATCAGATTGTGGAGTATTTTTACAAGGGCAATGCTTGTAAAATACTGTCTCAGGGAATCCATAATTCTAAGACCCTTGTTAACAACCTCAGAAAGATATAGGATGGTGCTTTGTGCTCTCTTAGTTACACAAAGAGCTAAGAATCTAAAGGGCATGCCTCCTAGCACCTCTCAGCTGGACAGCAATGCTTCGAGGACTCCTGAGGGTGTAGTTGCACAGCAGCTTCACAGGGAGCCCAATAAGGGCAGACCTCAAAGAGCCCGGTCTGATGTCACAATGGAATGAGACTTTGGCGGAGTCTTGGAAAGGGGTGCATGTTTTGCATGTGAGAGAAAGGCAAATTATTTGTGGCCAGAGGGCAGACCATGGCAGTTTTAAAAACAGGCCGGATATGGTGGCTCATGCCTAGTAATCTCAGCACTTTGTGAGGCAGAGGTGGAAGGATCGCTTGAGCCCTGGAGTTCGAGACCAGCCTGGGCAACATGGTGAGATCCTGCCTCTACAAAAAATCCAAAAATTAGCCGGGCATGGTGGTGTGTGTGCCTGTAGTCCCAGCTACTTGGGAGGCTGAGGTGGGAGGATCGCCTGACCCCAGAAGGTTGAGGTTGCAGTGAGCTGTGATTGTGCCATTGTGTTCCAGCCTGGGTGACAGAAAAACAACAACAAGAAACCCAAAAATCAAAAATATAGCTGCAAATTCTCTGAATCTGGGTGGGCTTTGTCACAGAGCATAATGGGAGCGACAGCAGAGCCTGATGGAAGTGATGTTGTGTGACTCCCGATACTGGATCACAAAAGGTAATGCAGCTCCTGTCCTCTTCCCCAAAACACTCCTCCTCAGAGCCAGGAGTCAGGATGTAAGGAAACTGACCCCTCTGAGTCCATGCTAGTCAGGGAGGCAACATGGACATGCTCTGGTGGGCAGTCCCAGCTAATCACAGCCTTCCTGCCATCCCAACCAAGGTCTCAGACATGAGTGTGCAGAAGCCATCTTGGAGTCTCCAGACCATATCCATATGACAAGTGGATACCACCAAGTGACCTTGTCAATGTCATGCGAAAAAGAGGAATTGCTTGACTGGGCTCTGCCTGAATTCACAATTGACAAAATTATAAAATATAATAAAATAATTGTTTGAGGCCAATGAAGTTTTGGAGTGTTTTTTTTCTTAAATCTTTATATAGACTTGGCCGGGCATGGTGGCTCACGCCTGTAATCCCAGCACTTTGGGAGGCCAAGGTGGGCGGATCATGAAGTCAGGAGATTGAGACCATCCTGGCTAACATGGTGAAACCCCATCTCTACTAAACATATAAAACATTAGCTGGGCGTGGTGGCGGGTGCCTGTAGTCCCAGCTACTTGGGAGGCTGAGGCAGGAGAATGGTGTGAACCCAGGAGGCAGAGCGTGCAGTGAGTCGAGATTGCACCACTGCACTCCAACCTGGGTGACAGAGCGAGACTCCATCTCAAAAAAACAAAAAACAAAAAATCTTTATATAGACTTCTAGAACAGAATTTGGCTCTCCAAAAACTCAATGTCATGGATGAGGGATGGGGAAAATGGGGTGGGGGTGTCTGTTTAAAGTGCTATAACAATCAAATGCAAGGATTTGGCCTTGATTGGCTTCTAATTCAAAAAAGTAGATTACGGGTACTTTGCAGACAACGGAGGAGACTTGCACACAGACCATTACACAATATTTTTAGGAAATTGTTGTTAATTGTGTATTAGTCTGTTTTTGCACTGCCATAAAGAACTTCCCTGAGACTGGATAATTTATAAAGGAAAGAGATTTAATTGACTCACAGTTCTGCATGGCTGAGGAGGCCTCAGGAAACTTACAATCATGGCAGAAGGGGAAGCAGTCACCTTCTTAACTAGGTGGCAGGAGGGAGAAGAGAGAAGAAAAAACTGCCACTTTTCAAACCATCAAATCTTGTGAGAACTCACTCACTATCATGAGAACAGCATGGGGAAACCACTCCATGATCCAATCACCTCCCTCCTTCAACATGTGGGGATTACAATTCACGATGAAATTTGGGTGGGGACATAGAGCCAAACCATATCATTGTGTTAGATATGATCACAGTTTTATCATTATATAGAAAAATGTCTGTTTGTAGGAGATACTGGTATATAGGTCAAGTGTCATTATGATTGCAACTTACTTTACAATAGATCAGCAAAACAATTATATACACACACACATACACGAAGCAAATATAGCAAAAAGCTAACAACTGTCTGAATCTAGGTACTAAGTATATGCATATTCATTATGCCAGCCTTTCAACTTTTCTGTGGGTGAAGATTTTCATAATAAAAAGCTGAGAAAAAAAGATCAGAGAAAATTAACTCATAAAAATGTTTCCAATTTCAGTAGTCATGAAGACAATGTAAATTAAAACCCAAATGCAATACCACCCACCACAATGGCTAAAATGAAAAGGACAGAAAAGCGTTGGCAAGGCTGTGAATCAAGTGGAACCTCCTCACAGAAGTGTAAAATGGTCCAACCACTGTGGAAAACTGTTGGCTGTGGCTACTAAAGCCAACATATGTAAACACATTGCATCATTATTATAGAGGTAACTTGTTAATCCAAGTTTTCTTTTTCTGTGTTTTCAATCCCACAAAATTACCCTTTCCTACCATTCCTATATTTTCAGATTTTTCTGGTAACTTGATAAGTAATTTATTCCCTGGTTTGATAGCCAGTTTCTCTCAGCCCAGAAGAGTGGGGTAGTGAGCAGGTTCATTCGTTTGAAAAGAAAATGGGTGAAACAGCTTTCATTTACTCATCAAGATGTTTAGGTGCCTATTAGATGCATTGGGGCTGCAAACCTGTACATAAAGATGAGTACGATGTGTTCTTGACTGTTAGAGAGATCAGTCAGCACCCAGAGGAGAACATGGTAACATGAGGTGATAAAAGCAATAATAGGTGGGTGTAGTGGCTCATGCCTGTAATCCCAGAACTTTGGGAGGCTGAGGCAGAAGGATCACTTGAGCCCAGGAGTTTGGGACCAATCTGGGCAACATAGCAAGACCCCATCTATAAAAATAATTTTTTAAAAAATTATCTGAGTGTGGTGATGCATGCCTATAGTAGCAGCTACTCAGGAGGTTGAGGTGGGAGGACTACTTGAACCCAGGAGGTTGAGGCTGCAATGAGCTGTGAACATGCCACACCACTGCACTTCAGCCTGGGCAACAGAGCAAGACTTAAAAAAAAAGCAATGATAGAGCCATGTCCAAAATGTACTCAGGTTCAGAAGGCATGGTGAATTCTTAACTGGATATAAGAGATGTTTACACTGTTCTAGAGGAAGGGCCATCAGAATAGGGCCTTAGATTATGAGTAGGACTTTCCAGGCCCAAGGATCAACATCAAGCAAAGATGTGGGATTGTGCAAGTTCAGGACAAAGCATCTCTCCTTTCAAACCAGTCCCTCTTTTTGCTTTGCATTTCCTGGTTAATGGCACCACCATCTACCCAACGACCTGTGTCTTTATGAGACTGATGCGCTGCCTACTGTACTAAAGCGGCAATTAACCTGTATCTTTATATGGCAAGTAACATAAAAATCCAATTTGAACTGGCTTAAAGAATAAAGGGGTTTCTAGGCTTTATAACACGAGAGTCAAGGACTTCATGGTTGGTTGATCCAATAGCCCAAGGATACCACTGGGGATCTATCCTTGCTTTGGTCTGCTACGGTCAGCTGTAGTCTATGGCCCATTTTCCTGGGGCCTGGATTCACAAGATGGTTTCCAAATAAGTCAGGTCTATCCACCTCCCTGTTCTTGTCAAGTGGGAAAGGGCACTTCAGTCCCGGTATTCCAATCAAGAGTTCTGGCATTCACTGATTGGCAGGTTTAGATCACATTGTCACTCTTGAACCAAAAACTACAGTGAGAGCCATGGAATGTGCTAATTAATGTAAGTCAGTCCAGGTCCACCTCTAAAGCCAAGATAGAGTTCAGTTTCTCCAAAGCACATGGACTGTACAATAAGAAAGATTGGGAGATCGTGTTGAGTGACAATCTGGAAGCTCTTAGGAAGAAGGAAGCTGGGTAGAAAACAAATAAATGTTCATTGCAGTTACTACCTGCAATGAACAAATAAATGTTCATTTCAATTACTAGATGCAATTCAGGAGCCTGGGAAGAATTTGGTATTTCTTACTTTCTTACCTCCCCACATCCAACCAGTCAACAAATTCTGCTGACTTTACCTTCATGTTATTATATTATTGACCCAGCTGCCTTTGTTCAAGCCATCATCATTTCTCACCCATACGCTTAAAATGCCTCCTAGTTGGTGTCCTTGCCTCTACTGTCTCCTTACTCTGGAGTTCCTTTGGACTACTCCAATAGTGATCTTCCTGCTCCCAAGTTCTGATCCCATTACTCCCCTGCTTATGACCCAAATGGCTTCCTACTGGTTACAGAATAAATTCTAAAGCCTGGATAAGTCACTTCCTGGAGGTCATGTCTTTCATGTTATGTGTATTAGTCTGCTAGAGTCATAACAACGTATCACAGATTGAGTGGTTTAATAACAGAAATTAGTTTTCTCACAGTTCTGGAGGCTGGAAGCCCAATATCAAGGTGTCCACAGGGTTGATTTCTGGTGAGGCCTCTCACCTTGGCTTGCAGATGGCCACCTTCTAGCTCTGTCCTCACATGGCCTTTCCTCTGTGCACGCTCATTCATGGTGTCTCTTTCTCTTCTTATAAGACACCAGTCACGTTGGATTAGGGCTCCACCCTTATGATGTCATTTAACCTTAATTACCTTTTTAAGGATGCTGTCTCCAAATATAGTCATTGGGAATTAGGGCTTCAAACTATGAATTTGGGGAAAACGTAATACAATCCACAATAACCTGGTTTCTATCTTTATCCTCTGATATTTATTTTTTTATTTAATTTACATTTAATTTTAGTTAATTTTTTTTTTTTTAGACGGAGTCTCACTCCATCACCAAGGCTGGAGTGCAGTGGTACAATCTCTGCTCACTGCAACCTCTGCCTCCCAGGTTCCAGCAATTCTCCTGCCTCAGCCTCCCAAGTAGCTGGGATTACAGGTGCATGTCACCACGTCCAGCTAATTTTCTTTTTTGTATTTTTAGTAGAGACAGGGTTTCACCATGTTGGCCGGGCTGGTCTTGAACTCCTGACCTCAAATGATCCACCCACCATGGCCTCCCAAAGTGCTGGGATTACAGGCATGAGCCACCGCACCTGGTCCTTTTTAAAATTTTTAATTGACAAATAATAATGGTATATATTTATGAGATACAATGTAATGATTTGATACATATGACACTTCCTCATTTCTGCCCTGGGATATAGTTTCCCAAGAGCAAAGGTTGGCCAGAGATGTCTGATTGAACACAGCACATATACTACCTCCCTACTTCCTGCCTCAAATCTCCTTACACAACACATTCTGTCTCTCTGTGAGTATTTCCTGCGTACACATGAAACCCACAAAAACACATGAACACAATAAAGAGGGCCACTGGAAGACCAGAAGAATACAGGAATTTCTGGAGGATAGAAAGCAGGTGAAATCTGAATGACAACAAATCTGGAGAAAAGACGATGGCTTAACCAAAGGTAGGAAAAATGACCACCAAGGAAGTGAGAGCAATTTAGGGATATTCTAAGCCTAAATCAACAGACATCTGGAGCAGGAGCAGGTGCTGGCACAAGAGATGGAAGAGCTGTATTTGAAGCTGTCCTCACAGGGTTAACAAGAATTCTGGGCAGAAATATAGTTATAATAAAGCAGTAGTCAGGCTGCAATTTGACCCACTTCCTTGTAACCAAAATTCATGTAGCACTAGATATTGACCATTTGTATCCCCATTGTTTCTACAGATGGGATTTCTGATGTTAGAATCATAATGGTTTTGTGTAAGAACGGCTTAAGCCAATCCTTAATTCTAGCAGAGTAGCTGATGTCAACCATTTTAAAGATCCCACAGAGGAACCAAATCAATGTACAGATATAGTTTCTTTATCTCTCTATCCCATGACGTCACCCTGGACTTGTTGACCAATCAACCATCTTCACACTTTGGCCCATTCCAAAACCCTTAACATCCCTAGCCCCAAACTCCTCAGGGAGACAGATTTGGGATTTTCTCCTGTCTTATTATTTGGAGGCCTTATGATTAAACCTCTTTCTCTGCTGCCTTAGCATATTGACTTGCCACATGCATCAGGCAAAGAACCAATTACAGTTACAAATTCGTGAGAGCCAGGGCAGGATGTGCTTCCATAGTGCAGACTAAAATTGGAAGGATGTCAAGATGATTAACATGGTCCCCGCACAAGGATGACATGAATTTTTGCAGCATTTCATATTTTTCCTAGTATCACCCCACAAATTCCATGAAAATCACAAGGAAGAAAATGTACATTTTTACAATGGAGAGAGGCCTGGGGGTCACCACCATATGCAAGAGATGGAACCTAACATATTAACAGTAGGACAACCTGACATGATATACCTATAGATATCATGCAGTATAATGTATTCAAAATCACCTACAAAGTATTCTTGCCAAAATATTCAACCTTAATCGAATCAAGCCTCTACACCCAATTTTGCAGGAAATATGGAGGTAAGGGAAAGGGATCTGAAAAGGGTTAAATCACACCAAGAGAAAACAAGCAGACAAAATCAGAATGGGGAACATTCCACAAGAGTAATACTAGGAAAATAGTCTCAGGAAATCCAGTGCATAACTGTAAGATCCTGTTAATGGCCTCAGAAAGACTTAAAATGGTGCTTTTTGTGTCTCCTCTTAGTTATACCCCAAATTCCTGAAGAATCCAAAGGGCATGCCTCTTAGCCCATGTCAGCTAGACAATAATACTTCTAAGACTTCTACAGCAGCTTCACGGGGAGCCCACGATAAAGAAGAGCGGATCTCAAACAGTCTGAGCCAGGTGCCCTAATGGAATGAGAGTCTGGAGGAATCTTGGAAAAGGGTGTGTGTTTTGCATGTGAGAAAAGGGCACATTATTTGTGACTGAAGAACAGATCATTGCAGCTTTAAAAACGTAGCTGCAAATTCTTTGCATCTGGGTGGGCTTTGTGACTGCTTCAAACAACAGAGCCTGATGGAAGTGACGCTGTGTGACTCCTGCTACTGGGTCATAAAAGGTAGTGTGGCTCCTGTTCTGGTCTCCAAAACACTCGTCCTCAGAGCCAGGAGTCAAGATATAAGGAAACTGACCATTTTGAGTCCATGCTAGCCAGAGAGGCTACATGGACGTGCTCTGGTTGGCAGTCCCAGCTGATCACAGCCTTCCTGCCATCCCAACCAAGGTCTTGGACATGAGTATGCAGAAGCCATCTTGGAGCCTCCAGACCAGTCCATATAACAAGTGGATACCACCAAGTGACCTTGTCAATGGCATGTGAAAAAGAAGAATCACTTGACTGAGGCCTGCCTGATTATGATTGATAAAATTATAAAATATAATAAAATAATTGTTTTAAGCCGCTAAGGTTTTGGGGTTTAAAAAATTTTTATATAGATAACTGGAACAGAATTTGGCTCTCCAAAAAAATCAACGTCGTGGGTGAGAGGTGGGGAAGATGAGGGATCTGTTTAAAGTGCTATAACAATCAAAATGCAAGGATTTGGCCTTGATTGGCTTCTGGTTCAAAAAAGTAGATTACGGGTACTTTAAGGACAACTGGGGAGACTTGCACACAGACCATGACACAGTATTTTTAGGAAATTATTGTTAATTGTGTTAGATATGATCATGGTTTTATGGTTATGTAGAAAAATATCTATTTCTAGGAGATACTGGTGTAATTATGAGTCAAGTGTCATTATGATTGCAACTTCCTTTACAATGGATCAGCAAAACAATTATGTGTATGTGTATATATATACATATACACACACACACGAAGCAAATATAGCAAAAGGCTAACAATTGTTTAAATCTAGGTACTAAGTATATGCATGTTCATTATGCCAGCCTTTCAACTTTTCTGTGTTTTAAGATTTTCATAATAAAAAGCTGAGAAAAAAAGAGCATAGAAAATTTAACTCATAAAAATGCCTCCAACTTCATTAGTCATGAAGAAAATTTAAATTAAAACCCAAATGCAATACCACCCACCAGAAGGGCGAAAATGAAAAGGACAGAAAAGCGTTGGCAAGGCTGTGAATCAAGTGGAACACCCTCGCAGAAGTGTAAAATGGTCCAATCACTGTAGAAAACTGCTGGCCCTATCTTCTAAAGCCAACATGTAGCTACCCTATGACCCAACAATTCCTGTTCCAAAAGAAGTCCATACATATGTTCATCAAAACATATGAGTAAGTAGTACTAACAATAGCCTCAAGCTGCAAACTACCCAAATGTACATCAACAGGAAAAGGAATAGATAAATGTTTGTTCATAAAATGGAATGCTATACATCAACAAGCATGAAGAAACCACAACCACACAGAACAAGGTGGATTAATCTCACAAACATGCTACAGGAAAGAAGTCAGATGTGAAAGAGTATGAATCCATTGATAATCTTTTAATAGAGATAATATTGTAATCAAATAATATTTAATAAATCTACCATAATAGATGTTAGGGCAATGATTACCCTTGGAGGTACAGTGACTGGAAGGGGATGCAAGGCCCCTAGTTGTTCTGTTTCTTGATCTTGGTGCTCGTTATAAGGATGTGTTAACTTTGAGCAACTTTCTGATATATGCTACATTTTAGTACAAAGTTAAGAAAAATAAAAGAAAAAGATCTTTTCCCACATATGCTGACTCAGAAGCTGGCATTACCTTCCCCATCCCCACCACCAGGATAAAGCCTTGAGTAGAGCTCTCTGAAACAGGACTTCTGAAACTGGGACCAAAAAGGAGGGAGGTATTTCAGGTAAGTTACAATGACCCTGAGAGTTCCTGTCACTCAGAAGGCAAACATATTATCCTTTCCTAATTTAGTAGTCTGTCATTAGGAGACCCAAGATTTACTTTTGAACTAAAAAACAGATAAATGATAGATGGACTGATATAGACAGATATTCAATTACAACTTCCAATTATAAGTATTAATAGATACTTAAGAATCATCAGCAGTTTGGGAAACACAATACACACACAAAACATCAAACTCAACAAACAGAAAAATGAGTACCCAAAACACAGAATTCATACAGCAATCAAAAGACTTTAAAATAATTGTAATTAATATTATCAGAAAGAAGAAACTGCTAATAAATAAACCACTCTGCTTTTGGAAATTAAAAAATATTATCATTACCATAAAATAAACCCTCCACAACTTAATAAGTAGGGCACATAGCAGAATAGACTCAATTGAAAATGAGCTAAAAGATCAAGTTGAGAGATTTTCCCACAGTGTCTTACAAAAGTAAAGAATGATAGAACCTATGACAGAAAAGTTGAGACTTGTTAAATGGATCCAGAAATATCAATGTTCAGTTAATAGGCTAGGAGAGACCAGAGAGAATGGAGAGAAAAAAAGTAATGAAAGAAATAATACAAAAAAATTTCTCCAGACTGAAGAAATAAATTCTTAGATTAAAAGGGCTTACTCAGATCTATGCAGAATAAATGAAAAGAATATCTACACCCAGACACATTATGCTTGCAATTTATAAATTCAAGGATAAAAAGAAAACCCTAAACATTTCCAACCCTAAACATTTCAGAGAGGATGAACAGGTTACTGACAAAAGAACTCTTAAGAATTGAATTGATAGCAGTTTTGTTTGTTTGTTTGTTTGTTTTTGAGACAAGGTCTCACTCTGTGTCACTCAGACTGAAGTGCAGTGGCGTGACCTCGGCTCACTGCAACCTCTACTTCCTGGGCTCTTAAGCAGTCCTTCCACCTCAGCCTCCTAATTAGCTGGGATCAAAGGTGTGTGCCACCACACCCAGCTAATTTTTTGTATTTTTCATAGAGACAAGGTCTTACTATGTTGCCTAGGCTGGTCTCGAATTCCTGAGCTCAAGATCCAACTGCCTGGGCCTCCCAAAGTGCTGGGATTACAGGAGTGAGCTACCACACCCGCCACTGATATCAGATTTCTTACCAGAAACTCAGAATATTAGAAGACAGTGCAACATATTCAAAGTTCTGGGGGAAAATTATTTTGAACTTAGCATTCTATAACCGGTAAAAATAGCAATCAAGTGTGAGGTCAAAATATGGAAATGTTTAAATAGGCCAGCACTCATAAATTTTGTGATCCATAGATTTTCTAGGAATAATTACTCAAGAGAATACTTTATCAAAAAGCATAATTAAAGTGAATCCAAGAAAGGATGATGCAGGCTGCAAATAATGAAACCAAAACCACAGTTCATTTATATTTCTATTCTCAGGACCTGAAACTGTACTAGACACAACACAAGGTCCACACAGCTGGAAAGATGGACTCAAGACCTGGCTGTGCAGGACCATGCATACTTGCAAGAAGCTGGGACTGAGATCTGTAGGTAAAGGATGGAACTGCATTTTAGTCTATGCATTTCCCCCCAAGTCTTTTTTTTTTTTTTATACTTTAAGTTCTGGGGTACATGTGCACAACGTGCAGGTTTGTTACACATGTATACATGTGCCATGTTGGTGTACTACACCCATTAACTCATCATTTACATTAGGTATATCTCCAAATGCTATCCCTCCCCCCTCCCCCCACCTCATGACAGGCCCCAGTGCGTGATGTTCCCCTTCCTGCATCCTAGTGTTCTCATTGTTCAATTCCCACCTACGAGTGAGAACATGCAGTGTTTGGTTTTTTGTTCTTGCGATAGTTTGCTGAGAATGATGGTTTCCAGCTTTGCCCATGTCCCTACAAAGGACATGAACTCATCCTTTTTTATGGCTGCATAGTATTCCATCGTGTATATGTGCCATATTTTCTTAATCTAGTCTATCATTGATGGACATTTGGGTTGGTTCCACGTCTTTGCTATTGTGAATAGTTCCACATTAAACATACGTGTGCATGTGTCTTTATAGCAGCATGATTTATAATCCTTTGGGTATATACCTGGTAATGGGATGGTTGGGTCAAATGGTATTTCTAGTTCTAGATCCTAGGAATCTAGGAATCGCCACACTGTCTTCCACAATGGCTGAATGGTGGGGCTGAATGTCCTATCAACAGTGTAAAAGTGTTCCTATTTCTCCACATCCTCTCCAGCACCTGTTGTTTCCTGACTTTTTAATGATCACCATTCGAACTGGTGTGAGATGGTATCTCATTGTGGTTTTGATTTGCATTTCACTGATGGCCAGTGATGACAAGCATTTTTTCATGTGTCTGTTGGCTGCATAAATGTCTTCTTTTGAGAAGTGTCCATTCATATCCTTTGCCCACTTTTTGATGGGGTTGTGTTTTTTCTTATAAGTTTGTGTTCTTTGTAGATTCTGGATATTAGCCCTTTGTCAGATGAGTAGATTGCAAAAATTTTCTCCTATTCTGTAGGTTGCCTGCTCACTCTGATGGTAGTTTCTTTTGCTGTGCAGAGGCTCTTTAGTTTAATTAGATCCCATTTGTCAATTTTGACTTTTATTGCCATTGCTTTTGGTGTTTTAGACATGAAGTCCTTACCCATGCCTATGTCCTGAATAGTATTGCCTAGGTTTTCTTCCAGGGTTTTTAAGGTTTTAGGTCTAACATTTAAGTCTTTAATCCATCTCGAATTAATTTTTGTATAAGGTGTAAGGAAGGGATCCAGTTTCAGCTTTCTATATATGGCTAGCCAGTTTTCCCAGCACCATTTATTAAACAGGGAATCTTTTCCCCATTTCTTGTTTTTGTCAGATTTGTCAAAGATCAGATGGCTATAGATGTGTGGTATTATTTCTGAGAGCTCTGTTCTGTTCCGTTGATCTATCTCTCTGTTTTGGTACCAGTACCATGCTGTCTTGGTTACTGTAGCTTTGTAGTATAGTTTGAAGTCAGGTAGCATGATGCCTCCAACTTTGTTCTTTTGGCTTAGGATTGTCTTGGTAATGCAGGCTCTTTTTTGGTTCCATATGAACTTGAAAGTAGTTTTTTCCAATTCTGTGAAGCAAGTCATTGGTAACTTGATGGGGATGGCAATATGGCTGCCCTCTCGCTGTGTCCTCACACATGGCCTTTCCTCTGTGCATGCATATCCTTGATATCGCTTTTTCTTTTTCTTTTTTTTAAATTTTGTTTTGTTTTGTTTTGTTTTTGAGACAGAGTCTCGTTTTGTCACCCATGCTAGAGTTCAGTGGTGCAATCTAGGCTCACTGCAACCTCTGCCTCCCAGGTTCAAGCAATTATCCTGCCTCAACCTCCTGAATAGGTGGGATTACAAGCGTGTATCACCATGCCTGGCTAATTTTTGTATTTTTAGTAGAGACGGGGTTTCATCATATTGGCCAGGCTGGTCTTGAATTCCTCGCCTCAAGTAATCTGCCTGCCTTTGCCTGCCAAAGTGCTGGGATTACAGGCGTGAGTGACCTCACCCAGCCATTCCCCCCGAGTCTTGATGAAATCTTTTGAGACTGGGAACCATGTCTTTTTTCTTTTTTTTTTTTTTTCTGAGACGGAGTCTCGCTCTGTCACCCAGGCTGGAGTGCAGTGGCGCAATCTCGGCTCACTGCAAGCTCCGCCTCCCAGGTTCACGCCATTCTCCTGCCTCAGCGTCCCAAGTAGCTGGGACTACAGGTGCCCACCACCACACCCAGCTACTTTTTTGTATTTTTAGTAGAGACGGGATTTCACCGTGTTAGCCAGGATGGTCTCGATCTCCTGACCTCGTAATCCACCCGCCTCAGCCTCCCAAAGTGCTGGGATTACAGGCGTGAGCCACCGCGCCTGGCCGACTATGTCTTTTTTCATCTTTGATTCTCCAGTTTGTGGCAGGGTGCTTAGCCCATAGTAGTTATGCAATAGGTGTTGAATGAGTCATCTAGAGTAGTCAAATTCAGAGACAGAATGTGGAATGATGGTGGCTAGGGAATGGGAGGTGGAGGGGAGAATGGGGAATTATTTTCTAAGGAGTACAGAGTTTCAGCCTGGGAAGATTAGAAAGTCCTGTCCTGGAGATGGGTGCTGGTGATGGTTGTACAACTATGTGAATGTACATAGTGCCACTGAACTCTACTCTTAAAATGGTTAAAATGGTAAATTTTATGTTATGCATCTTTTCACCACCATTCAATTTTTTAAAAATGTTGAATAAATGGTGTAACAGGCAGAATAATAGTTCTCCCCAAAGATGTCCAAGTCATAGTCCCTGGAACCTGGGAATCTATTATGTTACCTGTCGGTTACAGATGGAATTAAGGTTGCTAATCAGTCGAGTCTGAGATGAAGAGATTATGCTGGGTCATTGGGGTCAGCCCAGTGGACTCACATTGATTCTTCTAAGTGAAAGAGGGAGGCAAGAGCAGAAGTCAGGGGTCTGGAGATGCTACACTGCTGGCTTTGAAGATAGAGGAAGGGCCATGACCCAAGGAATGCAGGTGGCCTCTAGAAGGTGGAAACAGTAAGGAAATGGATTATCCAGAATAGCACAGCTCTGCTAACATTGTGATTTTAGCCCAGTGAGACCCATCTCAGACTTCTGCCCCCTAGAACTGTAAGATAATAAATTTATACAGTTGTAAACCACTAAGTGTGTGATAATTTGTTATTGCAATAACAGGAAATGAATACAAATGGTAATGACTTGATTAGGAAAAGTTTTTATGTATAAAAACATTCAGTTTTTATTATTACGAACTATTTCAGGCACACCAAAAAGGTATAGTTATCTGAATGCCTATATATCCAGGTCTGCACAACACACAAACAGTAAGCAATTAAAATGCAAACCTGACTATTTTCTCCTTAAAACCATCAATGGTCCCTGCAGCCTGCAGGAGAGAGCTAGATCTTTGCTTCTAACTGGGCTCCTGCCTGCAGTTTTGGCCTAATATTCTCCCTGCCCCTCTGGAAATGCTGAATTTCTGTCATTCTCACTCCTGAAGTTCATTCATGCTGTTCCCTCTGCCTGGAGTGCCTTCACTCTTCAGCTCAGATGTTCTCTCCTCCTCAAAGCATTCTCTAACCTCCAGCTTCAGCTAAATTCCTCTTCTCTCTGTACTGTAGATACAGCATCTACTCTAAACAGTTATCCTAGTACTTACTGCAATACAGTGAAGTTATTTCGACTCTGTTGCTACACTGCAAGTTCCTTGAAGACAGGAGCAGTACTAGAGTTCGGGGACTGTTTGCTAAAAGGCCTCAGCTACAGCGCCCCCTAGATACTTAAAAGAAATGTGAAATGAGCCCAATTTTGTTTTAAAAACACAGCCTGAAGAATTTGGTTGAATAAAAAATAGTAATATTATCTAACTTTGATACATAAAAAGATAATATAGTACTTCTCTATTTTTACAAAGCCACTTTTTAGTTTTATAAATTTGGTTTTATTTCAAGCAAAGTTTAAGCTTACCTCAAAATTTAGCAACTATAACCAGAATATATCATTTTTTCACTTTTCAGGTTGGCAATGATCTTTAAATTTAGTTTGAGAGGACAATATATTGGATAGGACTATAAATTGGGTCAAACTCTTTGGAGGGCAATTTAGCACTGTCAAAATGTTAAGTGAATATACTCTTTGATGAAGCAATTTTATTTCTATATTTTTTTTCTGTAACACCCTGCACATGTGTGAAAAGACATGTGTAAGGATATTCATTGGAGCACTGTTCCTAATAGCAAAAGATTGAAATCAACTAAAGGCCTATCAATAGGACACTAGCAAAATAAATTTTGGTGATTTTACTATGGAATACTACAAATCCATTAAAAACATGAGGTTGATCTAAGTTGCTGGTCTGATCTGATCCCCAAGTAATATATTAATTGAGAAAAAGCACTGTGACAAGTAAGAAAAAGAAACAGAAGGCATACAGTTTGAGAAGAAATGAAACTGTTCCTATTTGTAGGAGAAATAGTGACAACACCAAATGCTGGTGAGGATGCAAAGTAACTGGATTGCTGATGGGAACATAAAATGGTACAATCACTCTGGAAAACAGATTGGTAATTTCTTACAAAATTAAATGTGCAATTACCATATGACCTAGCAATTGTACTCTTGGGCATTAATCCCAGAGAAATGAGAACTTATGTTCATGCAAAAACTTGTACACGAATGCTCCTAGCAACTTTATTCATAATAATCCAAATATGGAAACAACCTAGATGTCCTTCAACAGGTTGATGGAAAAACAAACTGTAGTACATTCATATCATGGAATACTATTCATCAATAAAAAGCAATAAACTATTGCATGACTAATAGCCATGCATTTATTATGCAACTTGGATGAATCTCCAGGAAATTGTGTTGGGAGGAAAAAAAGTCAATACTAAAAGATAATATACTGCATATTTTCATTTATATAACATTTCTGAAAAGACAACGTTTTGGAAATGGAGAGATTAGTGGTTTCCAGGGGGTTCAGGATGGCAGAAGGGACAGGAAAAAGCTGGGTATGGTTATAAAAGGGAAACATAAGAGATCCCTATTAGGATGGAACTGTTCTGAACTTTGACTGTAGTGGTGGATCCTGAACCTATACATATGATAAAATTGTATAAAGATAGGTACATATATAAAAGAGTACTAGTAAAAGTGGCAAAATCTGAATAAGGTCAATGGATTATATCAACATCAATACCCTGGTTGTGATACTACTGTACAACAGTTTTGCAAGATGTTACCATTGGGGGAAACTGGATGAAGAGTGCCCTGGTCTCCCTATATTACATCGATTCCCTGAGTTATGATGGTTTGACTTAACTATTTTTCCAACTTTACCATGCTGTGAAAGTGATACCTATTTAGTAGAAACCATACTTCAAATTTTGAATCTTGACCCTTTCTCGGGCTAGTGATATGCAGTATGATACTCTCTTTTGATGCTGGGCAAGGGGGAGTGAGCCGCAGCTCCCAGTCAGCTGTGCCACCATGAGGGTAACCAACCAATACTCTACAGGGTCTTGTGTTGCCAGATGATTTTGCCCAAATGAAGGCTAATGTAAGTGTTCTGAGCATGTTTAAGGTAGGCTAGGCTAAGCTATGATGCTTAGTAGGTTAGGTGTATTAAATGCATTTCTGACTTACCATATTTTCAGCTTATAATGGATCTACTGCGACGTAACCCTGTCCTAAGTCTAGGAATGTCTGTATTTCTTATATTTGCATATGAACCAACAAATACCTTTAAAAGTTTAATTTAAAAAATCAAGGTACAGAACAATGTGTGTAGCATACTACCACTTCTATAAAAATGGGGGCCATATATTTATAACTATACTTGTATTAGCATAGAATATTTCTAGAAATATATTAATAAAAATGGTAACAGTAGTTCCTCTAGGGAGGAGAACTAAGAACCTGAGGGTCAAGGGAGGAGGGAGACTTACTTTCCACTCTATATTTTTTTGCAGGGTTTAACATTTAAAACCTGTGCATGTATTGTTTTTACATTTAAAACTCGAAATTTTAAAGCAAATATGAAATTTAAATAATTTTTTTGTAGTGAATGCAAAGATAAGAGCTTATAAACCATCAGTTTATGTACCACAATGATCCTACGCCCCTTTCGATGGGGGACATCTGGGCTTTTACTGGTAGGAGAAGGAACAGAACCCAGGCTAGTGCCAGCAATATGCATCCACCTCAGAAGGCCACCTAAATCTCCTGATTAATAAATTTGGGGTGGGAAGGGGTGTCACTGCACCCCATGAAGTGACAAAGCACTGTTCCCCAACATTCTGCTGCTGGATGTATAGATGGCTCTGTGACTCCACTATAAATCACCAGGGTTGAGCCCCAGGGGAGCTTTTATCTCCTGAAATATAATTACACATAATTTAAATTTTAAAATCATTAATCAGTCCCAGCCATGTAGGGGTTCTTATGCATTAATGTGTTGAGCTGGAGGGTGAGCTGTAGGTAAAGTAGACTCACTCTTCAGCAGGAACCAGTAATGCTCCCTGACAATTCTGATCCCTTGAAGTGAAGCTACTTATAGCTGTCTGATCCCGAGAAACAGGCCCGGTTGCCTGTTTACTTTATTTATGATGATCAATATCACATCACTATCACTGAGTTTTTTCAACTTATTTACAGCGTATCCTGTTCACCTAATATTTGTTGGTGAAACCTCTTTTTAGGAGATAAGGGTTTTTACTTAATGAAAATAGGAAAATTAACTAAAGAGTCTATAAAAATGCTCTTTAAAAAGTCCTGCATCCCACACTATCCATAAACACAAGACAATATAATGCAGTTGAAATCTAAAATGTGAGACTTAAAGTACAAAAAGTATGGTTTGATTCCATGCTAAACAGATTAAGCATGTATTTTAGAAAGAAGACACTTTTTCCCTCCACCCATCTCCAATGCCATGAAAGATTTAAAATATTTCAGACCTGAAAGATGCTCAAATCTGTCAGCACTAGCAGTTGGGAAAGCAATGCAAATAGAACATTATACCTCCCCCAAACCTACTGTTCTCATTCTTAGCACACAACAAACCTCGTTACAGACCATGAAAAACAGACACCTTGTCAATTGTACTGAAGCTAATACAAAAAAAAAAAAAAAAAAAAAAAAAAAAAAGTGTTTAATGCCAGAAACTGAGCATTCTGTTTTCTTGCAGGCAATGCAGTGTGAAAAAAATATATAGAAAAGTGGTACATTTGGCAGCTAGCACATTTAAGAAATAGTGAACAAAAAACAGGAAGACTGGGCACGGTGGCTCATGCCTATAATCCCAGCACTTTGGGAGCGGGAGGTGAGTGAATAACTTGAGCCCAGAAATTCGAGATCAGCCTGGGCAACATGGTGAAACCCCATCTCTATTAAAAAAAAAAAAAAAAAAAAAAAAATTAGCTGGGTGTGTGGTGCATACCTGTAGTGCAAAGAACTCGGGAGGCTAAGATGGCAGGATTGCCTGAGCCTGGGAAGTTGAGGCTGCAGTGATCTGTGATCACGCCATTGCACTCCAGCCTGGGCCACAGAGTGAGACCTTGTCTCAAAAAAACAAAAAACAGACCAGGCGTGGTGGCTCACGCCTGTAATCCTAGCACTTTGGGAGGCTGAGGCAGGCGGATCACGAGGTCAGCAGATCGAGACCATCCTGGCAAACACGGTGAAACCCCGTCTCTACTAAAAATACAAAAACATTAGCCGGGCGTGGTGGTGGGCGTCTGTAGTCCCAGCTACTTGGGAGGCTGAGGCAGGAGAATGGCATGAACCCGGGAGGCGGAGCTTGCAGTGAGCCGAGTTTGTGCCACTGCACTCCAGCCTGGGTGACAGAGCAAGACTCCATCTCAAAAAAAAAAAAAAAAAAAAAAATTAAAAAAAAGTACACGAGGGAAGAAACAGATCTATTTACTGAGAAATGCATGATTTTTATAAGGTTTCTTGTGAAGGGAAAACCCTCTCAGCTTCGTATGAGTTAAATCATTGATGCACTTTGGTATTTAAGAATAAGGCCAGGCTTAGGCAAAACCGAATGCTGTGGACTGTGAGGATGTGTGTGTGTGTGAGGGTATTATGTTCAGTGTCCCATTTGGACAACGAATTCTCTCACTGAGAATTGGCTGCTCCATTAAGGATCTCTGATAACCACCTCTCTTTAGCCTGCTTAGTTCTCCGAGGCTGTGTGGGAAGAGTCACCTTTCCTGGGACACCAAAATCATGCCCTGTGCAGGCGGAGTTTCCCTGGTGGTGATGCCCTTGGCTGCTTGTGCTGGTGTCCTGGTTTTGGGTATGCTAGCTGGGTCTATGTCTGGGATGACCAATTGTCCCAGTTTGCCCAGGACTGAGAAGTTTCTTGGGACACAAGACTTTTAGTGTTAAAACTGAGCCTATCCCACCCATAACAGTCTAAAAGGCAGAACTAACTCAAGGGTCTATTGATGAATAAATAAGCTAACAAGACATGGAATATTATTCAGCTTGCAAAAGGAAAGAAATTCTGACACACGCTACAACATAGAGGAACTCCAAGGACATTATGCTACATGAAATAAGCCAGTCACAAAAGGACAAATGCTGTATGATTCCACCTATAGGAGGTACTTAGTCAGATTCATAGAGGCAGACAGGAGATGGTTGCCAGGGGCTAGGGAGAAGGAAAATGGGGAATTAGTGTATAATGTGTGCAGTTTTAGTTTGGAAAGATGAAAAGGTCTAGAGATTGATGGTGATGATGTTTGCACAATGACACCACAGACCAGCATGCTTGAAAGTCATTAGAACGGTAAATGTTATGACATGTACATTTCACTACTATTAAAAATTTAAACCTAGTCCCAGGCAAACTGGGACAGTTGGCCACTCATATCTTACACCTGCCTGCCTTTTCTCCTCCATCCCTCCAACAGATAGATATAACTCAGGATGCTGCTTACTCAGTGTGGTCTCATCTGTGGCAGATTTCATGGTCTCAGCTCCTGTTACACGAAAGGGCAGGTTCTGAAGCATGGGATTCCATTTTCCCTCTAGCCCTGGATACAGCTGATTGGATGGGCAAACCCCTGTTCCAAGCAGAGCACAACTCATGGGCTTGGCTTGAAAAGATGAACTGAACCAATCAGAGTCCTCCCTTGACTGGTTGATGCAAAGTACAGTTGCAGCTGGCATGGACACTGGAGTGGAGAAACAGGTTGGTGTGGTGGCTCACACCTGTAATCCCAGCACTTTGGGAGGCCTAGGCGGGCAGATCATCTGCGGTCAGGAGTTTTAGACCAGCCTGGCCAACATGGCGAAACCCCATCTCTACTAAAAATACAAAAATTAGCCAGGCATGATGGTGGGTGCCTGTAATCCAGTTACTTAGGGGGCTGAGGCAGGAAAATCGCTTGAACTCAGGAGGAGGAGGTTGCAGTGAGCTGAGATTGTGGGACTGCACTTCAGCCTGGGTGACAGGGTGAGACCCTGTCTCCAAAAAAAAAAAAAAAAAAAAAAAGATACAGTGGCTCAGGAAATATCCCTGTCATAGGTTTAGCAAACCATAGAAAAGACTCTGATGGTAACACATAGTGTATATGTACTTGTAGATATAGAATATACATATATGAATATATATATGCATATATAAAATAACAATACTATTTGGAGCTTTGCTATACGATTTTTTTCCCCAACAGAAGATCCACATACCTTGTTACCACTCTGCCTATCTCATTTTCTGTCAGTTTTCACCCACATCCTCTCCTCTCCAAGCTCAGCCACAGTTATTATTGCCTTTAGCCCTTTGTGCCTGGGGTTCCCTTCCTAGCGGGGTCTGCCTGTTGGCCCCAGTGAATTGAATTTCATCTCATGCTCACTGAGCCTCTACTAGGTGTCATATACTGTGTGAAGCACTGCATATGCATGACCTCATTTTCACCTACATAACAACTCTCTGTGGTGGGTACCATTATTTTCCTCATTTTACAAATTAGGAATTTACCTTCTATGATTTGAAAGTGTCCTACAAAGTTCATGTCTTGGAAGCTCAATCCTCAATGCAACAGTGTTAAGAGGTAGAAACTTTAAGAGGAGATTAGGTCATGAAGGCTCTGCCCTCATCTATGGATTAACCCAGGAGAGTGCGTTTGTTATAAAAGCAAGCTCAGCTCTCTTCCTCTGTGCCTGGGTGCTCTTTTGCCATTCCACCTTCTGCCATGGGATACACAGCAAGAAGGCCCTCACTGGATACCAGCACCTTGATGTTGGACTTCCCAGCCTCCAGAACTGTGAGAAAATAAATTTCTGTTCTTCATAAATTACCCAGTCTGTTAAAACTCTGTTATAGCAGCACAAAATAGACTAAGACATTACCCAAGATCTCACAGCTCATAAGTGGTTGACCTTGGATTCAAAACACAAGTCTGTTGAATTTCATTGCTTGTGCTCTTAATCACTAAATCACACTGGCATCTGCTTAGAAGAATGAATCACTTGAACCAGTAAAAAAAGTTCTATGGAATTAAATTAATACATTTTTCTTACAGAGGCCTTGATATGAAGAAAGCTATGCTGTAAGTTTTCTGTATCTACTGATTGGATTTATAATCTCAGGGCATTTTGTAATCAAATACAAGTTCCCAAAATTTCCACAAAGAGATATGTAACTTACATAGTTCTGAGCTGTTCTGCCAGCCATATACCACAATGCAATCTTTCTAATCACTGTGTGACAATGCATAAGCACTGCTTAGTAATATATTGTACCACACGGCTTTGTGTCAGCATTTCTGAGTCATGGTTGTGTACCTATAACAGTCAAGTGATATATGCTCTAATGGGGTCTGACTCATTTAAATAAGCTCCATTAACTTGACAAGTTTGATTTTATAAAGCTGAAGAGGACTCTCTGAGCTCTGGTTTTTTTTTTTTATCTCTATATAAAACTATGGTATGAGTTCAAAATTATCCCTATGACCCTGTGTGACCTTAACCATTGCTTAACTCCTTTCCTTTTTCATCTTGAATTCAATTTCTCAAACATGTAGTGTGCCCTTGCTGTGTCCACCTCTTGCTCCACACTTACTTCTCCATCCTCTGAGCCTATACTCTGGCTTCTGCTCCCTCTATATCACTGAACTTACCCACAACCTCCTACACCCTTTTCAGATATTACTTGACTTGGTTTTCTGCAGAATTTGATGTTATTTGGCCCTCTATTCTCCCTGATATTTTCTCTGCTCTTGCATTCCACTATGACATTCGACCTTGGTACTTCTCTTACCTTTTGCTAGTTTTTGGTCTCTCTTGCTGGTCACATTTTTTCTCCTCTTTTGATGAGGATACAGTATCCTTACTCCCCTTTCTCTTTCTAGTCAACACACATCCCTAGATGATCTCATCAGCTGTCATGGTTTCCAATATGACCTACGTGGTGGTGACTCCCAGGTCGATGCCTCCTGAATTCACACCAACATTCCAATCACCCCTGTGTGGATGGCCAGGGCCACTTAAACTCTACCAAGTCCCAGAAGTGAATTTATTACCTTCCTTTATTCTTGTGTCCATGAATGGTGCCATCTCCCTATTACCCACAACAAAACCTAAAAGTCCCTTTAGGTGTTTTCTACTTTGTCCTCCACATCCAACCAGTTACCATGTCTTGTTGCTTCTAATTCTTAAACATCTGGGAACTCTATAATCTCCCTTCTGAGTATTGATCATGTTTGACTTGAAATATTGAGCTATCTCCATAAAGAGTCTCTTAATTGAATTCACCATCTGTCTCGTTTCCATGAATCTATCCTCCACCCTTCTGCCTTGGGGATCTTTCTAATGTAATCTGAATAAATCTTACAGTGCCCAATACCCATCTGAGCTTGATGTGGCATTCAAAGAACTATACCCCAGTGACCAAAGGTAATTTAAAATACTTTCAATTTTCACTTATATATCTGGAAAAAATCAAAAGAGGTCCTATTCTTAATTCTAGACACTGTCTCCCCAAATCCTTTTCCCCAGTTGTGCATTAATTTAAAGAACAAGGTAAATTTGTATACACTGGCCCGAAAAGCTAAAGTGATTGGTATACTCTTAAGTAAAAAAACAAGTTGGCCGGGTGTGGTGGCTCATGCCTGTAATCCCAGCACTTTGGGAGGCTGAGGTGGGCGGATCATGAGGTCAGGAGTTTGAGACCAGCCTGGCCAATATGGTGAAACCCCATCTCTACTAAAAATACAAAAAGCTAGCCAGCTGTGGTGGTCCACACCTGTAGTCCCAGATACTCAGGAGGCTGAGGCAGGAGAATGGCTTGAACCCAGGAGGCAGAAGTTGCAGTGAGCCGAGATTGCACCACTACACTCCAGCCTGGACAACAGAGGGAGACTCCATCTCAAAACAAACAAACAAACAAACAAACCAAAAAGCCAAAAAAAAAAAAAAAAAAAAAAAAACAACAACAAAAACACGAGTTGAAGACAAAGATGTATATCAAAATTCCATTTTTGTTTTCCAAAAAGTGTATGTGGGCCGAGCATGGTGGCTCATGCCTATAATCCCAGCACTTAGGGAGGCAGAGGCAGGCAGATCACTTGAGGTCAGGAGTTGCAAGACCAGCCTGGTCAACATGGTGAAACCCTGTCTCTACCAAAAACATAAAAAATTAGCCAGGTGTGATGGTTTGTGCCGGTATACCAGCTACTCGGGAAGCTGAGGCAGAAGAATTGCTTGAACCTGGGAGGCGGAGGTTGCAGTGAGCCGAGATTGTGCCACTGCACTCCAGCCTGGGCAGCACAAGAAGACTCCATTTCAAAAACAAACAAACAAACAAAACCCAAAAAAACAAAACAAAAAAAAACGTGTATGTGGAATCCACCTCACCTGCTCACCACTGGGTGCCTGTGTACATTGTCCATTGGATGCTACCAGTGCCCCAGTGCATCACTGAGAAGACCTAAAGACAGCATGCCCCTCCTGCCACCAGCACCCATGCATGTCATCTGGAGCCTGGGAACTGACCCCTGCCACCTGCCACTGCTGGTGCCCATGTGCAGCATCCAGGGTCCTGAGGAGAAGCCCACCTGACCTGTGCATTGTCTGAGACCTGGGGATAGATCTGCTCCACCCACCACTACCGGCATATGCACACGCCATCAGGGGACCTGAAGACAGGTATGTTCCACCTGTCACTGGCATCCACACATGTTGTCTGGGAGCTTGTGGATCGACCCACCTTTCCCACTCCACTGGTGTCTGCACATGTCATCTAGGGGCCTGAGGACAGGCCCACCCTTACCCACCACCACCACCACTGGCACCTGAGAAATGGCCTGCTGGCTGTTTCTATTCCCAGCAAAGCCTCACCACAGCCTCTACTAACAACTGTGGTCTAAGCCACTGAAGAACTCACAGACACCACTGATGCTGATTATAGTTTACAAAATCGCATGGAAACTACACCACTGTGTCCACCCAGAATCACAGCCAAAGCACTCTACCCAACCAACACTATAGTTAAATCTATAGGAAAAAGTCTTCCTATGACAGGAAGCTCATAAAATGGGATGAAACAGCTATTACACCAGATGCACAGACATCAACATAAGGATATAAGAAACATGAACAGGCAAGACAACATGACCACTGCAAAGGAAAGCAATAAGTCTACAGTAATGGATCCCTGAAAAAAGGAAGTTTATGAAGTGCCTGAAAAAGAATTCAAGATAATGATATTAAAGAAACTCAGTGAGATACGAGAGAACACAGATAAACAATGCAAAGAAATCAGAAAAACAATTTATGATCTGAATTAGAAATTCAAAAAAGAGATAGATGTAATTTAAAAAAGAGACAACAGAAATACTGGACTGAAGAATTTATTGAATAATATAAAACTACAATTGAAAAACTTCAACAATAGACAAGATCAAACATAAGAACTTCTGATCTCAAAGAAAGGCCTTTTGAAATAACCCAACCAGATAAAAAGAAAGAAAGAAATAAGAGAATAAAAAACAACGAAAAAAGCCTATGTGATATATGGCACACCATAATGTGACCAAATATTTAATTTTTAGGAATTCCACAAGAAGAAAAGATAGGCAAAGTCATAGAAAGCCTATTTAACTAAATAAAAACTGAAAAATTCCCAAGTCTTGCAAGACATATAGACATCTAGATACAGGAAGCTTGAAGATCACCAAATAGATTCAACCCAAAAAGGGTTTCTCCAAGACATAGTATTGTCAAACTGTCAAAAGTCAAAGGCAAAAAGAGATTTCAAAAAATAGCAAGAGAAAAGCATCACATCACATATAAAGGAAATTCCTATCACACTAACAGTTGATTTCTCGGCAGAAACCTTACAGGCCAGGAGAGAATGGGATGATATATTCAAAGTGCTAAGAGAGGCAGAGATGGAGCAAGATGGTGAAATAGAAGGCTCCACTGATTGTCCTTCCCACAAGGACATCAATTTAACAACTACTTATATACAAGACAAACAAACAAAACCAAAAATGAAAACAAAAAAACCTTCATAAGAACCAAAATCAGATGAGCACTCATGGTACCTGATTTTAATTTTGTATCACTGAATGAGGCACTGAAGAGGTAGAAAAAAGCAGTCTTAAATATCTGACACGACCTCTGCTTAACCTCTGGTAGTAGCAGCAATGTGGTGTGGACAGTGTTACTATGGGCTGGGGGAGAGACAACACAGCAATTGTGAGGCATTAAACTCAGTGCTGTCCTGCTATGGCAGAAAGGAAAGCCACACCAAACTCAGCTGATGCCCACCCATGGAGGGAGCATTTAAACCAGCCCTAGCCAGAGGGGAATAGCTGATCCCAGTGGTCAAAACTTGAGTTCCTACAGACCTCACCACTGTGGGCTAAAGTAGTCAAGAGCTCTAAATAAAGTTGAAAGGCAGTCTAGGCCACAAGGACTGCAACTTTTAGGTGAGTCCTAGTGCTAAACTTGACCCAGAGCCAGTAGACTGGGTGGAGGACGGGGGCACGCAACCTATTGACCAGCTAGGGTGGCTAAGGGGGTGCTGGCACCACCTTTCCCCAGCCCCAGGCTATACAGCTCTCCAAAAGAGATCCTCCCTTCTGCCTGAGGAGAGGAGAGGGAAGAGCGGGGAGGATTTTGTCTTGCATCTATCTTAGATACCAGCTCAGCCACAAGAGGATAGGGCACCAGAGTCATGAGGTCCCCATTCCAGGGCCTAGCTGCCAGATGATATTTCTAGATATACCCTGGGCTAGAAGGGAAGCCACTGTCTTGAACGGAAGGACCTAGTCATGGCAGCATTCATCATCTGCTAACTGAAGAACCCTTGGGCCTTGAATAACCAGCAGTGATACCCACATACTATATCAAGAGCCTTGGGTAAGACTTTGAAACTTGCTGGCTTTAAGTGAGACTCAGCACATTCCCATGGTGGCTATGGGACAATAGTTCTGCTTGAGAAAAGCAGAGGAAAAAGTAAAGGGGACTTTGTCTTGCACTTTAGGTACCAGCTCAGCCACAGTAGGGTGGAGCACCAAGCAGTTTCTTAGAGTCCCTGATTCCAGGACTTGGTTCTTGGATGACATTTCTGGACCTTTACTGGGCCAGAGAGAGGCCCACTGCCCCGAAGGGTGAGTCCCAGGCCAGAGAGCATTCACCACAAGCTGACTGAAGAGTGCTTGGGCCTTAAGGCAACATCAGCGGTAGTCTGGCAGTACTCTCCATGGGCCTGTGGTAGTGGTGGCCATGGGATGAGGCTTCTCTGCTTTTGGAAAGGGGAGGGAAGAGTGGGAAGGACTATGTCTTGTGGTTAGAGTGTCAGCTCAGTTGCAGTGCCGTGGAACACCAGGTAGACTTCTAAGGTTTTTGACTCTAGTCCCTGGCTCCTGGACAGCACCTCTGGATCCATCTGGGGCCTGGAGGAACTCATTGCCCTGAAGGGAGGATCATAGGACTGGCTTTGCCACCTGCTGATTTTAGATCCCCAGAGCCTTGAGCAAACATAGGCAGTAGCCAGGGAGTGTTTACATCAGGCCTTGGGCAAGACCCAGTGCTGTGCTGGCTTTAGGGCTGACCCAGCACAGTCACAGTGGTGGTGGCCATGAAGGTGCTTGTGTCACTCCACCCCTAGCTCCAGGTAGCTAAGAAGAGAGAGAGAGACTCTGTTTGGGAAAAAGTAAGGAGAGAGAATAAGAATCTCTGTTTGGTAATCCAGAGAATTCTCCTAGATCTTATTCAAGACCATCAAGGCAGTACCTCTACAAGTCTGCAAGAACCACAGTGTTACTGGGCTTTGGGTACCCCCTAAAGCAGATCCAGCTTAGATCACAACACCCAAGTCCTTCTGAACATATGGAAAGCCTTCTCAAGAAGGATGGGTACAAACAAGCCCAGACTGTGAAGACTATAATCAATACATAACTCTTCAATGCCCAGACACAGACACACATCTACAAGTATCAAGATGATCCAGGAAAACATGACTTCACCAAATGAACTAAATAAGCCACCAGAGACCAATTCTGGAGAAAGAGAGAAATGTGACCTTTCTGACAGAGAAATAAAAATAGCTATTTTGAGGAAACTCAAAGAAATTAAAGATAACACAGAGAAGAAACTCAGAATTCTATCAGATAAATTTACCAAAGAGATTGAAATAATTAAAAAGAGTTAAGCAGAAATTCTTGAGCTGAAAAATGCAATTGGCATACTGAAGAATTCATCAGACTCTTTTAATAGTAGAATTGATCAAACAGAAGGAAGAATTATTGAGCTTGAAGATAGGCTATTTGAAAATACACAGTCAGAGGAGACAAAGAAAAGAGAATAAAAAACAATGAAGAACACCTACAGAATCTAGAAAATAGCCTCAAAAGGGCAAATCTAAGAGTTATTGGCCTTAAAGAGGAGGTTGAGAAAGAGATGACATAGAAAGTTTATTCAAAGGAATAATAACAGAGAACTTCCCAAACCTAGAGAAAGCTATCAAAGTGCTAAAAGGAAACAACAACAACACACCTGTCAACCAAGATTACTATGGCAAGCAAAGCTGTTTTCCCCAGATAAGGAAATGTTGAGGGAATTTATTATCACTAGACCAGTCCTACAAGAAATATTTAAGGGAGTCCTACATCTGGAAGTGAAGGACAATATCTACCACCATAAAAACACATGAAAATATGAAACTCACAGGTAAAGCAGATATACAAATGAGAAAGAGAAAACAGTCAAATGTTACCACTACAGAAAATTACAAAATCACAATGATAAACAATAACAGAGGAAGAAAGAAACAAAGGATATACAAAACAACCAGAAAACAATTAACAAAATGACAGGCATAAGTTCTCATCTATCAGTAATAACCTTGAATATAAATGGGTTAAATATCCCACTTAAAAGATATAGACTGGCTGAATGGAATAATAAAAGAATGACCTAAGTCTATGCTGCTTACAAGAAACTCACTTCACCCATAAAGACACATACGATTGAAAGTGAAAGGATGGAAAAGATATTCCTCAAAGACAGAAACCAAAAGCAAGTAAGAGTATCTTACTTACCCAGATAAAACAGACTTTAAGTCAATAACTGTAAAAAGAGCCAAACCAATTAGACAGGAGAAAGAAATAAAGGGCATCCAAATTGGTAAAGAGGAAGTCAAACTGTCACTGTTTACTGATAATATGTTCATATACCCAGAAAATCCTAAAGTCTCATCCAAAAAGCTTCTACATCTGATAAATGAATTCAGTAAAGTTTCAGGGTACAAAATCAATGTACACAAATCAGTAGCACTGGTACCTACCAACAATGACCAAGCTGAGACTCAAATCAAGAACTCAACCCCTTTTACAATAGCTGCAAAAAATTAAAATACTTAGGAATATACCTAACCAAGGGGTGAAAAATCTATACAAGGAAAACAACAAAACACTGCTGAAAGAAATCATAGACAACACAAATGAATGGAAACACATCCTATGCTCATGGATGAGTAGAATCAATATTGTGAAAATGACCTTACTGCCAAAAGCAATCTATAAATTCAATGCAATTCCCATCAAAATACCATCATCATTCTTTACAGAACTGGAAAAAAAATCCTAAAATTCATATGGAACCAAAAAAAGAGCCTGCATAGACAAAGCAAGACTAAGCAAAAATAACAAATCTGGAGGCATCACATTACCCAGCTTCAAACTATACTACAAAGCTATAGTCACCAAAAGAGCATGTATAAAAATAGGCACATAGACCAATGGAATATAATAGAGAATCCAGAAATAAAGTCAAATACTTACAGCCAACTGATCTTTGACAAAGCAAACAAAAACATAAAGTGGGGAAAGGACACCCTATTCAACAAATGGTACTGGGCTAATTGGCAAGCCACATGTAGAAGAATGAAGCTGGATCCTCATCTCTTACCTCATACAAAAACCCACTCAAGATGGATCAAAGACTAAATCTTAAACCTGAAACCATAAAAATTCTAGAAGATAGCATTGGAGAAATTCTTCTAGACATTGGCTTAGGCCAAGAGTTCATGACCAAGAAATGAAAAGCAAATGCAACAAAAACAAAGATAAATAGATGGGACCTAATTAAACTAAAAAGCTCCTGCACAGCAAAAGAAATAATCAGCAGAGTAAACAGACAACTTACAGAGTGGGAGAAAATATCCACAAACTATGCATCTGACAATATCCAGGAAAGAGTCTTACAAGGGCAAATCAAGATCCTGGACAATATCCAGGATCTACAAGGAACTCAAACAAATAAGCAAGAAAAGAACAATAATCCCATCAAAAGTGAGCAAAGGACATGAATAGACAATTCTTGAAAGAAGATATACAAATGGTCAACAAACATATGAAAAAATACTTAACATCACTAATTATCAGTGAAATGCAAATCAAAACCACAATGAGATACCACCTGACTCCTACAAGAATGGCCATAATTAAAATGTATATTAAAAAACAGATGTTTGTGGATGCGGTGAAAAGGGAACACTTTTACACTGCTAGTAGAAATGTAAACTAGTACAACCACTATGGAGAGCAGTATGGAGATTCTTTAAAGAACTAAAAGTAGAACTACCATTTGATCCAGCAATCCCACTACCAGGTATCTACCCAGAGGAAAATAAGTCATTTTATGAAAAAGACGCATACACACGTTAATGGTGGCACAACCACAAAAATATGGAACCAGCCTAAATGCCCATCAACCAACAAGTGGATAAAGAAAATGTGGTTTATATATACCATGGAATACTACTCAGCCATAAAAAGGAACAATTAGTGGTAGCTAAGCTATGAGGATGCAAAGGCCTAAGAATGATATAATGGACTTTGGGGACCCAGTGGGGAGAGTGGGAGGAGAGTGAGAGATAAAATACTACACATTGGGTACAGTGTACACTGCTCAGGTGACGAGTACAACAAAATCTCAGAAATCACCACTAAAGAATTTTTTCATGCAACCAAACACCACCTGTTCCACTAAAAACTATTGAAATTTTAAAAATAAAATTAAAAAATTTTTAAAAACTGTAAAAAGAGACAAAGAATATTATTATATAATGACAAAGATATCAATTTAACAAGAGGATATAACAATTCTAAATATATATGCACCTAACTCTGGAGCAGCCAGATATATAAAGCAAATGTTATTTGATCTAAAGGGAGAGGTAGGCTGGGCACGGTGGCTCTTCCCTGTGATCCCAGCACTTTGGGAGGCTGAGGTGAGGTGGGCGAATCACTTGAGGAGGCTGAGGAGTTTGAGATCAGCCTGACCTACGTGGTGAAATCCCATCTCTACTAAAAAGTAAACTAAATAAAATGAAATAAAATAAAATAAAATAAAGGGAGAGACAGACTCCAACCCAATAGTAACTGGGAACTTCAACCCCACTCTAGTGTTGGACGTATCATCTAGAAAAAAAAATCAACAAAGAGATACTGTGTTTTTTGTTTTGTTTTGTTTTTCTGAGATGGAATCTTGCTCTGTCGCCAGGCTGGAGTACAGTGGCATGATCCTGGCTCACTGCAACCTCCGCCTCCAGGGTTCAAGTGATTTCTGGCTAATTTTTGCATTGTTTAGTAGAGATGGGGTTTCACCATGTTGGCCAGGCTGGTCTCAAGCTCTTGACCTCAAGTGATCCACCCACCTCAGTCTCCCAGAGTGCTAGGATTATATTAGGCGTGAACCATCACGCCTGGCCTAACAAGGAAATACTGGATTTAAACTGCACTTTAGACCAAATAGACCTAACAAACATTTAAAGAATATTTCATACAACAGCTGCAAAATATACATTCTTTTTATCAGCACATGGAACGTTCGCCAGAACAGACTATATATTAGGCCACAAAAAAAGTCTCAAAAAACTTTTTTAAAAAAGTTTTTAATTTTTCTTTTCAAGACAAGCGTGTCACTCTATTGCCCAGGCTGGAGTGCAGTGGCTCAATATTGGCTCACTGCAACCTCAGCCTCCCAGGTTCAAGCGATTCTCCTGCCTTAGCCTCCTGAGTAGCTGGGATTACAAGTGCCTGCCACCACACCCAGCTAATTTTTATATTTTTAGCAAAGATGTGGTTTCTACATGTTGGCCAGGCTGGTTTTGAACTCCTGACCTCAAGTGATCCACCCACCTCAGCTTCCCAAAGTGCTGGGATTATGGGTGTGAGCCACAGCACCTGGCCTCAACAAACTTTTAAAAGTCAAAATTATGTCATGTATCTACTCAGACCACACTCGGAATAAAACTAGAAATCAATACCAAGAGGAACTTTGGAAACTGCACAAATACATGGAAATTAAACAACATGCTCCTGAATGACCACTGGGTCAATGAAGAAATTAAGAAGAAAAAAAATTGAAATAAATGAAAATGGAAACACAACATACCTATGGGATACAGAAAAATAGTGCTAAGAGGGAAGTTTATAGTAATAAATGCCTACATCAACGGGAAGTAGAAATATTTCAAATAAGCAGTCTAAGGATGCACCTCAAGGAAGTGGAAAAACAAAAACAAACCAAATCCAAAATTAAAAGAAGGAAAGAAATAATGAAGAACAGAGCAGAACTAAAGAATATCAAGACAATATCAAGCAATACAATATCAAGCAATACAATCAACCAATGAAATGTAAACCTGGTTTTTTGAAAAGATAAACAAAATTGATAAACTGCTAGCTAGACTAACCAAGAAAAAAAAAAAGAGAGAAGACCCAAAGAAACAAAATCAGGAATGAAAAAGGAGACATTGCAACAGATACCACAGAAATAAGAAAGATCATTAGAGACTATTATGAACAACTATATGCTAACAAATTGGAAGAGCAAATTGTTTTTTGGGGAAGTGGATAAATTCCTGGACACATACAACTTACCAAGATTGAATAAGGAAGAAGCAGAAAACCTGAACAGATCAATAATGAGAAATGAGATCAAATCAATAATGAAAAGTCTCCCAACAAAGCAAAGCCCAGGATCAGATTGCTCTGCTACTGAATGCTACCAAACTTATGAAGAACTAATACTAATACTTTTCAAACAATTTTTAAAAATTGAACGGAAGGAAAATATTCCTTACTCATTCTATGAGACCAGCATTAGCCTGATACCAAAACCAGATAGGAACACAAAATAAGAAAAGTACAAGCCACTATCTCTGATGAATATAGATGCAAAAACCCTCAACAAAATACTAGCAAACTGAGCCCAACAGCACATCAAAAATATGATACATACTGATCAAGTCATATTTATTCCAGGGATGCAAGAATGGTTTAACGTGTGCCAATCAATAAATATGATATATCATGTCAACAGAACGAAGGACAAAAACCATATGATCATCTCACTAGATGAAGAGAACACATTTGATAAAATTCAACATCCCCTCATGATGAAAACTTGTAACAAATTAGGCATAAAAGAAACGTACTTCAACATAATAAAGGCCACATATGATAAACCTGTAGCTAACATCCTACTGAAAGGATAAAAGCTGACAGCCTTTCTCTATGAACTGGAACAAGACAAGGATGCCCACTTCCACCATATTATTCAACATAGCACCAGAAGTCCTTGCCAGAGCAATCAGGCAAGAGAAAGGAATAAAGTGCATCCATTTGGAAAAAAGGAAGTCAAAATATCCTTCTTTGCAGAAAGTACTTTTATATATAGAAAAACCCATCAAAAACTCAGAATTGATCAACAAATTTAGTAAAGTTGCAGGATACAAAATCAACTCATAACAATCAGTAGCATTTCTGGCTGGGCATGATGGCTCACGCCTGTAATCCCAGCACTTTGGGAGGGCGAGGCGGGTGGATCACCTGAGGTTGGGAGTTCAAGACCAGCCTGACCAACATGATGAAACCCTGTCTCTACAAAAATACAAAAATTAGCCAGGCATGATGGTGGGTGCCTATAATCCCAGCTACTCAGGAGGCTGAGGTAGAAGAATTGCTTGAACCCAGGAGGTGGAGTTTGCAGTGAGCCGAGATTGTGCCACTGCACTCCAGACTGGACGACAGGGTGAGATTATGTCTCAAAAAAAAAAAAAAAAAAAAAAAAAAAAAAAAAAAAATCAGCAGCATTTCTATACACCAGTAATGAACTAGCTGAAAAAGAAATTGAGAAGAAATCCCCCATCTACAATAGCTACAAAAAAGTGAATAAAATACCTGGGAATACATTTAACCAAGGAGGTGAAAGGCCCCTACAGTGACAACTACAAAACACTGATGAAAGAAATTGAAGAGAACACAAACAAATGGAAAGACATCAGGCGCCTGTGAATAAGAAGAATTTATATTATTAAAATGACTATACTACACAAAGCAATCTACAGATTCAATGCAATCCCTATATAATACCAATAACATTCTTTGCGGATATAGAAAGAAAATTGTAAATTTTTCCAGAACCACAAACGACCTTGAATATTCAAAGCAATCCTGAGTAAAAAGAACAAAGCTGGAGGCATCACACAACCTGACTTCAAAATATGGCACAAAGCTATAGTAGACAAAACAGCCTAATATTGGAATAAAAGCAGACACATAGACCAGAAGAACAGAATAGAATACCCAGAAATAAACCCACCTGTTTACAGACAACTGATTTTCAACAAAGGTGTCAAGAACATACACTGGGGAAAGCACAGTCTCTTTAATAAATGTGAAGTGCTGGGAAAACTGGATATCTATATTCACAAGAATGAAACTAGATCCCTGTCTCTCACTAGATACAAAAATCAACCGAGAGGGGATTAAAAACTTAAACATAAGACTCAAAACTATAAAACTACAAGAAGAAAACATAGAGAAAATGCATTAGAACATTGGCCTAGAGCCTAGACAAAGGTTTTATGGCAAAGACTTCAAAAGCACAGGCAAAAAACAAAAAATAGACAAATAGGACTACATTAAACTAAAAAGCTTCTGTACAGCAAAAAAAAAAAAAAAAAAAAAAAAATCCACAGAGTAAAGAGACAACCTGTAGAATGGGAGAAAATGTTTGCAAAGTATTCATCCAACAAGGAACTAATATCCAGAATATAGAAGGAACTCAAACAACTCAACAATAAAAACAAAAACAAAACAAAATAATCCCATTAAAAATTGGACAAAGACATTTCCGAATAGACATTTCTCAAAAGAAGACATATGAATGGCCAACAGATCTATGCAAAAATGCTCAACATCACTAATAATCAGAAAAATGCAAATCAAAACCACGATGAGGTAACAGCTCACCCCAGTCAGAATGGCTATTATCAAGAAGACGAAAAATAGTAAATGCTGGCGAGAATGCAGAGAAAAGGGAACTCTTACACACTGTTTGGGGAAATGTAAATTAGTACAGCCATTACAGAAGACACTGTGAAAACTTCTTAAGAAACAAAAAATCGAACTGCCATAAAATCCAGCAATCCTACTACTGGGCATTTACCCAAAGGAAAGGAAATCAGTATATCAAAGGGATACCTGCATCCTCGTGTTTATTGCAGCACTATTCACAATAACCAAGATATGGAATCAACCTCAGAGTTCACCAATGGATGAATAGATAGAGAAAATGTGATACACACACACACACACACACACACACGCACACTGGAATACTGTTCAGCCATTTGCAGCAGCATGGATGAAACTGGAGGTTGTTATGTTAAGTGAAATAAGCCAGGCACAGAAAGATGGATATTGCATGTTCTCACTCATATGTGGGTGCTAAAAAAGTTCATCTCTCGTGGAAGTAGAGTAGAATGATGGTTACCAGTGGCCAGGAAGGGTTGTGGGGATGAAGAGAGGATGATCAATAGGTACAAATATACAGTTAGATGGGAAAAGTTCTAGTGTTCAATAGCACAGTATGTTGACTATACTTTATAACATATTGAATATTTCAAAATGGATAGAAGAGTTGAAATGTTCCCAACACAAATAAATAGTAAATGTTTGACTGGGCGTGTCTGTGTCTCCTTGGTGCCCAACACAGTGGCTGGAGCAGAGTACATTAATGGTCTAAAGATAAGAGGACCATTAATGGTGATTGTAAGAAGACCATTACAGGCATGGTGGCTCATGCCTGTAATCCCAGCACTTTGGGAGGCCAAGGCAGGCAGATCACCTGAGGTCAGGAGTTTGAGACCAGCCTTGCCAATATGGTGAAACCTCAGATGCAAAAATCAGCCCGGCATGGTGGTGGGCGCTTGTAATCCTAGCTACTCAGAAGGTTAAGGCAGGAGAATTGCTTGTACCTGGGGGCGGAGGTTGCAGTGAGCTGAGACTGTGCCATTGTACTCCAGCCTGGGCAACAGGTGCGAAACTGCTTCTCAAAAATAAAATAAAATAAAATAAAATAAAATAAAAAAGATAAGAAGAAACACATGTTGAATGCCTACTGTACAGGTGGGCATTGAGCTAGGTCAAGATGGTACCTGTCATAACCTCGGTGCTCCTCTCCTCGAAAACAGCTCTGCCCTAGTCCTGTGCAGAGGGATCAGTCACTTTCCACACCATGAAACTCCACTCCTGGACCACTGATGCCCCAACAAGGGATGAGAGCCGGTTCCAGAACACCCGACCCCTAGAAGATCAGCAGGCTGTGAAGGGTCCCACTGCAGACGTTCCACCCAATCAGGGTTGATGGTGATTAGCTGGGCATATCAGATTCTTTGCAGGGAATTTTAACTCAAAAATACAAGGGGAGACAGGGTTAGTGGCAAAAGCAGAAGATAGAAAGCTGCATGGCAGGAGCCCATCAGACACAGACTGCCATGAATAAACAGAAGCAATGAAGTAGAGAAAGGTGCAGAGTGGAGAAGGAGGTTGGATGGGAAAAGAGTGAGGACTGACCCAAACAAGGGCAGGCGGAGGAAAGAGGGAGGCGAAATATTCTGCTCTCAGAGCCGGGCTGCAATCTTAACTACTACACGGGTCTCCATCAGGCCCAGCTGTGGCTGTTTCTGAGCAGTCTGGTAGGCAGGACCCGGCTGGGTGTATCTGATCTTTCTACTGCAGATGCCTTCATGATAAACCCCCAATAAATCACTTGATAAGCCTTCATGATAAGCTTCATAACGCTTCATGATAAGCCTTCACATTAAACCCCAGTAAATCATCTTTGGTCCTCCAAATCCTGCCTAATACAGGGGCTCTACGTTGCCACCTGGGTTAAAATTTTCTCAGGCACTTGGAGGTGCCCAGGAATGAGATGGTCTACAAGGTGGTGCAGCTGAGCTGTGAACTCAGTTTCATCAATTCCAAAGCTCGTGGTGGTGTGGCTCTCTTCATGGCAGCCTAATGTCTAATGCCCTAATTGGTAAGGCAACAAATAAAGCTGAGTCAACCGCAGTCTCTTCCCAGGTTATGCAATGCAGGCTCTTATTCAACACAGGCTTAGTTTTTATAAATCATGTTTCCCTTTGCAGAAGACTGCAACTCTTCAGTAATCTTCAGGACCGTACCAGATGGTATCCTAACCCCTGTGTGTATGTAATCAGCTCAGTTCAACTTGGTGACAGTGATACAGGAGGCAACAAGGACAGAAAACGACTAGATCATGTTGATATGGTGGTTGATATGGCATGATTAAGTCATTGTTCTGTCTGCCCTGAACCTCTTTCTCCCTCCTCTTTCTTGAAAATTAATGGCATATTTATAATTGATGCATAATTGTATATATTTATGGGGTATCATTTGATGTTTCCGTGCATGTATACATTTGCATAATGATCAAATCAGGCTAATTGCGATATCCATCACTTTCAACATTTATTTCTTTGCGATGACAACATTCAAAATATTCTCTTCTAGCTATCTTGAAATATACACTACATTGTTTTTTGCTGTAGTCACCCTACTGTGTAATAGAACACCAGAACTTATTCTTCTTGTCTGACTGTAGTTTTGTACCCATTGACCAACCTCTTCTGGTACCCCTCCTTCTCTCTCTCTCCAGCCTCTGGTAAGCACTATTCTACTCTCTACTTCTATTAAATCAACTATTTAAGATTCCACATATGAGTGAGATCATGCAATGTCTGTCTTTTTGTGCCTGGCTTATTTCAGTTAACATAATGTCCTCCGGGTTAATTTATATTGCTGCAAATGACAGGATTTCCTTCTGTTTTGTGGCTGAATAGTATTCCATTGTGTATATCTAGCACATTTATTTTATCCATTCATCTCTTGATGGACACCCAGGTTGATTCCATATCATGGTCATTGTGAATAGTGCTGCAATAAACGTGGGGGTGCAGATGTCTCTTCGTTGCACTGATTTCCTTTCCTTTGGATAAATCCCCAGTAACAGGATTGCTGGATCATATGGTAGTTCTGTTTTTAATTTTTTGAGGAACTTCCATACTGTTTTCCATAATGGCTGTACTAATTTACATTCTGACCAACGGTGTATAAGCATTCCCGTTTCTCTGCATCCTCGCCAGAATTTGCTGTTTTTTGTCTTTTTTATAACAGTCATTTAACTGGGATGAAGTAATATCTCATCATGGTTTTGATTCGCACTTCTCTAATGATTAGTGATGCTGAACATTTTTTCATATACCTGTTGGCCATTTGTATGTCTTCTTTGGAGAAATGTCTATTCAGGTCTTTTGTCCATTTAAAAAATCACATTATTTGGTGATTTTTTGCTTTGAGTTCCTTATGTATTCTGGATATGAACCCCTTGTTAGATACATAGTTTGCAAATACTTTCTCCCAATCTGTAGGTTGTATCTTCACTTTATTGTTTTCTTTGCTGTGCAGAAGCTTTTTAGTTTAAGGTAATCTCATATGTCTGTTTTTGTTGCCTATGCTTTTGAGGTTTTATTAAAAAAAAAAAAAAAAAAAGCCTCACCCAGTTCAATATCATGAAGAAGTTCTTCTAGTAGTTTCTTCTAGTAGTTCCTGGTCTTACATTTAACACTCTAGTCCATTTAGAACTGATTTTTGCATGAAGCATGCTTCTCTGTCCACACCAGCAATGTGGTTTAAATGGGAGCTGGCAATTGCAGACTCCAGACTCCTGGCCAGAGTTAAATTGGATCAGGAATGGATATCTGCTCTTTCTTCTCTCCTACATCCTGGGAAAATAATGATAGCCCCATCCTATTCACCTTTCATTAGTCCAGGCATGGACCAGCCCAAGGCCAGGCCAATTGGAGCACTTCTCTGGGTTTGTCACCTTGGAGCTAACGAGGATATTCAAACGTGTGGAGAATGTTCACTCCCTCCACTCCCTTCACTCCACTCCTTCCACCAAAAAAAAAAAAAAAAAAAAAAAAAAGTGGAAAATCTATTTGTAACATAAAATTAATACCTTAATCATTTTAGATGTATAATTCAGTAGTGCTAAGTTCTGATTGTTTCACGTTGCTGTGTAAACAATCTCCAGAATTCTTTTCAGCTAGCAAAATGGAAACTCTGTACCTATTAAACAACTTCCCATTTCCCCTTCCCCTCAGTCCCTAGTAACCACCATTCTACTTTTTGTCTCTATGGATTTGACTACTCTAAGTACCTCATATGAGTGCAATCATACAAAATCCATAGTTTTGTAGTTCTCATTTACACTAAAAGAATGATTTTAAGAAAAGAAACTACTGAACTGAAATTGCTTACAGTTTATAAATTCTCTGAATATATTATAGTCTGATTAACTGCTGTAGGATGATCAGTCCTATTTTACTTTTTGGAATTTCCCAAATGAGCCACAGTAGACAGCTTCTTCATTAATCTTCATAATGGCTGTACCAGATGGTATCCTGAGTCCTATGTGGATGTAACCAGTTCAGTTTCAACTTGATTACAGTTCTGCTTCAGTGGCTGGATCTGTACACAAGGAGTCCTTCAGTGAGGACAATTTGCCCCCAGGGGACACCTGGTAATGTTCGGAGACATTTTTGGCCATCAAAACTGGGGGACGGTGCTGCCGAACATCCTCCTGTACACTCAGCAGTCCTCTTCAACAAGGAATTACCCAGCCAAAACGTCCACAGTGTCACAGTTGAGAAATCCTGATCTACACAGTAGTGATGTTTCTCTGCTTCACACTGACCGCGATTTCCCAATCAAGGAATCACAGGGAACATAATGGAATTGAAAAGCATCTGCTTGTCCTGAAAAGAGACCTAGGGAGGTTCTAACTGCTTCAGTCTGCAACCAACAAAAAGATTTCTGAACGGTCCTTTTCCCTGTTCAGTGATTCCAAAACTTCACCTTAGGTGGTAGTTTTATAACCTTTTCCTACAACCTTTTCCTACATCTTACTTTAAATTTGTGGCATTTTGTGATAGAAACCACAAATTGTACCAGTATTCTGACTTTTCTGGAGATAACTTTTTGGTTAGAATTCCTTCTTTTAGTCATTATGCAAGATTCAAACTCTCGGCTCTCAAGCAGTCTGGAAAATGAATATAATCCACAAATTTATTTCTTTGCAGCAAATATCTCCATATTAGTACCACCATGTAGCAATTAATCCAAAATATATAGTGCCCAGATAATTCTCTCTACTTGGTAGACAACGTCTTGCGATAGAAATCGTCAAAATTCCAAGTACTAGTATTTCCCTGATTTCCCAGAAGAGGAAGTGAAACTAGGCATGTTAGATGTCATTTAACAGTCTAATTTAGAAGTAATCAAGAGAAGTCCCAGAATCTAATAAGCTAGTTAGCAACTAACTGAATCCCTGAGTTTAAGTTAGATACCTAGTGTTGTAGTTAACTTCTCTGTATTGTTAAACAAAAATCCTGGGAGGCCATTGTTTTGGGCTGAGATCCTACACTATGCCCCCAACACACCAGACCAAACCAAAGTGGAATCACTCATGCTACATGCCAGTAATTAAACTGAAACATTAAGGAAGCAGGGAGATTCCAAACAGACCAGTTTCTCCTGAAAACAGGGGATTCCAGTCTATCTGAGTTAGCATAATAAGAAGGTTTCCTCTGCTTTAACCCTTCCAAAAAAGTAACCAGAAGTGACATGATGTTAACCAATCAGTCCTTTTTTAATTTTCTTGACACAGGGTCTCCTTCCGTCACTCAGGCTGAAATGCAGTGGTGTGATCACGGCTCACTCCACCTCCCAGGCTCAAGTGATCCTCCCACCTCAGCCTCCTGAGTAGCTGGGACCACAGGCACATGCCATCATGCCCAGCTAATTTTTAAATTTTTTGTTAGAGACAAGAGTCTCCCTATGTTGCCCAGGCTGGTCTCGAACTCCTGGGCTCAAGCCATCCTCCCTCCTTGGTCTCCCAAAGTGCTTGGATTACAGCATGAGCCACCATGCCCAGCCTCAAAGTGTTTTTAAGTTTTGTTTCCTTGGTCTCCCTGTGACTTAGGGCAAGTACGGCTACCCCCTTTTAGGGGAGGACACTAAAGTCCTGAGCGTCCTGTCTGAAGTCCTCAGTCACTCCAGGACAAAGGCCCAGACAGAAGCCAGATCTTGGGCTCTTAAAGTTGCCCTTTGTTCATCCTGAGGGCACAGCTGCTCTGTTTACAGATTATCACATAGGGATTTTTTAAAAGTATAATTGGCTAAGTTTCTGCTTCAGATGCGTAAAAGAATCTGCCACCCAGGTGCCTGAAAGTGTGGTACCTGGGCAACTAAAGGCCTATGGGTAATCAGTTTATTCCCAGAGTTTGGGTTGGAAAAGCTCAAAGAGTATGATGAAAATGTAAGCAGTGTGTGCTAGACTTCTAGACTGTCTGTGAAATCAGCAAAATCTCAGAAAAGCACAGAAAACACAAAAGACTCTAAAGAGGTGCATCCTCTCTGCCCTTGGTTTCCATTTGAGCTGTCATTCAAGGGCAGCCTTCTGTAGAGAAACGGCCCTGGACTCAGTGAGCAGCAAGGTTTAGGGAAGCACACAGCCCCGAATGATCGACCTGGCGGTCGCTTGCCTTGTATTCTTTTAGGAGTTAAAATCTTTCTGAAAGGTGCTTGGTGAATTGTGCCTTTGTGATTTGTTTGGTGGTGCTCTGAAAATTCCTTGTCTCCGTTCCTAATTTTAGAGCCAACAGCTGTCACTGCTTTGTTCTAACAAGTCAGTAATTTTCCATTCCCCTTGCTTCCTCGGATTTCCTTTCTATATCTAATCACTCACTTTGCAGGGGCTTCTAACTTGGTCTTCTCACTTAAAAGTTTTTATTATTAGTTAATTTTTAAATTTGTAATTGGACCTTGTCTTTTTTTCCCCCCAAAGAAGGATGTGCATGTCACATATTCTGTCATTTGGTATTTTGTTATTTCTGTAAGTTAGTAATTGCTTTTATTTTATTCATTTCTGTATTTTTAGTAGAGACAGGATTTTGCCATGTTGGCCAGGCTGATCTCAAACTCCTGACCTCAGGTGATCCTTTTGCCTCAACTTTCCAAAGTGTTGGGTTTACAGGCATGATCCATCGTGCCAGGCCTAGTAATTGTTTTAAAGAGTTAAAGTATTACCTTTTATTTTACCTGTACACTATACGTATATAAACCTTACAGTGTGTGATAGACATAAAGTTTTATCATGAAATGTTATGGCATTCAGTGGTTTTTGTTTGTTTTGTTTTTGTTTTTTGTTTTGAGATGGAGTCTCGCTCTATCGCCCAGGTTGCAGTGCAGTGGCGCGATCTTGGCTCACTGCAAACTCTGCCTCCCGGGTTCACGCCATTCTCCTGCCTCAGCCTCTCAAGTAGCTGGGATGACAGGCGCCCGGCACCACGCCCAGCTAATTTTTTTTGTATTTTTAGTAAAGACAGGGTTTCACCGTGTTAGCCAGGATGGTCTCGATCTCCTGACCTCGTTATCTGCCCGCCTCGGCCTCCCAAAGCGCTGGGATTACAGGCATGAGCCACCGTAGTGTTTTTTATCTTCACAGCATCAGGGTTGCTTTCGTTTGTTTCTTATTTGACCACTTATTTATTTTTAGGATTCCATGGGTACCAACAGAATTCCTTGAAGGTGTTTTGCAGGTGGTATCATAACTTTATTTTTCTATTTTAATTTTGCAGTAGTCTGGGATTTGCTTCAAATTAATCCAGATGGAGGGGAAGGGGATGTGGGTCAATGAAACAAGACTGGCCATGGTAACTGTTGACGTGAATCGTGGGAGCACGGTGGTTCATTATACTACTCTGTCTACCTTTGGGTATGCTGGAAGTTTTCCACTATAAAAAGCTTTGAAGATTTTTACATCAAGATTATTTCTAATAATCTTCCTTTAATAAAGGTAAACTCATTGTACAAATATTGCCATCTATAGGTGGAAAATATATTTGTTTTCTTTTGATTTGGATAGGCTGCAACATCAAAAAAAGGAAAAAAATTATTGTAATCTTGATCTCTAACCTAGTAACTCTGAAATGTTATTACTGTTACTACTCTTTTCTCAAAACTCGCCGTTAATATGAATCGCTAGGTATAACGCACATAAATTTCTTTATAATCTTTGTTCTATGTATCAGTCAAATTTGTGTTTGAAAAAGGTCAATTTACATTTTAGTGTAAAGGCTCAGGACTTTTTAAAAAATGACTTGTGATTTTTGAAGGTTTGAAAACTCTAAACCAGAATATAATTTAAAAATGTAGTTTTGACCCTTTACATATTTTTGATGACTTAAGAATGTATCTGTATTTTAAGTCTCATGTTTGTGTGCACTTGACATTTTCACACAGGTCTACAGAACAGAAGGTTGCTGCTTTCAAATTTGGGGAAAATGTAAGAGAAATTCCTTTAAATCATATACAGTAGACAAAGATACCTTTATGAATACCAGAAACAAGTGACAAAAATAAATACATTAGGGGGTTAAGCAGAATGTTCTGGATATCGAACTTGAAGCTTATGAGCATTGTTTGTTTGTTTGTTTTAGGTGGAGTCTCACTCTGTCACCCAGGGTGGAGTGCAGTGGCACAATCTCAGCTCACTGTAACCTCCACCTCCTGGTTCAAGTGATTCTCGTGCCTGGGTTCAAGCGATTCTCGTGCCTCAGTCTCCTAAGTAGCTGGGACTACAGGTGCATGCCACCATACCTGGCTAATTTTTGTATTTTGAGTAAAGATGGGGTTTCATCACGTTGGCCAGGCTGGTATTGAAATACTCACCTCAAGTGATCCGCCCACCTCGGCCTCCCAAAGTGCTGGGATTACAGACGTGAGCCACCTTGCCCGGCCTAAAGCGTGTGATCATTCTGATACCAAGATAAGCCCAGAGTTGCCATCAGAGCATATTTCAGGACTCCCTTCCTGTCCTGTGGTTACAGTTGCATGTTCACTCAATCCTCCATTGTATTTTGAAGAATAAATTGTACTTTACATAGTTGTGCCTTTCAGATACAATTTATAATACAGTTGGGCCTATTAAAATTCCAAGAGTAACAACCTTTTCCAAGATGACCTTGCCCAACATTTTTGTCTTATTAATTGTGTCTGTAGGACCACATCTGCCCTCTTCTGCTCTGACAAGGTATTCTGAGGACAGAGTTGCACTCAGTAATGAAAACATGTTACATGGATCCTGTAAGCCAAATCTATCGACCAGGAGAATTGGGACACATACTTTCACATTTTCTGGAACAACTTACACTTTCTGGAAAAACCTATATAACTGGCTGGCCCAGGCTCTCTTATTAGAATTTCTAATATTTTAGGGTGACAGCCCATTTTAAGGGACCACATCATACTATCAGACTGTCAGGGTCTTCTTGGATGTGATACCAACAGCAGGCAACAAAAGAAAAACAGGTAAATTGGGCTAAAATAAAAATTTAAAACTTTTGTGCATCAAAGGATGTTATCAACAGAGTGAAAAGGAAATTAATGAAATGGAAGAAAATGTCTGCAAATCATATATCTTAAAAGATGTTAATATCCAGAACATTTTTTAAAAACCACTATGACTCAACAACAAAAAAAACCAAGTAACCAGACTTAAAAATGGACAAAGGACTTCAATTGATATTTCTCTAAAGAAGACATAGACACATACCCATTTAGCACAGGAAAAGAGGTTTAGTGTCATTAACCATTAGGGAATGCAAATCAAAACCACAATGAGCTATCACCTCACACCCATTAGGAGGTCTATTATAGAAAGAAAAGAAAACAGACAAACAAGAAAAACCCAACAGAGAATATAAGGGTTGATGAGAAAGTGGAGAAATTGGAAGCCTTGTGGGCTGCTGGTGGGCGTGTGAAATGATGCAGCTGCTGTGGAAAACAAGATGGCAGTTCCTCAAAAAATTAAACATAGATTTTACCATATGACCCAGCGATTCCACTTCCGGGTATATACCCAACAGAGCTGAAACAGATTGGGACTGGAACAGATACTTGTAAACCAATGTTCATAGCTGTAGTATTCACAAATAGCCAAAAGGTAGAAGCAACCCTAGTTGAAGGAATGGATAAACCGAATGTGGTTTATAAGCACAATGGAACATTATTCAGCTTTAAAATAGAAGGGAATTCTGACACATACTACAACATGGATAAACCTTCAGGACATTATGCTAAGTGAAATAAGCCAATCACAAAAAGGCAAATAGTGTATGATTCCACTAATATAAGGTACCTAGAGTAGTCCGATTCACAGAGATAAGAAGAAGGATGGTGGCTGCCAGGGCTGGGGAGAGGGGGAATGAGGAGTCAGTGTTTAATAGATGCAGAATTTCAGTTTCACAAGATTAAAAAGTTCGGGAGATGGATGGTTGTGATGACTGCACAATTCTGTGAATGTCCTTAATGCTACTGAACTATACACTTAAGGTGGTTAAAATGGTAAATATCATGTTATGTAAATTTTACAACGAAAAATAAAATGAATTTTAAAATGTAAAATAACCTTGAACAAAATTTGCAAATAAAAACTATTGGTTGTTGAAAAAGGACTGATTTTTGGGAGAGACAACTTCTAAAATAAATGTTCTCAATAAATGTTATTTATTTTAGAAGTTAATACTTACCATGTTAATTCTTATCAATTTTGAGACAATGCTTTTTAACAGTATCCTCAGAATTTCTCTATGTGCCTAGCAGTGTATCAGATACTGCTGCGGATGGTGTAGGTACATGAAAGATTAGCTTAGCCTTCCAGGAGAGACAATCTTCGTGGGAAAATAAGATGTGTATAAAAAAAGTGAGTAACCAGAAAAGACTGCATGACACTAAGCTTCACATGAGTGATAGAGATAATAAGTTTAAGAGAGAAGAGAAGGCTGGGGTCAATGGCTTATGTCTGTAATCCCAGCACTTTGGAAGGCCGAGGTGGGCGGATCACTTGAGGCCAGGAGTTTGAGACCAGCCTGGTCATCATGGTGAAACCCCGTCTCTACTAAAAACACAAAAATTAACCGGGTGTAATGGTGGGTGCCTGTAATCCCGGCTACTCCGGAGGCTGAGGCATGAGAATCGCTTGAATCTGGGAGGCAGAGGTTGCAGTGAGCCGAGATCACAACATTGCACTCGAGCCTGGGCATCAGAGTGAGACTGTCTCAAAAAAAGAAAAAAAAAAAAAAAAAGAAGAAGAAGAAAAAAAGTTCCCCAGGGCCGGGCGGGGGCAACGAAGGGGAGTGCTGTCTAGGGGGAAAAAGGACCTAAAATTTGGAAGTGTGACAAATCTTGACATTGCTGTGAATTTACATAATGTAGTGCAGAAAGTAACAAATACCATAAGAAAGCCAAGAAGTAATAAAGACAGCTAAATACTGGCACCCCAGTGGCCACACAAATCAATGGGACAGACTAGAGGGCTCACAAAAACCCAAAAGATGATTTGTTTTTTGATAACATGGCATTTCAAATCAGTAAGAAAAGGTAGATTATTTAATAAGTGGGTTGGGAAACTTTTATGTTGAATTCCAATGTACTCTTCACACCCAAATATATTCCAAACGGAGCAAAAATTTCGATACAGTAAAACCATTAAAAGTACTTGAAAAAATGTTAGGAAAAAAGAGTGTTTTTAAAATCTTGAAGTCAGGAATATTTTTCCAAGCTAGATCAAAAATCAAGGAGCCTTAAAAAAAAAGACTGATAAATTTTACCATATAAAGGTTAAAACATATGCACAGGAAAAACTTATATCACAGATTTATGGTATAAACTATACCTTTATGTATATTTAGAGACAGGGCATCACTCTGTCACCCAGGCGGGTAGCCATACTCACTGCAGTGAGTTTGAGGTCATTGCAGCCTCAAACCCCTGGGCTCAAGCAATCCTCCCACCCCAGCCTCCTGAGTATCTTTGACTACAGGTGCATGCCACCACACTCGGCTAATTTTTAAAATCTTTTTATTTTCATTTTAGAGACAGGGTCTCAAACTCCTGAGATTACGGGGATGAGCCCCTTTACTCAGCCTTAAATAAATACATATTTTTTAGGCTGGGCACAGTGCCTCACGCCTGTAATCCCAGCACTTTGGGGGGCCAGGGTGGGCAGACTGCCTGAGTCCAGAAGTTTGAGAAGAGCCTGGGCAACATGGCAAAACCCCATCTCTGTGAAAAATAAGAAAAGTTAGCTGGGTATGGTGGTGAAAGCCTGTAGTCCCGGCTATTCAGGAGGTTGAGGTGGGAGGATCGCTTGAGTCCAGGAGGTGGAGGCTGCAGTGAGCCATGATTGCACCACTACACCCCAGCCTGGGTGATAGAGTGAGACCCTGTCTCAAAAATTAAATAAATAAATAAATATTTTTTAAATGGCATGACCTATTTTAGAGTTTATTTAATACATAACCGGTTCCTATTGATTAATAAGTTCAACAAATCAATAGAAAAATGGACAAAGTGCAAGAATAAGCAGACCCAGAAAAAGAAGCAAAAATGGCTTATGATGTCTGACTGAAAAAAAAAGGCTTATAAACTCTTACTGAAAGAAAAAAATAGAATTTTTTTTTTTTTTTTTTTTTTTTTTACGTATCAGAATGGCAAAGATAGAGACGTCAATGATACATGCATGAGGGGGACAGACACTCATATATTGATTGAAGAAACCAGTGGATTTGGACTCTGGTCTGGGAAAGGTAGTTTTAATACAATTTTTTTTTTTTTTTTTTTTTTTGAGACAGAGTCTCTCTCTGTTGCCCAGGCTGGAGTGAAGTGGTATGATCTCAGCTCATTGCAAGCTCTGTGTCCCAGTTCACCCCATTCTCCTGCCTCAGCCTCCTGAGTAGCTGGGACTACAGGCACCCGCCACCACACCCAGCTAATTTTTTGTATTTTTAGTAGAGATGGGGTTTCACCATGTTAGCCAGGATGGTCTCCATCTCCTGACCTCGTGATCCACTTGCCTCGGCCTCCCAAAGTGCTGGGATTATAGGCGTGAGCCACCGCTCCCGGCCTTTAATACCATTTTTAATATGAGGGCGAGGAAGAGAGATTTCGAATGAGAGAAGTTCCAGCACTGTGTGGAAGGAAGACAGTTACCTTACTTGGGTTAATTGAGGGAGATCTTGTAGGGATGTTGTGGGGGAAACATTGAACTAGGCCTGGAAAAATGGGAGGTTTTGAGAAGAAGAGAGGAAGAGCTTCTGAGTTGGAAACAATGTCTAACTTAAATTCTACATTTTCTTTTTCTTTTCATTTTTTTTTTTTGTCTGAGACAGAGTGTTGCTCTGTCACCCAGGCTGGAGTGCAGTGGTACGATCTTGGCTTACTGCAACCTCTGCCTCCCAGGTTCAAGCGATTCTCCTGCCTCAACCTCCCGAGTAGCTGAGATTACAGGCACCTGCCACCACAC